>NC_049255.1:24741637-25063894 GCF_011100685.1 Canis lupus familiaris
CATTGGCTATTAGTTGAAATTCATTATTAATAAAAATTCATTTTTAGCACTATTTCTAAGTTGGCTATTCAGAACAATGGCTAAGAACCATTGCAGTGTACCGTGCTCTGCATATTGAGGGTCAATAAATATTTAATGAGCAAAGGAGGGTTGATAATACCAGGTGAAAGAAAAGAGTGATTTTCATTTTTTATCATCAGTAAACTATGAAGGAAAAGGGCAAATTTACTTATTTTTATTTTTTTAAAGATTTTATTTATTTATTAGAGACACAGAGAGAGAGAGAGAGAGGCAGACACACAGGCAGAGGGAGAAGCAGGCTCCATGCAGGGAGCCCCATGTGGGACTCAATCTCGGGTCTCCAGGATCACACCCTGGGCTGAAGGTGGCGCTAAACCACTGAGCCACCGGGGCTGCCCAAGAAGGGCAAATTTAAAAAAATAATAAATTGGTCATGTTTCTTTTTCTCGACAAATTAAATAACTCTGACATGATTTCTGAGAATGTTGCATTAAACTAACTCAATTCTATGAAAGTTGATGATAGAAATGTTTCATATAGTTACCCAAAAGTGCGTATTGTGCTGGGCTTCATCATTTTACTTACAATTTTGTGAAAATCACTTGAGCAATCTTCAGATGCAGCTGTTTTTGAAACAGATGATAGAGTGAGTGAGTGAGTAAATGTGTATGTGTGTGTGCATGTTGTTTGGAGGAAGCGAACTCTATTTAGCAGTCATGTGGTGGTAGGTAGTTGAGAAGAAATGAAACCTCAACCTCATCAGAGACATTAAGAGTTCCCAGAAGGTAATGAGGAGAGTGTCAAGACCATGTAGTTTCAGTCTGCAAAAAAAGCTGCTATATACCCTGTCAGATTCCTGGCTATAAAACTAGCTTTATTCTTTTTTTTTTGTTTTAAATTTTTTTTTTTTATTTATGATAGTCACAGAGAGAGAGAGAGAGAGGCAGAGACACAGGCAGAGGGAGAAGCAGGCTCCATGCACCGGGAGCCTGATGTGGGATTCGATCCCCGGTCTCCAGGATCGTGCCCTGGGCCAAAGGCAGGCGCCAAACCACTGCGCCACCGTTTTCAACTGTTTTGTTTTAGAGAGAAAGAGAAAGAATCTTAAGCAGCTCCATCTCCAGCAAGGAGTCCGGTGTGGGGCTCGATCCCAGGACCCTTGAGATCATGACTACAGCCAAAATCAAGAGTAGGATGTTTAACTGACTGAGCCACCCAGGAGCCCCAAAATGGGCTTTAATCTTCAGCAAAATACCCTGGGAGCTTTAATTCTCATTAAATTCTTACTAAAATCTTTAGCCAACAATCTTCTTTCATTAGAAGAGCCTGGTCCTGCCTTCAATGTGTGAAGAGAACCAACCAAAGACAGGAAAAACATCTTAATCCTTGAGATAAAAATGTTGCAAGAGCTTCTTCTTTTTTTTTAAATAAATTTATTTTTTATTGGTGTTCAATTTGCCAACATATAGCATAACACCCAGTGCTCATCCCATCAAGTGCCCCCTTCAGTGCCCGTCACCCAGTCACCCCCACCCCCCACCCTCCTCCCCTTCCACCACCCCTAGTTCATTTCCCAGAGTTAGGAGTCTCTCATGTTCTGTCTCCCTCCCTGATATTTCCCACTCATTTTTTCTCATTTCCCCTTTATTCCCTTTCACGATTTTTTATATTCCCCAAATGAATGAGACCATATAATGTTTGTCCTTCTCTGATTGACTTACTTCACTCAGCATAATACCCTCCAGTTCCATCCACGTCAAAGCAAATGGTGGGTATTTGTCATTTCTAATGGCTGAGAAATATTCCATTGTATACATAGACCACAGCTTCTTTACCCATTCATCTTTTGATGGACACCGAGGCTCCTTCCACAGTTCGGCTATTGTGGCCATTGCTGCTAGAAACATCGGGGTGTAGGTGTCCCAGCGTTTCATTGCATCTGAATCTTTGGGGTAAATCCCCAGCAGTGCAATTGCTGGGTCGTAGGGCAGGTATATTTTTAACTCTTTGAGGAACCTCCACACAGTTTTCCAGAGTGGCTGCACCAGTTCACATTCCCACCAACAGTGCAGGAGGGTTCCCCTTTCTCCACATCCTCTCCAACATTTGTGGTTTTCTGCCTTGTTAATTTTCCCCATTCTCACGGGTGTGAGGTGGTATCTCATTGTGGTTTTGATCTGTATTTCCCTGATGGTCAGTGATGCGGAGCATTTTCTCATGTGCTTGTTGGCCATGTCTATGTCTTCCTCTGTGAGATTTCTGTTCATGTCTTTTGGCAAGGGCTTCTTTTGAAACTGTGTCACAAACCCAATTCTTGAGCACACTGTGTCTGAGGACTATTTTCCTTGGGAAGGTTTTGCAGATGTTGGGAGTCTTAGTTCCCAAGGTCAATGCAGAAATCAGCCATATCACAAGGCAGTGAATGGGCCGAGGGACTGTGTTCGGAGCCTGCAGTGGAAGCTCCTTATGGAAGTCCCAAGCCGGTGTGGGCAAAGATGGGCTAGTTTCTATCTGATGATTTGTTTGAAATGTCTTGCTGAGGGGTATGGAGAGGAGGAGGGCGCTAATTGCACCATTTCAGTGCCATTGGCCCTCGAAGAGATCTTGACTGATTTCTTTTCTTTTTTTTTAAGATTTTATTTATTTATTCATGAGAGGCACAGAGAGAGGCAGAGACACAGGCAGAGAGAGAAGCAGGCTCCACGCAGGGAGCCCGATGTGGGACTTGATCCCGGGTCTCCTGGACCAGGCCCTGGGCCGAAGGCAGGTGCTCAACCGCTGAGGCACCCAGGCGTCCCTTGACCAATTTCATTGGATTGGGAAGAGATCTTGACCAGTTTCAGGAGCCTAAGGCAGATGCGCTTCCTCTTCACTCATATCCAACAAAACATCTTCTCCCCGACACGCTGCCTCAATGTGCTTAATCGTTCATTCTGCGTGTCTTGAACACCTATGATGTGCCAAGTACTGTGACAGGAAGCAATCAGTGAGGGCCTGGCTCGTGGCCTCAGGAGGCACAGAAGGATTTCTCCACCACAGGCTAATGAGTGACACAGGGAGGCAGTTTCGGGTACCGCTGTGCCAGGTGGCCTCCGGTCACATCCCAGCCCTGCCACCTGTGGTAGCCCAGTGATTTGGGGGAAGTTACTTCAAGTCACTGTGTTGCAGTCTCTTCACCTATAAAATGAGGGTCATAACACCAACCTCGTAGATCTGTTGTGTGCATTAAATGAGTTAATACACGTGAAGCAATTAGCACAGCACCTAACTTGTATCTCATACTCACAGCTAGTAATTGTGATTTAGGTATAATGAGAGCACAAAAGAGGAGCATTAACTCCTGGGAGCAGGTGATAACCCACATTTACCCATGAAATTGGGCCTTAGGGTAATAACATCTCTTGTGGGAGACACCCTTTGTTCAGATTCCGAAACTCTTTCCCAGGCCACAGTATGTTTTTCCATGAGGATGATCAGAAGTAGCCCTCAGGGAGCCTAATGGCCAGGGTTTTGTTTTGTTTTGTTTTGTTTTGTTTTGTTCAGCTGTACCTTGGACCACTGCTCCCTATCTGCAGTTCTTAGCTGAGTCCAGCAGTTTCTGGGCAAGATGAGGAAGAAACAGTCACCGTCATTTCCCCACCAAGCTGAGGGGAAATGAGTGAGTCACTGTAGCATCATGGGATGTCTGAAAGGGGATTTCTCTTTTTATCTGTAGGAAATTTGGGCAGGAAAAGTAGGCTACAAGTATCCCCCAAACTACAGCTCTGGTAAAGCAATTTATTCATTTGCATGTCTATGAGCTTTATTAAATGCTTACTGCATGTTAGAAATTGTGGGCTACAGGATGACAGCCTCTATTTACTGGTCACCCCTGTGTGCCAAGCGCTGGAGAGAGCACCTAACACATCTAATCTCATGCTCACAGTGCATCCTTATGAAATAAGTTCATTATTACACACAGGAAGAAACTGAAACCTAGGGAGTAGGTCAACAAATAACCACCAAGATTATGCAGCAAGATAGGAAATGGTAGGGCAGGGATTTGAACTTGAGGAGGAGCTGGCCCAAATGCCTACACACTGGGTTTCCCTGTCCCAGCAGGATATAATCACATTTCCATGAGGAGCTCTCACTCAAGTGAAGGAGCCAGAAAAGTGAACATACAATTAATATACAGCGTAATCTGAGCTCCATAAAGGTGTGAACGGAGCCCTGTGGAAACACAGAGGAAGGAAGGAATTAGTTGCCTGGGAGAATCAGTTTTAGCTGTAATCAGCAAAGTACTTAATATTGTACAAAATTTCCTAAGTATGTACAAACCTGGAATGATGAAAATTTGTCGTAGTGAAAGCAAGCTTAAACAGATGGGGCAATTAACATCTAAATGAGCAAGAGTCAAACTTAAATTTTTAAGAGTCTATTGTGCCGGGTATTATGTGCTCATCCCTGCTTTGTGTGATGGAACCCCGGTTCGCATTGCCACTGTCAAAGTCATGAACTTTAAGTCATTGCTCGAGTTTTACCTCATGGAGTGGCCATGATTCTTTTATCTTTCTTCATTTTCATCTCCCCTGTACCACCCACTCCAGGTGCCTAGCACACTGCCTGGTTCAAGACAGCTGGTAAAAAATGTTCATTCCGAGTCTTTTAGAAGATGATTATTCTATTTGTGGTTAGTCCAAGACCTTATTTTATTCCTCTCACCTTTCTCTGTTTTCATTTCACATCTCATTTATATTTCTCACAGATCTTGCAGGAAGGCAGACTCTAAAAGTCATCGCTTTCTTTCAACATTTGAGAACGAATACATCAAAACAAGAACCTGAGATAAATTCTGATGGTAACTTTCGGATTTTCTTTGTTAGTTATCAGAGATTATCTTTAGCAATAATCATAGCTGAAAGTTAGCTTAGACTTTGGAAGGGAAAAAAAAATTAAAAAAACAACCCTCAAGTGGTTCCATATTGTTTAAGACCTATCCTGACTTCCTACTCGGGTCTGATTGTGTGAACAGTGTATATGGACTGGTGCACATTCCCCTCCAACCCTTAGCATCACAACTGTCTGTTGAACAAAAGGAAGGAGAAGGAAAAAGGAGAGAAAGAAAGTGGAAATGGATAAACATGGTGAAAAAGATTCCATCAGCCTAAGCTCAAAAATTAAAGGAGGAGGTGAGAATGTCCTGTGGAAAGCTCTCGATCATGATGTATCATCACTTCTCATGAAGCCAGCTGAATTGTGTCCCCACAGAGAGTAGATAGGATTTGAGGAAAAATATCAAGCTTCAGTTCACTTCATCCTTTTAAGTTCAAATCAGTGGGTATCATTATGTCTGATTGATTACTGATCATTATATCTGCTCATTATGCCCAAGACCTGGCTTGGTTTACAGTGCGGTAGGCATCTGATTTCCCAGTGTCTCTGCTCAGGTGCCCAGTCATTGCAGAACTGCTCCAGGAGCACAGACTTTGATTGTGATATCCTTCAGGCACATTTCCCAGATCTCCAAGAGGCCTTCATTAATTCAGATCTCTCTTTGTGCTTATAATCGACCTCTGCTGCCCAAACGTAGCCCTGAACCAGCTGTTGTCATAGATTTTTCTTAGCTTTTCATAACTTTCTAGTAACTTAATTGATGTCAAACTGGCAAGAGAGGGCCACAGTTTAGCTCAGCATCTCATTATAAGTTATGTGTTTATTTATTTAAACATTGTTATGGCACTTACTTCAAAGAAAAATAGTTTTAGCTTGCGATTTTGTTAAAATCCAGATTTGTTAATGTGCTTTTATTTGTTTGTGTTTGGAAATATTTCTTATAGATCTTTAGTGCCAGAACCTTTATTTGCAACAGCCAAGATCATAGCATCAGCAAACAGGCAATTGTGTTAAAAGATGTATTTTTTTTGTTTGTTTTGAGTGTTATTTCTTTAAATCAATGATTAATTAGGGACTCTTAAAAATGTAGTTGGGATTTTAGAAAGAGGGCCCAGTTTTTTTTTTTATTATAAATTGAGATGAAATTCATGTAGCATAAAACCAACCATATTAAAGGGAACAGTTCATTGGTATTTAGTACATTCATATTGTTGTGAGACTACCCCCCTTCCTACTTCCAAACATTTTCATCAACCCAAAAGGAAACTCTGCACACACTAAACACTTACTCTCCATTCTATCCTTTCCTCAGCTTCTGGCAACTACCATTATACTTACTGTCTGCATGGGTTTACCTATTCTGGGTTATTTCATATAAGTAGAATCATACAATATTAAACCTTTTATATCTTGCTTCTTTCACTTAGAAAGCTTTGGAAGTTCATTCACATCATAGCATGCATCAGTGTGCTTCACTCTTTTTTTATCGCTGAATAATATCTCATTGTATATACCATAATTTGTTTATCTATTTGTCTGTTGATGGACATTTGGGTTGTTTCCAGCATTTGACTATTGTAAGTAGTGCTGCTATGAGTACGCATGCACGTATGTGTGTCTGAGCATCTCTTCTCAGTTCTTTTGGATACATACCCAGGAAAGGAATTGATGGCTCATAAGGTAATTCTATTTCCTTTTTGAGGAACCATCAAACTGTTTTCTATAGCGGCTGCGCCATTTTACATTTCTACTAGCAGAGTATGAGGATTCTGATTTCTTCACATCCTCACCAACACATGCTTTTCTTCTTTTCTTCTTCTTCTCTTCTTCTCCTCTTCTTCTCCTTCTTCTTCTCCTCCTCCTTCTCCTCCTCCTCCTCCTCCTCCTCCTCTTCCTCCTCCTCCTCCTCCTCCTCCTCCTCCTCCTCCTCCTCCTCCTCCTCCTTCTTCTTCTTCTTCTTCTT
The DNA here is from genome assembly GCF_011100685.1 of Canis lupus familiaris. NCBI lineage: Eukaryota > Metazoa > Chordata > Mammalia > Carnivora > Canidae > Canis > Canis lupus. The sequence continues at coordinate 24,748,497 of NC_049255.1, forward strand.
CTTCTTCTTCTTCTTCTTCTTCTTCTTCTTGTCACCCTAGTGGGTATGAAATGGTATCTCATTGTGGTTTTGATTTGGAATTCCCTAATAATTAATGATGATGGACATCTTTTTATGTGCTTGTTGGCTATTTGTTTATTTCTTTAGAGAAATGTCTACTGAGGTCCCCTGCCCATTTTTTGTTTAGTTGTTCTTTTGTTGTTGAGTTGTAAGAGTTCTTTATATATTCTGAATACTAGATCCTAACCAGGTATATGATTTGTAAATATTTTCTCATATCCTCTAAGTGTCTTTTCATTGTCTTGAAATGTCCTTTGATGCAAAAAGTTTTTAATTTGGAAGAAGTATGGGGCAACTGGATGGCTCAGTTGGTCAAGTGTCTGCCATCCACTCAGATTGTGATCTCAGGGTCCTGGGATCCAGCCCCGCTTCAGGCTCCCTGCTCAGTGGAGAGTCTGTTTCTCCCTCTCATTCTCCCTCTTTGCTTTCTCTCTCTCTGTCAAATAAATAATAAGATAAAATCTTTAAAAAATGTTCGAAGAAGTATGATTCATTTATTTATTTTTGCTCTTGGTGTTGTATGTAAGAATACTTGCCTAATCTAAAGTCATGAAAATGTACCCCGTGTTTTCTTCTTAGACTTTTATGGTATTAGCTCTTATGTTTAGGTTGATGTTCCTTTTTGAGTTAACTTTTGTAGATGGTATAAGGTAGATGTCCAACTTTATTCTTTTGCATATGAATGTCCTAGCACAGGGCTTCAGTTTTCTGTACACATAATGCTTTTGGAGAATGATGATTAATGAAAATGATTAATAAAATTGATACATTAATAAAAGTAAAAGATTAATAAGGAGTGCCTGGATGGTGCAGTTGGTTAAGTGTCTGACTCATGATATTGGCTCAGGTTATGATCTCAGGGTTGTGAGATCCAGCCCTGTGTCAGGCTCTGCACTCAGCAGGGAAACTGCTTGAGATTTTCTCTCTTCCTCTGCCCCTCCCCCCCTCCCTCGTCCTCTAAAAAATAAAAAAAAAGATTAATGAAATTCATTGCAGGTAGACAGAGACTGAGCAGGCCAGAGCTAATGTTTGGTCCTTACCTATAAGTAACATGCCTCCCCTTGGACTCCTCTCCACCCCTGCCAGCTGCCAGCAGGATACCTGAGAGGAGAGAATACAGCTACACGAGACAAGCTATCAAAAAGTTATCTCAACCTAGTGCTTGGGGCATGTATGTCAGAACTAAACAAAACAATAAACAAATAAATAGAAATTAAAAAAATAAACCTAAACACCTAATGCACTTCTGTGCAGTGGCCTATGCTCAGAGTGTTGGATGAGAAGGGAGAAGAAGATGGAGACCTGTGTCCTGCCTGTTACCCCACCTTGACCCGCACAAACCATTTTCTTCCTAATCCTTCAGGAACAGAAGCTGTCACCAGGAGTGTGTGCCAGATGAACAAACACCACCAAATGGATGAAACAACTGACCTGGGCTTGTTTTAGCACCTGTGAACACACCGCAAAAACCAGAATGAGAGACTCAGAATCTGCCTCCCAAGGATTTTGCTGAGACAGGGGTGACTGTTCTCCTTAAAGAAAATAAATTTCAAAGGTGACATTTTCATGCTACAACTGTGACAGAGATGGCCAGCTGCCCATCAAAAGTTTGTATTCTCCTCCATGGGCCAGCATTATTGCCCAGAACCAGCTGCCCAGTAGAGGGCCGTTCTTCCCAGCCTCCTTACTTCAAAATGGGGCCACATGATTGGTTGTGCACCATGGAATGTGAGTGGAACATGTTCCCTCCAGGCCATGGTGCTTTAGGAGCTGGTCTATGGTCTCCAGGCTCCTTTTTCCTGCTTCCATTGGATACTAAAGTTGAGGGCAACCCTGGAAGCCACATGTTGAAGCTGGCATAGCCTTTGTCCGCCTAGGTCCCTGAATGACTTTGTGAACCACCCACATTGGACTGTTATGTGAGTGAGAAATAGACTTCAAGCAGGATTAAGCCACTTGGTATTTGGGTGTGTGGGTTACTGATGCTGATGTTGTCCTAGAGCAGTGGTTCTCAAACTTTGGTACACACCAGAATCACCTGGAGGCTTATTCAAATACAGATTGTTGGCCCCATCTCCAGAGTTTCTGAGTCAGTAGGTCTAGATTGGAGCCCAAGAATGTGTATTTCTAACAAGGTACCAGGTAATGCTGCTGCTGCTGTTGACTCACCATACTTGAACAATCACTCCCCGAGATAATGCAATAATACATAAAGGAGTCATCTGAGGAATATTTACCAAAATGGTCCAAGAAGTAAGAAAATTAAAATAAGCATTAATTTAGCAAGTACTTGGTTCAAGTACCTTTTGTGCCAGGCAATATGCTAAGTCTTGGAGAGGAACAGGTCAGCTCCCTGGGGGACTTCCCATCTCGTGGAGGAGACATAAATTAATCAGCACAGATAGAGATCGATAGACTGTGTGGTACAAAAAAGGATAAAAGTAGGGAAATATGAGACCAAATAAGAGAGAACTTCATCTAGTTTGGGGTGCGGGTTGCAGGGCTCATAAAAGGCTTCTCTAAGAAAATGTCATTTAAGGTAAGATTTGAGTGTCTGTAAAGTTAAGGATTTTATTTTATTTTTACTTTTTAGGAAGGAGGGAGTGTTCCAAGGGGAGAGAATGCATGAAGAAATCAAGAAATGCTGGAAGAAGGCCAATATATCTGGAACGGGGAAGCGAGGGGGAGAATGATAAAAAATGAAATTGGAGGGGTGGAGGGGAGCCAGATCATGCATAGGATGGTAAGCCACAAGGATTTTGACTTTTATTCCAAGAATCGTGTAAAATTATTTGAGTGTTAAAGGAAGAGAAATAGAGTTTGCATTTAGAAATATTTTTATTCCTTTCTCCCCATTTCCTATTTAATCTTTTGTTAATTTTATAGGAGGTTTATCAATTAATAAAATTGGTCTTTTGTATCTTGTTTTGCTAATATTTTTTTCTTGCTGTTTGCTTTCAATCTTACTTCTGTTATTTTTCCACACCCAGAGATTTTAATTTTTGTGTACTCAAATTTGCCACTCTTTTATGATTCTGGCTTTTGTATCATGCTTAAAAGGCCTCCTCCATCTCAAAATTATCTTTCATATGAAGCTCACCATGTTTCTTTTCAGTGCTTATATAAAGGGTATACAATTTGAAAACACAATGAAATATGTCTTTACCTATGAAAAAGACAAAGATCATAAAGTCTGATGATACACTGTATAAATGGAGGGTGGGGAGAGGTAGACATTACCATATTTTTGGTGGGTATATAAATTGAAATGTTAGAACTTGGTAAATAGACTTCGAGGTGTGAAGACAGTTCACCAAGACCACTTTATTGTGTCCTGATCAGCCTCCCATTGGCCTGCATCTGATCTTCAGCTACACTCAGGGACAATTCCCAAGGGTGATTTTGCTCCAGGGGGCTGATTCTTGTTGCTCAAACACACAAGAAACTATATTCAGATCCTTTCTGTGTTAAGGATTCCAGATGATATTTTAATTTGTTAATGAAGTCATAGGTTCTACTAATTTATTAGTGAAACCATAGGTTCTATATATTATTTCAGATACTCACAGGCAATGGCAAGGAGCTGAAAAGAAGAAAGGCTCTCCTTCCTGATCTCATTTCTTCCTAACTGGGGCACGAGGCCCACTCCACCCAACCAGGGCAAATCACCACCACCCTTCTAGCCAACCTATACCGCCCATCTTGGTCCCACACCATATCTCTTCTGAAAGTCATAAGCCTTGGTAGCCCTTCCGGCATACGTTGAAGCCCTGTGATGGCAGGTACATAAACCCCTGTAGGTGTTTCCCTGAACTTCGCCAGGACTGACACGCCACCCTCTCAGTTTGCTTCCACCAAATGAGAAGGGTTTTATGACTTGACATCCTTCTTCAGTATTTTTTGATTTGGGGGAATGGGGCAGGAAAGGACCTGTACCATCCTGAGCTTTGCTTTGCCAGAAACTTGCTTCTCTCCTTGGCCATCATTTCTTGACTTAATAGCAAGCATAGAGTCAATTTCCCTCCCTTGTTTCACTCATGATCACAGATATTTTTTTGAGTAAAAAAATACCTATTAAGAAATGACTAGGGGGATCCCTGGGTGGCGCAGCGGTTTGGCGCCTGCCTTTGGCCCAGGGTGCGATCCCACGTCGGGCTCCCTGCATGGAGCCTGCTTCTCTCTCTGCCTGTGTCGCTGCCTCCCTCTCTCTCTCTCTCTCTCTCTCTGTGATTATCATGAATAAATAAATAAATAAAATCTTTAAAAAAAAAAAAAGAAATGACTGGGTAAGAGTATCTGTTAACTGGCTTCATTCAACCTCCTTTATAGACCAGTCAGTTCCTCATTTGTAAAATAAAGCCTTATCACATACATCAGAGACTAATTAAATATTGTTTCCCCCCCTCCTTTCTTTTCTTTCTGCCTTCTCATATTTTATATGCTGGATATATTTTGAGATATATTTAACTACTTTATGCATTACAGATATACCATATCTCCGTATTTATCTCTGTTCCATATATTTTATATATTAATCTATTTTATATATGAAGGATGATTTTTTAATACAATTAATAAATTGACTTACTTGTTAGATTGGGAGACATAATTTCTCAAATTATATAACGAAACTTCAGTGGAATGTTTGAAAAATATACATTGGCTACATCTGAGCTTTATAAATCAAGAGAATAGAGAATCCAGGAAAAATAAAAAGAAATGCCATGTGATGATAATTAAAGCTTGAAATGAAATACAGTTGAAAGAAATAGAAAAGACAGAGATATCCCCATAAAACATTAAACGGATCCTGCTTTCCACCCTGATGCAAAGGCAGGGCAGTCTCTGCCAGGACTAGTTAGAAATCTCTTTGGGGAATCTGGTTCTCCAGACTCTTGGCTCCATCTGAAGCAGTTAGCCCTGCTTTTTATTTTACCTCACAGATGCACTCTTAAAGACCTTCATATGTATATGGGAGTGAAAGCCCTACAAGCACATAAAAGTTTTGGCATTGCTTTTACTAATTCCACAACTTTCTCTGGTCTATCCTGCTTCTTCCAGGGACTCAAAATTCCTGTCACTCCCCCTCATTGCCATCCCTTCTCTGCTTCAGTCTACACTAATCCTGGCTCTGGTAGCTTTTGACCACTGAGGGATGGAACAAGATAGTGAGTGGCTTTCCTAGAGCAAGGTGACAATCACTTTGCCCATACCAGTATTCAAATGGTATCTATTTGTACTTTCTTTTTTACATGGATGATGTGATAGGGGCAAAAGAATTAAATTCTACTATTAAAATTGCAAGTCTCTTCCAGTCCTAAGATTCAATTATGCCAAGCATTTGAGAAAAAAATTTTTTTTGGAACTAAGTGTTGTGTGAGAATTTGAATTAGTTTGCGATCTAAAGAAAGTGTATGTTTTCTCAACTTCAATTAACATTTTTTGAGGACCCAGGCATGCAAGTGACAGAAGTAGGAATTGAAGGGCATACAGACATGGTGGGGAGCTTATAATTTCAATGAGAGAGGCAAGAGACTATCTCAACACATTTATCAATGGCAGAAAGGGGGATCATGATAGGGTGATCAAAAGAGAACTTTGGAAACACTGGAGAGAATATAGCAGTTCTGTTTCCTTGGTTGCTTACAACAAAAACTTTAATCAATAAAGTGGACCCGTTAATGAGGGAAACTGGATAGTTCTCCAAATTGAAGTAGAAAAGGTCTTGGAAAGACAGGAACAGGAAGGCAACTTGTGAGTGCTTAGTGGCCTGAGGTCATGAAGAGTGTCTTTTGGATCATGCCACTGAAATAATTCAAGGCACAGAAGTTCACAACAGAATGGCCTTCTGCCCTGAGGCTCCATCCCACAATCTCAGCACAGAGCCATTTTGCTTGACTTGGCTCACGTGTCCAACTTCAGAGTTTGAGTTGTTGGTGCTGTAGAGCTTGGTAGGGCAGAGGGGGGAAAAACTGCACCGTGCATTTGATAGTCCCACCGGGATCATTTGGAAAAGGTTTGTTGATATCATATGAAGAAAGAAAAAGATATTAGAGAGGCAAAAACTATAGATTCCCCTACAGACATCCGCTAAAAGGGCCTGGGGACGGCTTTTGGAAGGGAAGTGACTCAAGGTAGGCCTTGATTAACGGATTGAACTTTAAGGTCGATTTGAGGGGCCAGAAGGAAGAAGGCATTCCAACCAAAGGGCACAACCTGAGCATATGCATGTATGGAGAAGTGAAGAGTGCAAGTCCAAAGTAGGATCTGGGAGCAAGGAGAAGGCTGATGTCCAGAATGTAGGGACACACAAAGGGTAAAATGGGAACAGTGATCGAGAAGGTGGAGAATGAGTTCTCACTCATCGTGCCGGGTGACAAACAGGATTGAATGAGATGATGTAACCTGTGAAGTGCTTCAAAGAAAAACTGTAAGCATTTTTCATATCTATGAATTATTTTAATTTAAAAATATACTCCTTTGTGGGCTCTGAGGTGGCTCAGTCCCTTAAGTGTTGGACTCAGGTCATGACCTCGGGGTCCCGGGATCGAACCACATATCGGTCTGTGTGCTCAGCATAAAGTCGGCTTGGGGATTTCTCTTCTTCTTTCTTTGCCCTTCCCCTTACTCATGTACTCACTCTCTTTCAAATAAATAAATCTTAAAAAAAAAAATACTGCTAGTAAATTGAGTGGTTTGTTTTTTTGTTTGTTTTTTTTTTTTACAGAAGCATTCTCTGCAATGTGTCATCATTTGCAAAATGAGAAATGTAAGTAGCAAACTTGGTTGTAAAATTTTGTAATTCCTAAATATGCAAGCCTTATTGTGATATACAAAACACAGTCACAGAGGGATTCAGTTAGGCCCATTCGGAACTCATCTGTCTGAAAGACAACTTTTCAATCAATCTAGTTCCCAGGGGGGAAAAAAAAAGTCTAGTTCCCAGGATAATGGGTGCTTTAGTATTGGGAAAGATACTTTCTCAGATTACTTCATTTGATACTTATAACATCCTTGTTAGGTGGGAAGTTTTCTGCCCATTTTACCCATAAGATGCCATGACTTAAAAGCATGCTCATTGTCCAAAGTAACCGATAGGTCCAGTTGTTATTCAGCCACTCATTTAAAATATTTATTGAGGGGCAGCCTGGGTGGCTCAGCGGTTTAGCGCCGCCTTCATCCCAGGGTGTGATCCTGGAGACCTGGGATTGAGTCCCGTGTCGGGCTCCCTGTGTGGGGCCTGCTTCTCCCTCTGCTTCTTTCTCTCTCTCTCTCTGTCTCTCATGAATAAATAAATAAAATCTTTAAAAATAAATATTTATTGAATACTCTAGGTCTTTGGAATACATGTGTAAACCAAGTAAAGATCCTTAGTGGAGCTGACGTTTTGGGAGTCAGCAACAAGCTTAGTAAAAAATCATGTGGTAAGTTAGAAAGTCCTAAGTGTTATGGGGCGAAAACAGAGCAGAGAAAAAGGAGGATAGGGAACAAGAAGGGATAGCTTGAACACTGCTTTGAAAGCTTTAATTAGGATGCTTTTAGCACAATATCCAGGCATCTAAAAGTTGATTTGTCAAGGAGTAATCTAATCTTTGCTTACAGGAGCACCAGAGTCGAAGTCTGTCTCTCTTTGTAGTGACAGCTAGTAAATTGGCAAATTGGAGGGTTTTTCACATGCAGTACCCTACACATGTGGGAATTTCAAGGAACTAGAGACCCCACTCCCCATGTCATCCCTGTTCTACTACACTGATCTTGAAGATTGCCTGGAATGCCTTCTTTAAGTCAACAAGCAATCATGTGAAAGAAAGGCCCTTTGATGAACTGGTGAAAACTATTGCCTGGGAGCTGCAAAACCTAGGGTCTAAACCCAGATCTGCCATTAATTAAAATTTGACCTTAAAAAGCTTTCTTCTCCACTCTGGGCTGACTTCCCCCGTCTGACAAATGAAAGTGTTGGCATCTAAGGGCAATTCCAGGTCTAACACTCTGGGGCTACAGGTCTTTGCTGAAAATTTTCTAGGATGTTCCACTGAAAATTGTTTTAGCAGGAAGATTGGGGATCAATGAGAGAAATTTATCTTTTCAGATTTCCTAATAAGATTTCAGCATCAAATTTCTCTTTTTATATCACCCGGAGATGTCAACTGGCCTAGATCACGGCCCTGTCTTCTGGGTGAACGTCAGGAGCAGGTGCCCTGCCACAGACTGAGCAGCAGCCTAATAGGAATGCCTGTTCGTTTCCAAGGGTAGCTCAAGGTGTTCGAATGACTGTGCAAAACCCCATATGGCTTGGGACCTGGTTACCTTAGCAATCACTTCCCTCCCTATGCATTGTCAATTAATGGGTAATTAAAACTCTCGGCTGTTCCAGCTAATAGTCCCCAGACCAGAGTACCAGAAAATGAGAGGAAGGAGATTTTCATTCTTTTTCTTTCTTTCTTTTATTGCACTTTTAAACTTCTAACATGCCCTTGACTCTGGGACCTGCAACATGAAGACACCTAGGATAGATACACATTTGACCTTTATCATTTATTTGGTTTATGAATTTACCATATTATGTATCTGCTCAAAAAGCCTTCAATGGCCTCCAACCATTCATGGAAACAAATCTGAAATTCTCCAATAAGCTTTCTCTAAATTGTCCTAAACATAGTCACTTTCTTACTATCCAATAACATTCTTCACATATCATTTCAAAGACTCCTTATTTGCGTTCCTTCTGTCTCAAAGTCTTTTCTCTGTTTTCACTAATCAAAATTTGCCCATTCTTAGCTTAAAGCCAATATCATGAGCACTCCTGTTATCAGTCATAGTTCTGAGGATCAGAGACAACTAGAGTTAGAAAAATTTCCTTTCCCAGGTATTTGGGCTAGTCACCCTTATCAGTGTTTCTCCCTGCAAATTGATTAAGACTCCTGGAGGGCAGGCACCATATTTTCTATTTTTCTTTACGTCCTCACACCCTCCCTAGTACAGTGGTGCTCATTACTGGGGACCACTTACCAGGGAGTTTAGAAATTGCTGCTGTAATATGCAATTTGATAAAATTGGACATGTGTATATTTTGGATGATAAGCTTAGAATCATACAATCTCAGAACTTTAAAGCATTAGCGACCTTTGGGATAATTATACCAAATCCATTTTTTTTTTTTTAAATTTGAAGATGTTATTGGCTTGATTAAGTGATTTTTGTACTGGGCAGTGTCCCATTTGCCAAGAAGAGGGGAACTCCCCCAGATTCTTCATTGTACAGATGAGTAAACAGGACTCCTGACAAGTTAAACTGTAAGTAAATGAAAAGCTTGGATATCATCCTAAATCTTCTGACTTAGCAGTACGTCTATGCTCTTTGCCCTTGCCCAGTAGCTGGGAACCTTTTCTCCCCGCTGTGACATGTTTGACAGCTGACGTTCACCTGAACGAGGCTCTCCCGTGAACATAGCCAGGCTCATACGGGACATTGGAGAGTAGGGCAGCCTCTCCGTCCCCACCACACAAAAATGCCATCGTAATGCAAGTAAGAGTCACATTAAAATAGGTGTCACCTTTGCTTCTTCTATGATTTTTTTTGAAAGTTGCAAGTTTCAGCACTTTAAATATTAGTATCAAGTGACTTGTGAAAAAACAAAACAAAACAAAATCTGTTGCTTTGCTTTTGCACACGGTGCTCTGTCTAAAACGGGTGTCTTCTGACCACCACTTAATGTTATTTTGAGGAACTTCTGTTCAAATTCCACTTCGTGTTGTCAAATAGGTGGGTGTTGAGAAGGCTTAGATCTGGTCCAGCCTGGTGCCTGCAGGGCACTTTGATGTAGAAATCTTAGTGGGTGGGGCAACACTGAAAGATGGAATTGAAGGGTCATGGGTGGGGAGGGAGGTTGGAAGAGGGAGCTTGTGTGTAGCAGGAAAGGGGGGCCCTGGGGATCAGCCTACAGGGCTGTGCTGGGGACCCAGTTGCAGGCAATCACTGCAGTAGTAAGCAAATGGTGTCTGAGAGCAGATGGGAAGGGAGGCAGAGGGGTTTAGAATCACAGGGTAGAGATACACAGCCAGCTTGGGGATGGAAGTTAGCCATCACTTTTGGATAGCAAATGGTTAGGAAGGCAGAAAAGAACATAAATATAAAAGTGGTGGTATTGACAGGAAGGGAAGATGGAGGGAGGAAACCAAGGATAAAAGATATTTTTTTTTTTAAAAAGAGTGTAAAACAAAACGGGTTTCTATGTTAGGCACTTACACATACTTTTTATTAAAGAAAAAGCAGGAGATAGTGTAAGTGGTGGGAGACAGAAAGGACACCAAGGGACTCCCACTGGTTGCTCAGGTATGCATGTTTGTCACCGTGACACAGAATCCTCATGGCTCCACTGTCTCGGGTAGTGACTGCAGTTGTTCTACCCAAGCAGAAAACAAATCCTACAAGATTCTATCATAACTATGCCTGCAATGAACTTTTAAAGGCTGCTTATAAATCACTCAGCAAAGCAAAAGTCAGCAAATCATAAGTATCTCAGGGGTAAAATATATCTTAACTATTCCAAATGACCCTGGACCTGTTTTATCATCTGTAGCTAGAGGATAGCAATAGTTTTATTATAGGGTTAATGCAATGATATTCTCAGAGATAATAATATTACCGACATAATAGAATTGTTATGAGGAATGAGTAGGTTAATATTTGTAAAGTGCCTGGCACACGGTGCTAAGTACGTGTGTGTTGACTAAATAAAAAATAAAATTGCAATAGATTCACAGATTGTCAGGATTGGAAGACAATGTAGGGAACATGGGTCAAGCCACTCCTTTTAAGAGACACACTTGGGTTCCAAAGAAAGGAAAGGATTCACCTGGAGTCTTTACCATTGATTAAACTGGAGGCAGAGGGAGTGGAAATAAAGGACTTTTTAATATCCCTGCATTTACAGTGATAATCTGGAGGGCCCATTTATAGGAGCATTCCATAAATGTTCACTTCATCGCTGGGTAATCTGATGAATTAATTCGCATTTGGGGTACAAAAGCTAATTCAAGCTTAGAATTGATAAAGCAGGAGTGTACCTTTTAGGGTATGGCAATTCTTCCAGTCCCTTTCATATTTGGCATGCAAAACTCCTGGCCCAACAAACGCTCGATATTCTTTTAGGCACTTCCTTCCTGGGCCAAGATACGATGGTATAACTTGACCACTAGTACAGAGGCACTGCCAGGTCTGATCCTCTTTCCTGTTTTGGGTGTTGGCAGATAGCAGTTTTGGGGAAACGTCTAACATGGCAGAAAGGGGTTGCACCTAGGTGATAAGCTGTCGCCCCATGTCAGTCACGGTTCCCATTTAACAGTAACTGGATTTCTTCACCCTCAAGGAAAAGTAATCAGTCCTGCAGGATTTCTCAACCCATATCGTCGTCTGCCCTCCTTTAAAGGTTTATGATGTTTGCTTCCTGTCAGCCCTATTTTTATTTAATTGGATCCTGTTGGGGATTTTCCTGTTTATTTTTCTTCCTGTTTCTCAAAACAGGAATTAAAAGATAAAGATGAACAATCATAAGGCACTTTGTGATGACCTTTACAAAACTATTGTTAAATCTTTCAAGGTTTCCACCCTGGGCAACCTGTCATCACGCAGCACTTGGGGGCGAATGAGAGGAAACTGGAAGGGGTCCCAAGGTTTCGGGGCTGCCACTGACACACACTCTTGTCTGGTCTGGATCCTCCAGCACTGCTGTGACCTCCATGGGAAGTGTTCGCCTCTGGATTCTGGTATTCCACTCTTTGCCATGTGTCTCATCCTACCTCTTGGGGAGCAAAGGTTCCCACTTTCCAGCTGTGTGGTCTGAGGCAACGTTTCTTTCCCTGACCTCAGCTTCCTGTTGTGCTTGAAGGAAGGGCTTCAGGGTGAGGAACGGAGCAGAAGGGGCGTGGAAGGAACGGTGGCCATCAGGCAGGGAAGAGATCAGCCCTGGTGGCTACACCACTGCAGCCGGACAGACTGGAAGGGCAACTGGCTCCTCCCCTCCACAGGTCTCAGCAAAACTGCAGAATTAAGGCCCGCTCCCTTTTTTTGTGTTGTTTTGTTTTTCTTTAAATTCCAGTTAGTCCACACATCACCTACTATTAGTTTCAGGTGTAGAATTTGGTGATTTAGTACTTGACGACACCCAGCACGCATCACAACAATTTAGGCTTATTCCTTATTGTGACTCTTAATTTCCATATCTCCTAGGCATTTCCTTCTCTGATTCAAGCCGGTAGACGTGACCCCACTCCTTCTTATACCCCAACTCTAATGCTAAATTTTCTACTGCACAGATCTGCAGTCATCTGGCTCTTCTACCTTTTTGCACGCCTTCCTCTCCACTTTTCCCACTTTACTCATTTTAGTTTCCATAGTCCATTATTATAAGTGTCCGTTTACCAATACCTTTCACTCCCTCCTCCCATCTCCCTTGATCAAATTTGCCTGGCAAGACCTCCAAGCTGGCTAAATTCAATACTCCGCCTACACAGTGACTGCACACATGCGGCTAACTGCAGCTGGAAAATAACAATTAGCCATGCTGTCTTGTCACCCTTTAAATTCATCCTTACACATTTCAAAAGGGCCTCTGTTGAAGTCTGAAAATACTATTGAATTTCCCTGGTTCATCGAATCTCCTATTTATTTGTATTTTTCCTTCTCTCCTGACTCCTCAAACTTCCAACACCTCTTTCGCCATCCTCTTTCTCAGTTGGTGACCTTACTTCTTACTTCACTTGGAAAAAGAAAGAAACATCCATATGTTCCTACTACTATGTCTACCACTTCATCTGTACCTATATGGTTCACTCACCTCCAGTTCCTGAGGCTGAACCTTCTCCCTTCCCATCTAAGGTCAACTGTCAGACTCATGCCCTAGATCCCATCATTTCTCACCCCCATGGGGACATCCCTCTGGTATCTCTCCCTTCTGTCTCTCACGCTATCAGTCGTCCCCTTTCTCCTGGACCATTTGCAAAAGTCCGCAAGGATGCTTCAATGCTCTCATCTTAAAAGCAAGCAAGCAAGGAAGCAAGCAAACAAAACAAACTTCTCTTGACCTCCATCTACTACCCCATTTCTCTGTTTACTTTTATAGCAGAATTTTCCAGAGTTTTTCATACAAGCTTGGGTTTATCTCTCCTTTTTTTCTGTCTTGTACTCACTATGCTTGGATTTTGTTCCCACAATATCACTGAAAAGAAAGAGAGAAAGAAAGAAGGAGAAAGGAAGGATGGAAGGAAGAAGGAAAAGTATCTTTGACCTCCATGTTGTTAAATCCAGTGGTCTTACCTGGATTGAAATATCAGGAACTATTAACCCACTTAATCATTCCCTCCTTCTTCAAACAACTCTTTCACTTGGCTTCTGGAATACCATTCTCTCTTTGTTCTCTTCCTACCTCACTGGACATTCCTATTTAACATGATCCTTTTAGTCTCCCTAACCTCTATATATTAGACTCCTCTAGGGATTCCTCCTCTGCCCTCACCGCTCTCTTTGATATTCACTTCCATGGTGATACCATTCAGTTTCAAGGCTTTAAGTACCATCTCTATACTGACAATCCCAAAATATATATCTTTAGCAGAACTTCCCACCTGTACTCGATGTTCATGCAGTCAACTGCCTGCTGAGTGTCCACTCAGATGTTTAAAAATCCCCTTAGGGGATCCCTGGGTGGCTCAGTGGTTAAGCATCTGCCTTTGGCTCAGGGCCTGATCCTGGAGTCCCAGGATCAAGTCCCACAATGGGCTCCCTGCATTGAGCTTGCTCCTCCCTCTGCCTGTGTCTCTGCCTCTCTCTCGTTCTCTCTCTCTCTGTGCCTCTCATGAATAAATAAATAAAATCTTAAAAAAAAATCCCCTTAGGTTAACATATCCCAAACTGAACCCAGATCCTGTCACCCCACTGGCCTGCTTTTCCTCCAGTTTCCCCCTTCATCGTATAGAGTATTGCTATCTTTCTGGTTGCTGAGGTGAAAACTCATCATGAAGTCTCCTCTCTCTCATTTCTCACATTTAATCAACTAGTATATCTTGTCAGTTTCACCTTCAAAAGAAATCCCAAATTTGACAGCCTTCTCACTGCTGTTTTCCTCTCAACAAAATAGGCATGTCACTTCTAGTCTTAAAACCTTTGAATGTCTTTCCCTCTCACTCAGAGTAGGAACCCAAGTCCTCACATTGGTTTACAATGTCCCAGGCCCCACCAGGTCTGATTGCCTCCCCTCCTATTCATCCTCTTCCTCATCATCTCCTGTAGAGCTGTGCTACCCTCTTAGCTATTTCCTGAGCACACAGGGTGCACTCCAGCCTCAGAGTCTTTGTACTTTGCTATTTTTCTACCCAAAACGCCACCCTACCACATAGCTTCATGGGCTTGTTCTCTTACTTACTTCAGAATTCGACACAAATCTCTGCTTTTGCATTGAGGCCTTCTCTGTTCATGCTACATAAAATAGTCATGTGTGCATCATCATCCACTCCCCATACCTTGCTCTTAACCCTGATTTATTTTTTCTGTGGCACTTACCACTGTCTGATGCACAATACATTCCCCTGTTCATTTACCACTTTTTGTCTTCCTTGCTTATTTGGTTCATGTATCTTCATGATCTAAAACAGGGCCGTGGGACGCCTGGGTGGCTCAGCGGTTGAGTATCTGCCTTTGGCTCAGGGCGTGATCCTGGACTCCTGGGATCGAGTTCTACATCGGGCTCCCTGTATGGAGCCTGCTTCTCCCTCTGCCTGTGTCTTTGCCTCTTTCTCTCTGTGTCTCTCATGAATAGATAAATAAAATCTTAAAAAAAAAAAAAAAAGAAAACCAGGGCTGAGAAAACAGCAACATTCAGTAAACATTCAATGAACAAATGAATGAATGGAGCTAAAGTGAGTGTTAGGTTAATTCATCTATGTATACAGGAATCAACGTTTGGTCTGAGCATTTCCTAGCTTTTTCTGGGACTTCCCTCCACATCCTGTAGGTACGCTGGGAGCAGTCATGTTGTGCAGTGCAGTTCTGACCTGGTGGCTACTGCTAATGGGATGGACACCCTGGGCCAGCTGTCTCCTCCTGGGGAATTTGGTGCTGGGAATAAGGGAGCTGGGCCCTTTACTGACACTGTTAGATATCTTTCCACAGCTGCTGCAGATCTTGTTTCTAGCCAAGAGGACAAGATGCAGAGGTATCTATCACACACACACACACACACACACACACACACACACACAAAAGAATACAATGATGATCAGAGAGCAGCAGAGGTGCCAGCCAGTAAGAGAATCCGCAGTGTCCTTGGTCCCATCACTAGTTGTTCCTCAGATCCAAATACATCCCTGCCCTTCCTGCTATGTTAAGGAGAACTGCAGCCTAATGTCTGCCATTATCATAGGTGGGTGATAAATAGTCATTGAGTATGAATCTTAAGAGGGGAGGGGATTGTGTCTGCTTCTGCTTAATCTTAAAATCTTAACAATAAATCAAACCAAGTGAACTTGCAAAAATAAATGTTTTACGAACTTTCAGCATCTCACACAGTTTGACAAAGAAGAGATTCCATTCTTTGTCTTGGAAGGTGGCATGATAATGCAAAGACGGTTGATGCTCCAACAGGAAATGGAGTTCTGGTCCATTGCGTGGCTGGGTTGGTTTTCATCCCTCTCTCACCTCTGTTTTCTCATCTGTAAGACAAAGGGCTGGTTTAGGTGGCCCGTAGTCTACTTCCTAGGTCTCAATGTTAGAAATTTGAGTCCTTAATGATAGGTGGCACCATATGGAGGCATGTTCTTTTCCTATCGATAAATACTTCAGGTGTTTTAAACATCTGTCTTTTTTTTTTTTTTTGACTGCAACATATCTGAACCCTTTGTTTGTGGGAGAATTTTCCACCTCATAAATCTCAGTGGGAGTTAGAACTTGCCAATAGTGGAAGGTATTGACATTGAAAAACTCAACTATTCACCGTCCTATTTCTGTTGTACCTAGCACTAGGTTACATGATGGGAGTTAGGGCCATGAAACCCAGCCACCAAGACTGAAGTCAGAGCTTCTGACTAACTGGGTTCGGGTGCAGCCAAGATCCATTCCCAGAGGTAGGGGGTGGGGTGGCAGCAGCTGGCACACTTCCAGTGTTGACCATTGTGATGTCCTCTGTCAAGGGTATAGAGGTGCCAGCTTGGCATCCAGTATTCATGGAGGGAATGTGGAGTCCTCAGGGCACCAGACTGGTAACATGATGGCTGTGGTCCTGGCTGGCCCTCCGGTCCCACTTCCCCTCTAGCTTCCTTAGGCTTCTTGTGATTCCAAAAGGTGCTCACTATCTTTTCAATGAGCTCTTCTTAACGGAAGTCAGGTCACAGGTGGTATTCTCCTTCCACCCAGAACTTCTGCAAATAAGAAGCCAAATTAAACAAAGACAGGAGAGCCCTAGACCTACTTCCCCAATACAGTTAAGATGAGTAAACAAATGTGGTCAAAGGCTCTCTGTGACTCCTGACTCTGTCACTTTCACAGGAAGGATATATGAGTTTTGCAGGAATAACAGAACCAGGGAGGACCTGAAAAATCATTGAGTCCAATGTCTCATTTTTCCTGAAGGGGCCAATAACTTGCATAGAATCACACAGTGAGGTGCAGAGGTGAGACTCAGGTCTCTCTGACATCACGAAATCAGGATTTTCCTTACTGTCTGTATTGCCTCTGGTTGGGTTGCACATTATTTTCTTTACATTTGTTCCCCACTTGAATCTCTTTTGGCACCTACAAATCCAGGGTTCTTAATGACGTCCATCCCTATCCCCAGTATTCCTATCTCTGTAAGTGGCATTTTCCAAGGCAAGGTGTCTAGCCTTTTGTTTTTAGGAGAAAACCAGTTTCCTTCGGCAAGCCTCACAAAAGCAAGGAGGTGAGAGAGGGGTCTCGTAGTCGCTCCTGCGTGGAGGGCTCCTCCTTCCTCAGCGTTCATTGCTAGCTTGGCCTCAGCACTATCATTTCGTAAATGCAGAGGAGAAGATCTGCAAAATGCGAGCCCTTTGAGGAAAAACACAGAGTCATCAGAATTCTTTAAATGTGACTGGAGGTATGCTCCTTAACTGCTTATTTCCCTCAGAAATGCCAACTCGGCCTGTTTTTCTAAGGGAAAGGGGGAAAAAAAAACATCCCTAATGAAAGACAGCCAGGAAAATTATTACCTGGGGAGCCCAGAGGAGACAGACCTCGGTGTTAGAATTCAGCCTGTCCGGGCAGCTGGATACGATTCCTTTCAGCTATGTAGACTCTGCTCCTCCTCTAGAAAGCCGTCTCTGAGCAGTCCAGCCCAGTTTATACCGTGTTCATGAACTAATCTGCATAGAAGTATCCAATTAGCATTGAACTCTGAGCTGCATCACATTAAAAATAATAAAAACATCGATACCTTTATACCTTGGAATGGGTACTGCTTCCGAGTGTTTTTTTTTTTTTTTTTCTCTTCTAGAGTTCTGGGAGGCGGGTTGGATGGGAATTACCCTCCTTTTAATATTCCAGTCATTAACTCAAAAATAGATTTTCAGAGTTGGGGACCTGGCACATGCTCTTCTTGGCACCAGGGTACAGAAGAAAACTAAGTGTCCTGCCCTTAAAAGCTTACGCGTGGTCGACATGGTAACTTTTATGTTATGCTTATCTCACCACAACTGAAAAATGTTTGATCTCATATGCATATACCCAGTAAAAAGTTGATGTGCTGTAGGAAGACAGTAAGCAAATAAATTGTCAGTGATAAGTACAGACTGTGGTGGGCTGCTGGGAAAGAGACAAGGCCTCTGATGGACACTAACTAGGAGCCACGCGGGATGGAGTGGGGAATGGACTTCCCTAGGAAGGCTCCTCTGAGGAGGTGACTTGAAAGAGAAGAAGGGGTCACTTATGTGAAGGAGAAACTGTTCCAGACAGAGGAAACCATGTTCCAGGCCACCAAGGCAAGGAAGAGCTTGGTGCATTGAGGGAATGTGGATGGCATGCCTGGAGCGTAATGAGTGTGGTGCACCAAGGAAAAGGGGACATGGAGGCAGGAAGATGGCAGAGGACTAGCCCAGGGTCGCAAGCCTTGAGACACGGTCTTTCTATTTAATCCATGGTTTGCAGGGTGTTTCTGGCCTGAGCTAGTTAGATGGGAAATGCCATGGCTTACATTTCCTCTCACTCCCTACAGTGGTGACTCGAGTAGACTCTGACATGGCCCTGGATTTGGCTGTGGAATTGAGGATATGAATTTAGTTCTCGATGCATGTAAAGCGACGTCAGGAAAGTCCAAGGACTTCTATGGATTTCTTTATTCCAGTCTTCCAAACCAGCGAATACAGCCACCACCCCCTGGACTTGCCGGGATTGCCAATTGACCAGGGTACTTCTTCATCTGGGGCAGCCTTTTCAGCGGCCGAGGCAGGACTGGTTTGGCAATTTCCCATCTCATTCTCAGGCAAGGGTGGATGTCAATACATGCACACGGGCAATTGGAAAACATCAGAATTTATTTCACGCCCGGTTGAGAAAATTTCTCAGAAATATTTTTCCTATTATTATTGTCTGTCATTACTATAAAGAGGGAGTATCATTCAAGAAATAAATTTTCTTAGTAATGAGTAACACTTACATTTCCAGATACAAACAGGTGACCTGAAAACAACGGAAACTAGTGGCTTAGTTGGGAAAGTAAAATTGAAAGTCTTGTGAGTTTTATTCCATGTTAGTACTTACCTATGACATCCCTGATATTTGATTGATCTATTCCATAAATTTCCAACTTGCTCTGATATTTACATAAGTATGTATGTATGTATTTATAGGAGTAAAAATAATATTTGGTAAACTGCACAAATCTGAAGTGGATGACTTTTTTAAAAAGGATTTTATTTATTTATTCATGAGACACGCACACACACAGAGGCAGAGACAGACAGAGGGAGAAGCAGGCTCCCTGCAGGACTCCATCCCAGGACCCTAGGATCATGACCTGAGCCAAAGGCAGATGCTCAACCACTGAGCCTCCCAGGTGCTCCTGAAGTGGATAATTTGACAAGTTTAGACATGTGTATACACCCATGAAATGATCACCAAATCAAGCAAGCGAACATTCCTTCCTCCTAAATTATCTTCATGTTCCTTTGTGATTTCATCCCTCTTGCCCCACCCTGGCCCCCATACTCATCCATAGGAAACTACTGATCTGCTTTCTCTCTACAAATTAGGTAACTTTTCCTAGAATTGCATTTTATGTAAATGGAATCATGTAGTGTGTACTCTTTCTACACTGGCTTATGTCTCGGAGCATATTTTGAGATTCATCCATGTTTTTGCATTATCAATAATTCATTCTTTTTTTTGTAGAATGGATTATACAATATAATCCATTGTATGGATAATTCAACTTTGGTCTAATACAAATAAAGTTGTTGGGAAAAGTTGCATACAAACCTTTGTGTTTTCATTTATTTGGGGTAAATATCTTGAAGTGAAATGGTGAGGTCAGAACGTAAGAGTATGTTTACTGTACCTTTGTTTCCGAATTTGTTACATCATTTTACATTCTGACAGCAGTATGTGAAAGTTCATTACCCTACATCTTTGCCAATATTTGGTAGGTTCAATTTTTAAAATTTAGCCATTTTAATAGATTTATAGTAATATTACTGTGGGTTTAATTTGCAATTCTCTAATAACTAATGATGTTGAACTTTTTTGTGTGCTTATTTTACATTCTTATGTCTTCTTTCATAAAATGTCTATTTAAATAATTTGCCCTTTAAAAAAATTAGGTGGTGGGGCAGCCCAGGTGGCTCAGCGGTTTAGCGCTGCCTTTGACCCAGGGTGTGATCCTGGGGAGCCGGGATCGAGTCCCATGTCAGGCTCCCTGCATGGAGCCTGCTTCTCCTTCTGCCTCTGTCTGTGCCTCTTTCTCTCTGTGTGTTTCTCATGAATAAATAAATAAAAATCTTAAAAAAAAATTAAAAAATTAAAAATTAGGTGGTTTTTTTTTTTTTTTTTAAGTTTTGAGATTTCTTTAATCCGGATACAAATCAGCAATCAGATATGTGATTTGCAAGTATTTTTATCCTTCTCCATAGTTTGTTTCTTTATTTCAGAGTATCTTTTAAAGAGTGCAATTTTTAAATTTTGATTAGGTGACTTTATAAAAAAAGTTACAGATCCTCCATATCATGCTCTATCTAAGAAATCTTTGCCTCATTCAAGGCCACAAAGATTTTCTTCTATCATTTTCTCTGGAAGTTTTATAGTTTTAAGTAACTTCATTTTGAAGTCTATTTTTGTATATATTTTGAGGTATGGATCAAAGTTCACTTTTTTTTTTAAACTATGGGTATTCCATTTTCCTGTACTACTTATCAGAGACTATCCTTTCTCCCCTGAGTTACTTTTTCTTCTATGTAAAAAATCAATTGCCATATATGTGTGGGATATATAGATAATTTTTTAGAAGATTTTGTTTTCTTATAATATTATAATATTGTCTACCTATATCATAGCTCTATCTATCTATCTATCTATCTATCTATCTATCTATCTATCTATCTATGTATCTATCTAAACTCCTTATTGTGCCATGCTGTTCTATTTATCTTTGTGCTGCTACTATGTTGTCTTGATTCCTGAAACTATGATACACTCTGAAGTCAGGTAGTATGAGTTCTCCAACTTTATTTTTTCCTAAAGTTTCTCAGAATTCCTTTGTATTTTCATGTGAGTCTGCTAGTCAATTTCTTTATAAAAATCGCACTGGGGGGGATCTCTGGGTGGCTCAGTGGTTTAGCACCTGCCTTTGGCCCAGGGCGCCAACCTGGAGTCCCGGGATCGAGTCCCACGTCGGGCTCCCGGCATGGAGCCTGCTTCTCCCTCCTCCTGTGTCTCTGCCTTTCTCTCTCTCTCTATGTCTATCATAAATAAATAAATAAATCTTTAAAAAAAATCTCACTGGGTTATTAATTGAAATTGCTTGTAATTTATGGATCAATTTGGGAAGAATTAACATCTTAACAGTATTGAGACTTCTAGTCCATGAACATAGGAGAGAACTCCATTTATTTGTGCCTCTTTTTATGTCTCTTACCTATACTTTGCAGGGTATATCTCTTGGACACCTTTTGTTACATATATCCTTAAGTATTTCATAAATATTAATGCTTTGCTTGTGTCATTGTTTCTTTAAATTTCAATTTCCTGTTGTTTATATCTAGCATGTTGAAGTATACTTTATTTTTATATTATGATCTTGTAGCTTGAAACTTTTCAAAGCTATGTATTTTCCATAGATACCCTTTATCAGGTTAGGAAGATTCCTTCTACCTTTGTTCAGAATTTTTATCAGGAGTGGATGTTGGCTCTAATCAAATGTGTTTTCGTGTATCTATTAAGATAATGACATTTAAAAAAATCTATTAATATGAATTTGATTTTTAAATGTTACACTTCCCTCCATTTCTGGGGTAAATCTCAGTTGATCATAATGTATTATCCTTTTGATATGTACTTACATTCAACCTGTTAAAGTTATATTTAGAATTTTTAAGTATTATGTTAAGGAGGAATAGAAGTCTATGTTTTTCTTTAGTTAAAATGGCTTCACCTGGTTTTGGTATCAGACTACTAAATGCTGTCCTTATATAATGGATTGGGAAGTTTTCTGAAAGAGTTTATATAAAACTGGCATTATTTTTTTAAATACCTTATAGAACTTTTCAGTGAAGACTGCTGTGCCTGAAGTTTTCTGCGGCCACGGGTTTTCACTACAAATTCTATTTCTTTAATGGATATAGAGCTATTCAGGTTTTTTTGTTGTTGTTCTTTTTTTTATTTTTTATTTTTTTTGTTGTTGTTCTTATTTGTATCATCTGAGTTGTTGAATTTATTGACATAAAGTTGTTCATAATATTCCCTTGTCATCATTTAATACAGTTGAAAATAACCTATAGTTATTGTTATGTTTCTCATCCCTGGTATTAGTATCTATACTTCCCTCTGATTGGACTTGATAGAGGTTTGTCAATTTTATTGGCCATTTTAATGACCCACCTTTGATTTCCTTGAATTTATTGTTTCTGTTTTCTTATTTTAAATTGATTTCTATTCTGATCCTTATTTTCTTCATTCTGTTTACTTTGGGTTTTATATGCTCTTCTTTTTCCAATTTTTAAGATAGGAATTGAGGTAATTGATTTGAGAGTTTTTTTTTTTTTTTTGCTATTACAGTTTTTCAGCACTATAGATTTCCCTTTAAGTACTGCTTTACTTATGTCTTATCCATTTTGAAATACTGTGTTTTCATTTTCTTAGTTCAGAACAACTTATAACCTCCAGTTTTATTTCTTCTTTGGTCCATGGGCTATTTGGAAATGTATTTCTAAATATTTGGAGGTGTTTCTGGAGTTTTATGTAATTGATTCCTAATTCCATTACAGTGCAGTTAGAGAACATACATCCTATTACTTAACCCCCTTTACATTTATTGGAACTTTGGTCATAACCAAAATATGGTGGTTTATTTGGCAAATGCTTCATTTGCATGTAAGGAGAATGCGTATTCTACTGTTTTTGGTGGAGTATTCTATAAATATCAAGTAAAATTGATCAATTGTGTTTTCTAAGCCTTGTATACTTTGCTGATTTTTTTTGTTTTCTTGTTCTAGAAATTATTGAGAGAGGAAGGTTCGGTCATAAGCTATAATTGTGGGTTTATTTATTCTTGCAGTTCTATGGGTTTTTGGCTCTGTTAAACACGTGTAAACATTTAGGATGTTTATTTCGACTTATAAATTGATCCATTTATCATTACAAAATGATCCTTTTTGTCCTTGATAATATTCTTTCCCCTACAATGTTCCTGGTCTGCTATTAATCAAGCCACTCCAGCATTTTTTCCCCTTCATTTAATGTTAGCATCGTACACTGTATGTTCACTATACCAGGATTAAAATAAAAAAACTTAACAAAATATTGTTAGCATTGTACATATTTTTCCATGCTCTCACTTTTAACCTGTTTTATATTTATATTTAAGCTGGTTTCTTGTAGGCAGCATATAGTTATCTCTTGGTTTTATAATCCAGACAATTTCTGCTTTCAACTGGGATGTTTCAATCATTTACATTTAATATGATTATCAACATTGTCCTTTCTGTTGTTTGTTCCTCTTCTCTTATTTTTCCTCATTCTTTTGGACTACATGATAATTTTTTAGAAGATTTTGTTTTCTTATTTTTTTATTGGCAAATTAGCTATAATTGTTTTATTTTAATGGCTGCTTTCATGTTTATTGTATTCATTTGAACTTCTTCCAGTCTATCTTCAAATTATACCACCGCACACAAAATATTCTAATGTTATAAGAATATAACATTATAACTTTTCTCATGGACTATGTGCTCTCATTGCCATACATTTAACTTCCACATATACTATAAACCTTACAGCTTATTGTTATTCTTTTTGCTTTAAAACATCAATTAAAAAAAACATCAATTATCTTTACAGAGGTTTAAATATTAATAAAAGTGTTTTATATTTGCCCCCGTTGTTACCATTTCCCCTGTTCAGAATCCTGTCTGCTCAGCATCTCCTTCAAGGCAGTCTTAGAAGGAGTACAATTTAAAAACCATAGCTAGCACCTTCTCTTTTTGCTGTTGCCAAAGTTGGTTTATCTCACCTTGTCAATGAAACTGGGAAGCAGCTGGCTACTAAAAGTGTATTGAAGGTCGTTGATAAATCAGTATTGTGGAAGCAATAAAAAGGACAACATCCTTCCTGAAAGTTATTGAGCTCTTCATAATTTACCGTATCCTTTTGTATCTCTCCTGTTTGCTGAAATACTTGATGTTTGTAAAATACAAGAATACAATTCACCTGGAAAACTTGTCCGCTTTCCTTCAGCACTAGGGTGTTGGAACCTCAAAGAGGAGGTGACAAGATAATTTGGACACTCATCAACTCCTCAGCTCTTGGCATTGGCATTATACTCTAGGAGTGCCAAGATCTTGCAACCTCTGGATTTGGCTGTTTGAGCTGCAGGTGCTGTCCACAGACAGCCCAACAGATGACTATTATGAAACTGGCACCGACTGATCAGCTTTTGGAGAGGAGAGAATATATAGTCACTCTATATTTTCAAGGTAGGCCTTGATGCAAAATGTGAAGCTGGCACAGAAAGCTGATCTAAGTGGGCCAGGTGCCTGGTACCATCTTTTCCACATTTGCCAGCTGTTTTTTCTTGGCTGATGTCCCCAGAAAAGCTAGCCTTGTTCCCATAAGACACATGGAAGTGTGCAGACATGGTAAAGCTCTGACACAAGTAACATACCGAGGCTGACATAGCAGCTGGGGTGTAGGTCAGGGTGCCCTTCCCTGGTCCTTTCTGCACAGTGAAAGCCACCAGACTTCTGGCTGTCAATTCTGATACCATGGTTTCCAAAAAGGACAACTACAGCCATGTAGACACTGAAGAATATGGCTCAGGCTGAAGCTGGGGAAGAAGTTATACTATACTGAACCTCTTGATACTTACTGATTGGCATAAAACATTGTGCCAGGGGCTAAGAGGAATTTAAAAAATTACGATCCATGTCCTCATGCTAAAGGTATTCAATGTGATTGGTGAGACAGGACATAAGTAGCAAAAGATGATCAAGAGATAAATGATAATAATAAAAGTAATGACTTAATGAGGCAACACATTCAGTGCCAAATGAGAATTATAAATGGTGAATTTATGGAGATCAGAGCAATGCAGACTAGCTATACTTTGGTGGTTTTTAGAAGGTAGAGATGAGCTGATTTTTACCTAGGACAGAGTCTTCAAAAGTGATCAGTTAGTGCAGAAATAGTGAACCAATTTGAAGAGGATCAACTCATGTACTCAGGACCAGAAACCAAGTGTTTAGGGCAGAAGGAGGCCAATAAGGAAGCTTAGCATCACCACATTGGTTCTGGTCCCTGAGACTTTATTGGGGGATCACAGCTGTGAAAAATATGGGTTCCAAAGCTCTGGCTGATGTAACCTTGAGCCGGTTATTTAACTCATTAAATCTCACCTCCTTCATCTGTAAGCTAGGAAAATAATATTGCTAAATTTCTTCAAATGGTTGTTATAAGGATTAAGTGAATGTAAACATAGCCATTAGGCACATAATAGTGTGCGATACAGAGAAAATAATTTCTAAATATTAACAAATGGTGATTGTATCAGGAGTAATAAAGTTTGTTGGGATCATAACTTAAAATAAATCTGTGAACTGCAAGGTATTAGCACAATCTTCTCTTCATATGAAGTACCTGAGGCTGAAAGATTATACAACTAGCTCGTGGCAGGGCCCGTGGGCAAACTCAGTTGTTTTGACTTCCTGTCTTGTGCCTTCCTAACTACCACACTGCATCATAGCCTATAATTAAAAAGCCAGGAATGGTGGATGTGACCAATTAAGGGCTGAATTGGGCAGATTTGAACTCAATTTCACCTTAATTTGTTATCACTCTTTTGATTCTGAGTAAACTGTGATATTTTGTTCAGGGTTCTTCCTGCAGTCGCCTGCCAGCATCTGATAACCAGCTGGAGGGGCAGCAGTGAAAGTCTGGCATTTGACAGTGAAAACTGCCTTGTACATCCCACAAGGTTCTGGCAGTCAGCCCACACCTCGGCCTGGGCCAAGCACTCCCTGGCCAGGCTTCAGGTCAGCAGAAAGTGATTCATTTTTGTTATGCATTTTGAAGAAAGCAGGAGAATCACAGGGCTTTAATGAGCATATTTAATTGGGGCTTTTTCTCAGGAGAAGAG
The DNA here is from genome assembly GCF_011100685.1 of Canis lupus familiaris. NCBI lineage: Eukaryota > Metazoa > Chordata > Mammalia > Carnivora > Canidae > Canis > Canis lupus. Next base: position 24,774,397 of record NC_049255.1, read on the forward strand.
AACATGTCCTCTTGATATCTGTCATATGAAGAGGCAAGATGAGAACCCTAATGACCTGAGCACAGCAGGGCTCCATTTCAACCACAGAAGTAAGAGCTGTGGGGAAGCGCCAGGCTGTCAAGAAGAGACATTTCCAGTAGGAAGGTTGCCTAAGAAAGAAGGGCTCTATCCTTACAAGAAGCTGGAGAGGGAAACATGGTCAGAATAGCTTTCCTTGGAGCCGGGATATATGACTTGTGTTTGAGATTTTTCCATGTGACCAAAAACATGGTGGAGGCCTCCTATTTGTCATTGGATACCGCAACACTCTCAGCTTGGCCTGGTAAGCCTGAATCAAGAGAAACTGCAGATCTAATGCATTCAAATCCACTGATATTCATTGGAAGTTTAGTACACACAGGGCGAGGAAAGTGAAAATACTTTATAAAGATGAAATCGCCACAGTCCACATCTTCCACACATTCACAATCTACTTGGGGGAGCACAAGTGAAATATAATATACACCTCTTAGGGTAGCTTCTTTGCTCACATTGATGCCCTATTTTCCAGATAGAGCCCTTCATGCCCAGGGGAGGGAGGTCTCTAGCAGAGCTGCACAATGGGTAACCTTCCAATTCTTATAATGGCATTGGTCCAAGGGTAGATACTGGACCTAAGCTGTACCCGTCTATTCCCTCTCTGTCTGTCTCTCTGTCCAACTCTGTGTCTCTCATTTAAAACTAAGAACAAAAGAGAGAGATACTGGCTGCTATTGAAGTCACGCTGCATTAACAGCCAGACTCTAGGCAGAAGGTTTGTGAACCCCGAAAGTTTCTTTCTTTTCCAAAGTCAAAACTTCCTTCAGTTCTAGGAGACACTTAGCAGTCTTTCAAATAATTACCCTTTGCCTTAATTTGTTCAAATTGATTTCCTGTCACCTGCATTCAAAGAGGTCCGATTCAAACAAGTGATATGATTTAAAAGGGTGACCAGTAGAAAGTCTGGAAATAACTAGGGGGAGAAAGGATAGCAAGTATCTCTCTCAATGCTTCTAGAAAATATGAGGAAAGGCTACACATGTACTTACCCTTATAGAATAGAGCTCAGAAACGCCAAAGACATCACACACTGATGAATTCCTTGGTATCTACTAACAGTATCGCAGAGGAGGAGGAGTTCTGTCTTGGGAATCAGAAGTCATTTTCCGGTTCTAGTTCTTTTACTAAAATCCTGGATGACCTTGGTCATATTGCTCCCTCTCCCTAGGCCTTACTTTCTATATATATATATAAGATACAGATGAGGGGCACCTGAGTGGCTCAGTCAGTTGAGCGTCTGCCTTTGGCTTGGGTCATGATCTCAGGGTTCTGGGATCGAGCCCCTGTTGGGCTTCCTGCTCATTGGAGGGTCTTCTTCTCCTTCACCCTCTTCCTCTGTCTCCTACCCCCTGCTCATGCTCATGCTCTCTCTCAGGTAAATAAATAAAATCTTAAAAAAAAAAAAGATATAAAGGATGTTCTTAATTTCCAGGACTCTTTTCAACTCTATGACCATTGACTGCTAGACATGATAGATTCTGCTAGCCATCCCATAGGCAATAATACAAATAGGTCCAATATCCCCAAGGATGTACAAAGGTACCAAGTACTATGGTATGCACAGCCAATTATGAGCTGACCAGGACAGAGTTCCTGCTATCAATTGGAGGTTTTCTGTTGTTCTCTCTCAGCAGGTTATTTTGTATCTTTCCTTTCAATGTACGGGTCTGACAGTTTTTCAATCGAAGACAGCATTGCCAGAAATAATTGTTGATGGTACTATTAATATAACTAAATATTTTGAGTGCTTCCTGTCAGCCGCTATACTAAGTGCTTGCCTCACATGATCTCATTTAATCCTTTCTACACTGTAAGGTTGAAGCTATTATTTTCCACATTTTATGGATGAGGAAATTGAAGCTTAGAGAAAGATTTGCCCAAGGTGACACCTCACCTTAGGCCTGCCTGCCTTCAACATCCATGATTCTAATATCATAAAATGAACTACTGGAGTCTAATACTCATGTGTTACTTATTATTTATCAAGTCTTTACTGTCTGTGAGAAGGTGGGTGAAGAGTTTGTGAGTTAGTAACATTTTGGAACCCGAATGAGAAGAAGGATTTTAGATTCATGATTCTTTCTTTCTTTCTTTCTTTCTTTCTTTCTTTCTTTCTTTCTTTCTTTCTTTCTTTCTTTCTTTCTTTTTTCTTTCTTTCTTTCTTTCTTTCTTTCTTTCTTTCTTTCTTTCTTTCTTCTTTCCTTTCTCTTTCCTTCTTCTGAAAAAACTTATTTATTTATTTGACACAGAAAGAGAGAAAGAGTGCACGTGAGAGTGCGAACATGAGCAGGGGGAGAGGCAGAGGAAGAGGGAGAAGCAGACTCCCTCCTGAGCAGGGAGCCTGACGTGGGGCTAGATCCTAGGACCCCGAGGTCATGACCTGAGCCAAAGGCAGACACTTAACCAACTGAGCCACCCAGGTGTGCCTAGACTCATGATTCTTAAGAACTTCCTAACCATTGGAGCTATCTAAAAATGAAAGGGATGTACTTGAGGTCATGAATGCCTGCTACTTAGATGTGTTCTCCTAAGTTAGATGATATTTAGAGAAGTTTTAAGAAAGTGTGAACCACTGTGCTGTGCAAAGAGAGTTAACATGTGCAACCTATGAGATGTCTTGCATTCCTGGGCTCTTATGGAAATAGTGAGGTTGGCTATTTAAGATATGGCCTAGGGGAAAAAATAACTCTTAGACCTATCACAAAACCTGTCAAGGAACATGGAGTATTACCAGGGCTAGCCACGCGATCACATGACTTTTATCTCGCACAGACTATAAATCAATAAAATTAATGTAATGAATTCGAGCGCAGCTCACTGAGAGAAGAAAGGGTGCCATTTATCATATGTGTGACTTGTGCAATGGATTGGCCTCCTGCAGCTTAAGTCAAGGGTTGATTTTGGCTCCTTTGTGATGCAAACCCCAGTTCTATTATTCCTTTTGCAACAGGATTTTCATCAGCATATTTTATTTTTATTTTTTTATTTTATTTTTTTTCATCAGTATATTTTTTTAGCCAAGGAAAAGATCATGGCTTAAAACAGAACTAGTTGCTTGGTTTACTGAATTTCTACCACAGGTTTGAATCTTCCACCAGGAAGAATAACTGTTGCTCTTACTTAGTTTTTTCTCAGCCCCTGGCTCTGTCTCAGGTGCTAGGTAAATAGGTGGTAGGCTATTTTCTTAAAAGAATATGAGTGGGACTTTTGACATTAGTATTCTTGGGTTTGTAGAATTTTATTTTTTATTTTCTAAAGATTTTATTTATTTGAGAGAGAGAGAGAGAGAGCACATGAGATGGTAGAGGGTCAGAGAGAAGCAGACTCCCGTGAGCAGGGAGCCTGATGAGGGGCTTCATCCTGGGACTCTGGAATCATGACCTGGGCTGAAGGCAGACACTTAACTGACTGAGCACTCAGGTGCCCGCCTTTGTTTATTTTTAAATAGGCTCAAGCTTTGCATGAGTGAGCATGGGTCCTGTTTGAATGATCAAATGAGACTAAACTAGGACCAAAAAATTAATATTTAGTATTAATATTAGATATGTTGTCATGTATTCTTAGTATGTCAACATAATCTCCAGGTCCAACTACTTTATCTACAGAAGGACAAAGAAGAAAGAGGGGAACGAGGGGAGAAAGTTACTCACATCTCCAAGATCTTATGAATGCAGCAGCAAGTCTGAGACTAGAGTGATGGACCATGGAGTTTATACTTACCCTGCGCTCTTTTCTATGCTCTCATCCTTCTTCATCAACTCCCACCTCACTGTGCTGATGAACTGTGGCGCCAACAATGACTCGCCTATGTGAGCACCAAGATGGAGCTTGGAGAGCCAGGTTTCTCAGCCCCACGGTTCGGGGTCGGATGAAGCATATGGTTAATTTGAGATGACTTCTCAGGGGCTTTGAGGCTCCATGCTGCTTCTTTGGCCAATCAGTCCTCCATAGGCATGGCCTGAAGCGAAGAATTCCTGGTGTAGGTAAAGTTCTTGTTTAAAAGCTTTGGGGCCCCACTGAAGTGAAAGCAGGTTCTCAGAGCATGAATTTTCATGAGGGACTTTTCTTTTTTCTGAAAGAGAACAAGGAAGTTGTTTTCATGGGACTCCAGACAGAGGCTGGAAGAACTGTTTCCCTAATGTTCTCCAAGAGACAATGAACATAAGCATCTCTCCTCTGAACCCATGTGATGTGATGTGAGGAAATGACAGTTTCCTTAGCATGTAGGAGGATCCTATTATCCCCTTACACATCTGACAGCTTTGGGGGAGCCCTGACAGAAAGGGCTTAGGAGCTGTGGTCAAAGACGAAGGCAATTTGGGACACCTGGGTGGCTCAGTGGTTGAGCATCTGCCTTTAGCTCAGGGCATGGTCCCAGGGTCCTGGGATCGAGTCCCACATTGGGCTCCCCATAGGGAGCCTACTTCTCCCTCTGCCTATGTCTCTGCCTCTCTCTCTCTCTCTCATGAATAAATAAGTAAAATCCTAAAAACAAAACAAAACAAAAAAAAAAAAAGGAAGCAGCTGCTACAGAGTAAAAGTATCATGTGACCCTCAGGCTTTGTGGGCAGAGACTACATTTTTTAAAATTTAAATTCAATTAGCCAATGTACAGTACATCATTAGTTTCAGATGTAGAGTTCAATAATTCATCAGTTGCATAGAACACCCAGTGCTCAAAGAGACTACCTTGATGCGCATGCTTAGGAATCACCTAAGAATCCCATTTGGGAATGGTGATGGGGAGGGGAGAACTTTGTGTGTGTGGGGGGGTGAGTTCCTGCATCATGTTGATGGGGTTACAAGAGCCTGAGAAATATGGGTTATTAAGGTTGAGAGACAGTGAAAATCACGAAATCAGTAGGACAAGAGGCACTGCCCCTCTCTCTTTGTGCCTTTCTCAACTGCCCCAGGCTGCTCTTCAGGAAATTCTTCTTTTCTAGACTCTTCTTGATGGCCATTGATTTTTAAATATGTAATTAAATGGCTATAAAGAAGAAAAGGACCTGATATGATTTGCCATCAACTCTAACCCTTTTGGTTTATGATCTGCTTGCTTTGAAACATTTTAAAATTGCATTTCCTTGCTATCTACCAACTGCAAGTCTCTCTAATAGATGCTGCAAAGAGCACAGCCATGAATAAGATAAGGTCCCTGGGCTGCAGAGCTAACAACACTAGAGGTGGAAGAGAAGACATATTCGCAGCTGCTGCTGTAGAAAGCTGCTACTGGGAACTGGCTTTAATGATACAAAGAAGGATTTTAGGAGTTGAGGCAGGAGGAAGCATATCTTACAGGTGATAGCAAGGCAGACTCCATGGATGAGCTGACATTTTTCTAAGGCTTAAAGTCATCCCGGCAGTAAGATTTATTTTCATTGCAATAAAAATATTTTAACTACATTAAGTGCACACAAATCTCCAATAATAACTGAATATTTATTTCTATAGTGACATGTATTCAATAACTGCTTAAAAAATATGCTGATTTCATTCTGATCTGAATACTTCTCAATAGACTGGTGTCCCGGAGTGTGCCCCTACAAAGTCCCAAGTAAGTCATCAGCACCAAATGCATTTTGATCAGAGGACTGTTCCCTGCCATTCTATGTGTAGTTGTTCAGGTTTGAGCAGGCCCAATAAACAGGCCCTCTTGTCCATTTGGGTTCTCTTTTTTTAAGGTTTTATTTATTTATTCATGAGAGACAGAGAGACAGAGAGAGGCAGAGACATAGGCAGAAGGAAAAGCAGGCTCCCCACAGGGAGCCTGATGTCTCGGGATCACGATCTGAGCCAAAGGCAGATGCTCAACCACTGAGCCAGCCAGGCGTCCCATCCATTTGGGTTCTGAACCAAGGGGCATGTATGACTTTAGAATAAGGCAGGTTGGTCATTATAAATGAAACTGATGTTAGAGAATGAAGTTTCTATTTATGGGCCTGTGGGTTAGCTAATACTGAATCCCAGAAGTAGAAAGACTTACTAACGGACCCTGACCTGTTGGGAGCATCTGCCTTTTTAAAACTCAGGACATGGAGAAGCAGAGCAGAATGCATGTTCCCTGCAGAAAGGGTCTCAACGTAGAAAAGGAAAGATAAGGGGCAAAGATTATGCAGGTTCATTTTCTAATTCTAACCAATCAGACCCATCACCTCTCCTCCACACGCAGGGGTAAGAGAGGAGAGGAGATAGGCTGCCAGGGTGGTGGAGATCCCTCCGCATGGAAGGCATAGTATGGAAGAAGCATGTCCATTCCTCAGTCCCCGTGGTAAGTGCCCCTGAGAAATACGCCAGAATCAGTATAGTAGGAATAATAGCTTCTCCCTCTTGAAAGAACCAGCCATTGCAGACCAGATGAAATGCAATGAGGGGAAAAAAAGAGTCAAAACCAAAGAGATGCACTCTTGTTCCCAGCTTCCTGTCTGTTCCTCTCTCTTAGACCACTCTTTGCCATCCTCAGGTCCATTCAATCTTGACTACAAAGAAGTCTGCCTCAGTTTACGATCTACTTCATTATGCCTGGAAATTGTCATTTGATGAGTAATATCAAGCTGAGGCATCATCATCCCTCAGGACATGGTGGGGAGGAAAGTGTCTTTGCAGGCAGTTATTGCTTAGGACGTGTGGCTAGTCCATCACTTTACCACATAGTATGAGATCTTCTTTCTACTTTGTGTGTGTGTGTGTGTGTGTGTGCGCGCCTGCACACATGTGTTCCCAGGTTCTAATCAGTCCCTCATATTAATCATAGGGTTCTTTCTGGCTTACTCTGAATTCCTTGGATCCATCCTTTCTTATGCTCAGCTGGAGAGAAATAAACATCCGTTCTACATATAGAGAATAACTGCAGACATTTAATCCTCAATATCCGTACATTATAGCCGGGAATATAGAAATTAACATGCACAAATGCTAACAAAAGATACTAGCATGTTGTTATGGATGAATGTTTGTGTTCTCCTAAAATTCATATGTTGAAATCCTAAACTCCAACGTGATGGTATCAGGAGGCGATGAGGTCATGAGGGTGGAGCCCTCATAATGAGATTCATGTCCTTATAAAAGAGATGAGGTCTCTCACTCTTTCTGCCATGTGAGGATACAACAAGAAATTGAAAGTCTGCAATCTAGAAGAGAGTTCTCAACAGAAATAGACCATGCTAGCACCTTGATCTTGGACTTCTAGAATTGTGAGAAATAAATTTCCTTTGTTTATAAGCTACGTAGTCCTGTGGAACTCTGTTATAGCAACTCAAACCAAGACACGCGTCAACATCTCTGAGAGCCATGTAGCTTCTCCTCCCAGGAAACCTGTATTCAGTCTCAATTAGCTCTGAAATTTTGATGAGTCACCAAAACTTCTCTGGTCCTTGTTTCTCTCTTCTGTAAAATAAAGGAGTAGGATTCCATTGTTTGAGGTCAATGGGTAGGACTTAGTGGTTTAAACATTATTTAAGATATTAAAGTATACATTTTTCTTATAAAAATTCTAACATTACTTGAGTAGAATAAAGAATCCAAGTCCCACTTCCCATCCAATTTCACTAGAAATTAAACACAAACTCCCTTCCAGGGCTTTGTAGATCCTACATGACGCTAAGTAATCTCACTTCCCTGACTTCACTTGAAATCACTTATTTGCTGGCCATTCTTCAATTCAATTGCCTGAATTTACCAATTCCACTCCCACTGCAGAGCCTTTGCATTTTCTCTCTCCGAGTCTGGGAAGCTCTTTACCTGTTCTTGCACGGTAGGCTTCCCTTCAGTCTTCAGTTCTTATTGGAATGTCACCATCTCAGAGATGCCTGATGTCCTGTGTAAGTGGCCCTGCCTCTTGGCCCCAGCTCCTCTCTATTACGTTGCTCTATTGCTTTCCTTCATAGCTCTTAGTAGTCTCCAAAATGATCTTACTATTTGTTTGCTTATATGTTGTGTGTGTGACCCCCACTAACAGTTAAACTCTTTCAAAGCAGGAGCCCTGTCTATCTTTTTCTCTGCCCTGGGTAGACAGCCAATGCTCAACAAAGAGATCTGACCGTGGAAGCCTTTCCAGCACAGGTAAGACCTGCCATGGCAAAGGTGCAGAGAATGGAGAGCACTGGGGGAGGCAGATTGGAGAATGGAAGGTAATTGAGGGAGGAGAGTCAGACAAGAAATAGCAAGAGAGAGGCCGGAAGGAGAGTGTCTGCAAGGTTGCAGAGGATCTGCAGGGACAGAGTTGGTCCCCTGTGTCCTCTGAGCCTTCTAGCTTGGCTCCCCATCACATCACATCACCTACCTGCAAGAGATGCATGCATGAGGGGCAGCTCCATCCATCCTGGCATCTGAAACACGGTGCAGGGTTTCATTGTTTGAAAGTAGCTCTTGGGGATCCCTGGGTGGCTCAGTGGTTTGGCGCCTGCCTTCGGTCCAGGGCGTGATCCTGGAGTCCCGGGATCGGGTCCCAATCAAGCTTCCTGCATGGAGCCTGCTTCTCCCTCTGCCTATGTCTCTGCCTGTCTCCCTCTCTCTCTCTCTCTTTGTCTGTCTCTCATGAATAAATAAATTAAATCTTAAAAAAAAAAAAGAGAAAGAAAGTAGCTCTTGGCATAGCTGCTTGATATTTCACTTTCAAGAAGGCTCGGTATCTCTGTATATTCACAACTTGTTTTTCTAGATTTATTGTGATTTGGCTTTATTTGAGCACCTTAAGTTGGAAGAACTTAATAAAGCAGTTTTCTAATAACCTAGTGGAAAACTATCCTTTTTCTCTAAGTCATCAAAAGGTACAGATTACCCTAACAATTAAAAAAAAAAAAAAAGTCCACAGTGACTCCAGAACCATTAAGGTATGTGATAATCTCATTAAATTTCTTAGTATAATTAGCTATTTCTTTTTCCTTAGGGGATATTCATATTCTCTTCATTTAGAAGATATTTTTAGGTTTTTCTAAAGTATGTAATTTCCTTTGTAAAAGAAAAGGTTCTATTTCCTTTTTGTTTTTTTGAACAAAACCCATTTATCCCTTTGAATAATTTTAGATGCGTATGTCTTGTTTACTTGGAAATATAAATTATGCCATTTGAAGATCAAAGGATGATTTATTTACAGCACTGGTAGCTCACGGAGAAGGTGCTAAGGCCTCTGAGTTTCAGCATCTGCCAATTTTCTAGAGCTTCAGTCATTGAAGGGAAGAGCAGGGAATACTTACCTCGGGCCCTGGTTCGGAATGAGGCCTGAACCTGCTGCCAGTCCTTGGGGGAGCTTCTAACCATCCCGCTTCTCACCGGCAGGAATCGTTAGAACAAACATTTTTGTTGCTAACATGGAAAAGAAAGATGTGACTTGCTTTATAGATAATTTCTCAAGAGCACTTAGCTACAACAGAGGTGCCTATCTTTATTAGATACATTAGGGAGGTTAGTATAGGAATTCTCTCCATAGATGACTGTTTTATTTTTGTTATATGAACAAATTTTAAACAAAACATAAAATGTCAGTCTGTAGTCCACTTTATAAATATATAAATATTCTAAACTCTAAAATTTAAGCTGCGTTTTCATTCTCATCCCCAAAGTTTGTTCTTTGTTGTTAATACATCACCATTAGATTAAAGGAACTAAAGTGGTTGTAATTGAGTTGTTATTTGCTTCTTATTTTAGCCCGAAGTTAGCATATTAATAAAATAGCACACGAGCATCCTGCTGTGTAAATTATAAACTAAATTTTCAGCATGGGCTTGTAGCCAGTAACTACTGAGACTTATTGGAACATAATTAACTTTTTTCTATCATTTAGGCCCTTTATTATTTTTTCCCTCCTTTTTATTGTTTGGAATAATTTTTTTTTTTTTGTTTGGAATAATCTTAAGATGCATTCCTCAAGAGGTAATTTTGGAAAAGAGATTGGGAAGGAAGGAAAACAGAAGAAAAAGAGAAAGAAAGGAAGGAGGAAAGGAGGGCAGGAAGGTAAGAAAAAGAGAAACAAGGGAAGAGTAAAAGAATTAAAGGAAATCCAAGAAATATTTTGTCCCTCTTTTCAGGGCCCTAAATTGCCTTTTGAATCATAGTAATATTAGAATTGTGGGGTTTCTTTGCAACAATCTACTATTTTATTTTATTAGTCCATTAAAAGAAATATTTTGAGGTAATGGTAGACTTGTTGGAAGTTCTGGTGCCTCCTTCCCTTGGTTTTCCCCACGATTACGTCTATGTAACTGTAGCATGATATCAAAAAACAGAAATTGACACTGGTGTGACAGAGAAGCACCACTGTCTGCCTTTTTACCACCTATGGAGGTTGATCTCACCTCTGCAATCAAGAGGCAGGACCTCTATCACCACGATGACCTGCCTCTTTCTCATACCCCTCCCTCCTCTCCACCTTCCCATTTTTTTTTTTAATTAAGATTTTTGTTTTAATTCCAGTATAGTTCATACACAGTGTTACGTTAGTTTCAGGTGTACAATATGGTGATTAAACAATTCAATCCATTACTCAAGGCTCATCACAATAAGTGCACTCTTAATCCTCTTCACCTGTTTCACCCATCCCCTTACCCACCTCCCCTCTCTGAACATCATCAGCCTTTTCAACACTTACGTGGCCCTTAGAAAAAATTGAATCTTTATCTATTTTTCTTTTTCTTTTCTTTCTTTTTTTTATACACAAAGAAAAGCATGGGTTTATTATGGGAACAACAAGTAGCCAACGATAACTTCAGGGTAGGATAGTCAACATTTAGGATGTTAATCATTTATCACACTTTCATTGGCACATTTTCTGGTTAGTCCTGTGCTAGGCTGGTGGTGAATAGACAAATAAAACATGGTCCCGGGGAAATTTTATTTTGAAGAGAGGAGATAGGCAAATTTGGAGTTTGGAAAATTTTTTTTTGTATATTTTTTTATTGGAGTTCGATTTGCCAGTATAGTGCATAACACCCAGTGCTCATCCACCTTCCCATTCTTAACCATCCTTAACCCCTGGGTGTCTCAAATCTTCTCTGGCACTATAATCCTGTCATTTCAGGAATGTTATATAAATGGTATCATATAGTATATAGTGGCTTAAGATTGGCTATGTCTACTGAGCACAATTCCCTTGGGATAACTCTTTTTTTTTTTTAAGATTTTATTTATTTATTCATGAGAGATGTACACAGAGAGAGGCAGAGACAGGCAGAGAGAGAAGCAGGCTCCATGCAGGGAGCCTGATGTGGGGACTTGATCCCGGGACTCCAAGATCACGCCCTGGGCCGAAGGTAAGTGCTCAACCGCTGAGTCACCCACGCATCCCAGGGGGTGCATCTTTCTTGTATGTTCATCAGTAGTTGGGTCCTTTTATTTTTTATTTTTATTTATTTATTTGTGTTCTTTTAATTTCAAGTAGTAGTTCAAGAATTGTGTTTAAATAGTTTGGTAAGCGCTATTATGTTCTGTACTCAATATGACACAGTTCAGACGATTCTGTGATAATTCTGAGAAAGTAATGCTATATATTATATGGCCAATTCCTTTTATTTGGGCCTCTGGTCTGCATGCACATGATACATCCTCTAGAAGTATCCTTCTCACCACAGCCCCAGGGCAGATCTTACCTTCACAAAATCTCCTGCTGCACTTTGGAGTGGTCTGGTTTTTTCCCTCTTTCCCATACCCTGTCAGAAGAGAAAGGCATACTTGTCTTTCTCTGTGTGCTCACGGCGTCTTGTTCTTGCCTTTATTATCTTTATGTTGCCATGTTTTTCTTCTTTACAAGACTGCATGCCTCTTGAGGGTAGGGAGCCACCCCTCTGTAGTTCCTGACAATACTTGGCCTGTTCTCAATAAATGCTGGTCACATCAATTTTGAGTTTATGTGCATTAGGTTAGGGGTTCTTACTTTGTTGGCACATGAAAGTCACTTGGGGAAATTTTTTAAAAACCTGATGCCTGGGTCTCACCCTCAGAGACTCTAATTTAACTGATCTGAGGTGCTGTTAGGGCATTTTCAAAAGTCCTCAATTCTGATGTGCAAATGTCTAGAACCATTGCCAGGGCCAAGATTAGATAGGGCTTAATCTATGAAGGAGACATTGTATTAGGCTGTTCTTCTTTTACCAATCCATAATACATTTTTTGGTTAAAATAAGCATTTACTTTCATCTTGATGTTTAGATACTTCCTGTATGTTAACAGAATGGTTTTGTATATTAATCAGAATAAGATTTTGTGAGTTTTGCCTGTCATGTTGATTCTATGGCATACCTTCTGCAAATAGGAAAAGCGTGTTCTTTACTCTCCATAAAATTTAAATCAATTTGAAACACATTTCTGAGTCTTCTAAAGTAGGCATTAACCAGCGGTTTTCAACCTTGGCTGCACATTAGAGTCAGCTGGGGAGTTTTAAAAATCCCAGTGTCTGGGCTGCACCCTACACCAATTAAATGAGACTCTCTGGGGATGAGACCCTGGCATCAGCACTTTGTATAGCCCCCTGGGTGATTACAGTAGGCAGCCAAGGTTGAAGAACCATCACCATAAACCAGTACAGTTCCTTTTAGGTATTCCAGATTTGTCTTTGTAAACATATACCTTAACATATTTTGTTTACATGAACTAACTTTTGTATTAATTGAGTGAAAAGTAGGAAGTATTTATTCTGCTCTCATGCTTTAAAAAATATGTTTGCTGTCATAAATGTGTGCATAGGGCTTTACTGGGGACAAAGTAATGTCATGTAATTTTTTTATGAGATAAAGCAAAACAAAAAAGGCAAGATAAAGAAAAGCCATGATTATTAACTTTATATTCCAATTTTATAGATGAGAAAACAAAGGGGCATAGAAAGATAAAGAGATGTAGGGCCTATGACGAGGCAAGCAAGGCACTCAGGGCTTGAAATTTCTGTAAGCCCTTACCCTTAGGGCATGTGAGTACAATCTGGCCCCCATGCATGAGTCCACCTTACCTTGTGCTTCCTGGGGGTCTCACTCCACCCTCATCCCAGCTCTGAAGATAAGTCACCCCATCACACAGCCAGGCAGTGGAGGGAAGAAGCTGAGATCCAAATCTGAGATGCCTGTGTTTTCCTCACTACCATCTTTATAGGTCAGGAAATTATGTAGAAATTATAGAAAGTCAGAATTGCCTCTGCTTCAACTTAGGGTAGTAGGCTGAATAATGCCTCCCTCCACCCCAAGTTTACATCCTAATCCTTGAAACCTGTGAATATGTTATCTTATTTAGAACAAGGGACTTTGCAGATGTGGTTAGGAATCTTAAGATGAGGAGGTTGGCCTGGATTATATCCCAGTGAGCCTCATGTAATCACAAGAGTCCTTATAAGAGGGAGTTAGAGAAGACAGAGTCAGAGAAGGAGGTCAGGAGTTTGCAGGTGGCCTCTAGATGTCCCTTAGGAACGCTTTTCCCTTAGGGCCTCCAGAAAGAACACAGCCCTGCCTATGGAACTGTAGGGCCGCTAAGGTCAATTTTAGCCTCAGGACTCCCATTCAGACTTCTGACTATCCAGAACTGTAAGATAATAAGCTTGTGTTGCTTTAAATCACTGCATTTGTGGTCATTGTTTCAGCAGCAATAGAAAACGAATACACTTCGCTTAAAATGAGTATCTGAAATATCAGTAGTTTCCCAAATGAAGTAGCTGGCTCATGTTTAGGTGCTATGTTATAACAACAAAAAAAGTCACCTTAAGTATTTAAAACATGCTCAGGGGGGTAAGTTGCCTATATGAGAGGGATACCTGGGAACTGAGCCAGCAGAGGAAATAGATACTCTTTTCCTGGGGTGTACAGTCACTGGGGCCTAAGGTGGACAGAATCACCATCTTTATTTAGCCTGTTATTGCCCTTTTTCTTCCTTGCTGTTCTGGTTCTCTCTCTCTCTCTCTCTCTCTTTTTCTCTCCCTCTCTCATAAGAACATGCAGTTGAATTAGGAAAGAATGGAAAATTTAGTGTTGAGTAGGATGCTATGCCTTCAGAATACTGAGTTTCCCATAGGGACCAAACCGATGTAGCACTAGAGATGTGAAGTATTAGAGCTATGGTTGCTGGGAGGTAGAATGTAGAGGTGGAAAAGCTGGGGAGATGATGACACACGCCATGAACCACTAAGACTTAGAACCAGGGCCAGAGGGTGGCCATTGTAGACGTACACTCATTCTGTGTAAGAACTTTCCAACCGTCCAAGAATTTCAAAAATAGAAGGAAATTTTTTTTGCAGATAATGATCTCCCAATACCCTGAGTATTCAAGCAGAGATTGGGCGACTACAATGTGGGGAAGAGATTAGGGCGCTGGATAGAAGATGTGAGGGGTTTTAGACCCTTTAATACTGGAAATTCTCCACTATGAGATTTACACTGATTCGTTTCTCAAGATTTGGTTCTCTCTTTCCAGAGATAAAGTGGCCACAAGTGAAAGAATGCTTGTAATTCTCTCCCATCTCTCTCCTGGTAAGATCTGACCACCACAGAAATTCCAAAACGCTATTGCACAATGCTTCTTCTCATGGAAGATACAATGTCTTGTTCAATACGTTTTTCCATAGTAGGAGCTTAATACTAGATGTTTCTTTGCCAACCCATTCAATGGAGTCCTGTATGAATTCCACCAAAATCCCCTTGTGAGGTCTAAATTTGTACATGGATGCTAAGGAAAGTGTGACAGCGAGATTTTTGAGGTAGTCCCTATTTATTTCTTTCCTTTAGAATAGGTGCCATATTTTCCAACCACTGGTTTTGTGTTTAAGAGACCGTGAAGGAGAAGGCTTCTCTGAAGCCCTTCTGGGGCTGGCTGCGGTCCACGTATGCCAGGGTCCTGCCATGTGTAAATCACACACCCAAATACATCCAGATTGAGCCTATCCATCACATGCTGGCGGTGACATGGGCTGCGCTGTCTGTAAATCTGGTGAAAATAATGTATTTGTGCTGTGAGATGACATCCCATAATGAGATTGTGATATCCTATAGCATGTGATTTGCTATTTGTGACAAAGATGAATTTAGCAGTGAGCGCAGCTGCTGAGAGTCTACAGGGCCTGGTGGACACGTGGAAGGGAGAGGTCCGTCTCAGGCTATTCGGTCACAGCTCTTCTCTACTGGAAATAATTTCTTGGGACTGGCAAGAACAAGTTTCCAAATTGAATTTTCTCTAAAAGGTAGCTGAGTATTTAGGTGAAGTGAAATCTCTAAAGGGCAAAAAAAAAAAAAAAAAAAAGCATAGAAGACACTCATCAGCGTTCTTTGATGGGTTTATGGTACCAGTCCACAACTGACTTTGTGTGACAGACTCCTGTGCCCATGCAATCAGTGCAAAGTAAAAACAGCCTTTATATTCAAAATAGAATAAACATTCTAAGGTATTCTGATTCTTACTCCCAGAGTCACATATGCAAGCACTGTAGACATTCATCACTTTTAAGGAGCCTAAGCGGTCCTGAATGCCTGCTATGTAAAGTACGGTCCCTAGACTAGCACTACTGGCATCACCTGGGATCTTATTTTAAAAAACCCACTCTTGGGTCTCTTCCCAGACCTACTGAATTATAATATGCATTTTAACAAGTTTTCCAGGTGGTTCTTGTGCACGTTAAGAATGCTCAATTCTCATCAGCACCAACCGTAATAATGACGATAATAATATAATGCAAATAATTCCAAATATGTGTATATAATTCTTTTGCATTTTCTGAAGCACTTTCACAATCATTACCAAACGGGCTTTCCAATAATCTTGTGAAGAAGGCAGTTATCATTATCCTCATTTTACGTTTGAAGCAATTTGAGTTCATTGTGATCAACCGTTTTGTCCAAGATACATGCAGGTAAATAGAGAACCTACATTCAAACTCATGTCTTTTCTCCCACACCCAGGACCCCTTTCTTTCTTTTTTTTTTTTTAAGAAATATTTTATTTATTTATTCATAAGAGACACAGAGGGAGAGGCAGAGACATAGGCAGAGGGAGAAACAAGCTCACTGTAGGGAGCCTGTTGTAGGACTCCATCCCAGGATCCCAGGATCACGACCTGGACCGAAGGCAGACACTCAACCACTGAGCCACCCAGGTGTTCCATGAGCCATCCACGTGTCCCCCCAGGATCTCTTCCTCACCATTGGTAGAGCACATGCTCTGAGTTCCTTATGTCCCCAAGGGTGAGGAGAAACTCTATGAAGCCACTCAGACACTCGTACAGACTTCCCCTTCATGAACGAGAATAGGCATCTGCAAATGACCAGCTGAACCTCGGGTTACTGTGAGTGGCTGAGTCTGTTACAGAACTTGGCTCATGCCAGCAGAGTCAAACCTGACCTCTAGCATAGCAATTCTGAATTCTGATAGGGTCAGCCTCAGCCGCTCCGTGTTATGACTTGATTTAGGATTGATCACATAAGTCAGCTTGGTGATACCCAGTCTTGTGATAACCTATTAACTCTACAATTCCTTTCAGAACCCTTCGGCTCCAGAAAAAATTTCCCAGGCCAGCCACAGAAACACAGACCAATACTGCAAGCATTCTGGTGATATACTGCCTCTGGCAAGAGATGCTCAGAGATGCTTTTGATGGTGATGGGGTGACTCATTAGCCGCTAAGTATGATGGACAATGTAAGAGTGCTCTGAAGACTTTCATACATTGGCCCTAGCATTCACGGGGACCTTGTGATGATGGGATGAAGCCAGCAGTCAGGACTGCTGAGAAACAGGCTGAAAGAGTTGTCCAGCGTCTCCTGGAACCAGGTGCTCCGAGGGGTCTGAGGCTATTCAGAACCTCCTGGGCCTGAGCACGCACGGTCAGTGGAACGAGGAGGAAATGAGGAGGACAGGCTAAGTGTAGCAGACATGGGTGCTTTTGTTCTAGGGCATTAAGAGCTTGATACAAAATTTTTAATCGAGGTTTTATGGCAAAGAGAAGAAAGTGATGTACACATTCGGGGGATTTTGAGCGGAAAAGTTAAGTCATTGAGCTTCTCTTCTCATCTACTATTCTCAGTTTAGCATTTTGAAAATTAATCAACTTATCTGTGTAATGGGCTAGATGGGCTGTTAGGGAGATTTTCAAGTTCAAAAAGGAGCTGTGGACAAGGGTGAATTTTTTCCTGAACTGAGTTAGCAGCGGATGTTGCAGAACACCTGAGAACAGTCATGGAGAAAACAAACTGATGCTAGCTCAGAACTTAACCTGTGTACCTGTGTTCTTATAGATCAGTGATTTAGATTTTGGAAGATTCAGTTCCAACATGCATAATTCATCTAAGGTACTTTTGTAATTGTGTACAATCCACCTGGGTTTTTCTACCCCTAAAGAATTCCCTTGGGATATTGAACACGAATTCTTATGCTCTACTGGCTCACCATTTCTTTCCTGTAATTCTGAGATGATAAAAAATCAGATTCGGACTGCATTTCTATCACCTTCCTTTTTCCTTCTCCCAAAGCCTAATCATGCATAAACTCACAGGCACAACCTCACCGGTTTGTGGAATCACATTTGGTAATGCTGTTATTTATGCCTGCATCCTTGTTAAAATATTAAACATGGTTACTGACTTGGGTCTCACCTGCAGCCACACTGAGGGAAAGCTCTGCCTTCTTATCTGGAAATGATTTTTTCTTTGGAGGCTGACTTGCCTTACAGATTCTCATTTATCTTTTTTTCCCATGCCTTTCACCGAGAGGAGAAGGGCCCAATTTATAGCAAATCAGAAAGGAAAGTAATGCTGCGGAAGCTTCTTCCTAGTGAATCTTTTTTGACCAGTTCCCTGTGCATTAGAGGAATCTCCCGGTGCAATGAAATGTGTGTTTTTCTGGTGCAGATTCTAAAACACACTTGGTCCATTAACATTTCATCATATGGCGTCTCAGAGAAAAGAGGCCCCTAAAGATATTATTCGTATAAAAATAGTAACAGTTTTCATGACAGAAAATTGGAAAACATGGTGTTTTTCTATGGAAGAAAAAATTATTCAGATTTCAGAGTAGACCAGAAGAGGTAAGAAGGCCTTTATAAGGGCCTTTTTGTTTCCTAGGTCAGATATTTTTATTATATTTTATTTTTATTAGCCCACCTTCAGAGGCGAGGAAACTGAAGCTCAGCGAGGCTGGGTAACTTGCCCAATGTCACACAGCTAGCTAGTGACAGAGCTGGGATTGAAACCCAGAACTGATGCTTTTAAACCACTACATTATAATGCCACTTACATGAGATTCTGGGTGAAATGTGCTTGGTAAACTTCAATTTGTGCAGCGTAAATGGGGAATTGGCAAACTTCTGTCCTTTTCATGTTTATGCTCTTGTGCCCTTCCTCATGGTTTTTTCCTCCATTCTGGAATGCCTTTGTCACCTGTCTCCACCTGTTGGCAAGCACCTCCCCATTTCTCAAAGGGCTGCTCTAAGAAATTCTTCTCCATCCTTTTTCCTTCAATTTCCTCATTGGTATTAATACCCCTTGAATATATATGGCTAGGAGAAATTCTGAGAATATAGGAAAAACTGCATCCTTTCCTGGGATCAGTCCCAGATGTTTTCCCTGAGGAAACCGTATTAATTTTTGCTAGGCATTTACTTGCATTCATATACATAAAAATACATAGTTTTGGTTTTTAAAACACATGGATGTTTTCCTTTCATGTTATTCTGTGACTTTTTTTTTTAAATGTCTTGAAGGTATTCACATGCTGACATGCATGGAACTACCTTGTTCTTTTAATTGTCACCAAGAACTTCTTATTAAGAAGTCTTCCCTTCCAGAACTACTATTTATCTCTCCATTTATCTAGGTCTTTGTTTATGCAGTTTCATAAATCATATAGTCTTCACATTTAGAGTAATTTTATAGTTTTGGTTGCTATTGTGATTGCAATTTTTATTTTATACTTTCTAATTGGTTTTGCTAACATTTAGGAAAACTATTGATATTAAGTGTAGCAGTAATAAATATTAATGAAATACTAAATATATCCTAATCTTTATAATTTTAAAAATTGATTCTCATGGATTTTTCTAGATAGATGATCATATTATCTTCAAATAATGAAACTTTTCTTATTACTTCTTTTTCCATAGTTAATAGATTTCTTTGTTCCTTTATTTTGTTTTATGTCATTGAGTAAGACCTCTGAGAGCAGTAACTATGGTGCGCATCTCTAACTTTTTGTATTTAACTGGGAATGTTTCTAATGTTATGAATGATTCTTATTTTAGGTTCCTGGCATGTGGTATCTTTCTAATTTTGCAAGATTTTCAGGGGTATTTTTCTGATGGCTTTTACTCATGAATAGCTATTTTATTTCCATACTCATTTCTTACCCGTTGAGCTTTTCTTCTGGTTGAACTTATTTCCTCTATTAGTGCAGTGAATTACATGGGCATTGTTTCTGCTCATGCCATTTTGTACTCTTTTTATAAACTTAGCGGTTTTAGTCTTTTTTTTTTATATTATTCTTTTTGAATGCTGGCCACATTCTTGTTTCTCTGAAGGTTCCTTAAAAACCACATCACTTTCCTGTTGTGGAGTCTCAATTAATGTTGCACCCTCATAAAAATTCACATCTATTAGGTCACCCGATGAACACGTAGCCAATGCAGTCAGCTGTTATTCTTTTTTGCTGACCCATAGATGATAATTGCCCTAGGTTGGTGACATCCATCATTAGAGGCAGCATTCATGTTTTCCACATTTGGTAGAGGACAGAGGAAGCTCTGAAGTGAAGTTTTCGCTACCTGAATGAGGCTTCCAAATCGGAAGGGGAAGAGATTGGTCTGGAGAAGGAGTTTTCATGTTAGGCCCCATTATTGATCAGGGGCCAACCAGCCAGATCAGGTACTCATACAGATACACACAGTGAAAACAATTGCATTAAAAAGACCCTCTCTACTTGTGGAAGAAGCCTGATACTGAATCCTGGTCACTACCACAACTTGACCGATATCAGAATCATGGAAGGTCAAGGACGACAGGCATCTCAGAGACAATCTATACCATCTCCTTTTTTTTTTTTTTTTTTTTTTTTTTTTTTTTTTTTTACAGACAGGTAAAATAAGAGTCTGGAAAGAGAAATGACTTGCATAAATCAACCTGTGTGTTAGCAAATGTCTCCTGTGGTCTAGAATTACCTCTTTTGATATAGTTTAATTCGTTTAATCTCACAGACAAAAGAAATGCCTGGCTAGATAAATCTTTGCTTCTTATTCTTTGATAGCAGACCACTTCATTTGGATCTTGGGCAAAAATCTGATAGATTTTTTTTTAAAGATTTTATTTATTTATTCATGAGAGACACAGAGAGAGGCAGAGACATGGCAGAGGGAGAAGCAGACTCCCTGTGGGGAGCCTGATGCAGGACTCTATCCCAGAAACCCAGAATCATGCCCCGAGGCAAATGCAGATGCCCAACCACTGAGCCACCCAGGTGCCCTCCAGATAGATTTTTAAACAAACTTGAAACTGAAAATGATGGCAGTGATAATTATAAGTGTTATGGGCTGCAGGAGAAATTTTGTAAACCTGGATACTTTCCCAGTTTCCTATCGCTGAGGCATGGTGAACACAGAGATTGAATCGTGAGTGGGGTCCTGGGCTCTCTCCTAATGTAACCAAATCTGATGTGCTGTCAATTTTGGGTTCATAGGCGTATGCTCTGCCCCTCATGCCACTTTGTAAAAAGTTCCTAAAATTTAAAAAAAAAAAAAAAAAAAGAAAACTTCTTTCATCATTTCCACATTTGACAAAATCAAACAGTAAATGTCAGTTGGATGTCAACTTGGGTTTCATACAGCACTCATATGTTGTGCTATCATCATTCTCAAGATGGGAAGCAAAACCAAATCAAGGGAACACTGGGTATACCAGTAGAGAGCTGAAAGCAATTTTTAAAAAATGTTAAAAATGGTTAAAGCTGTTCCTGGGTTTGACATATATTCCATGTCTATATTATTAGCAAAACTACTTGCCGCAAGCTATTTAGTTTTACTAGATGCATTACAGAGATATTTAGATAGATGTAGTGGTCCCTCTTCTCCAAAGCCCTGGTTTTACAGTATGCTCAGATAACTGTCTTATATCATTATAAGAAATAATGAGAAATAATATATTTTAACAAAGTCCAAAGAGAACATTATCCTAAGAAGATATGTCCACATCAACAGGGCACTTAGGGCAACAGTGGTGTGTGGGGTACACTGGGTCTGCTTTGGGGGTGTGTGCAATAGAATAGATTGGTGAAACACCACAGAAAATGTCTTGATTTGAAATAACAGGTTGAATACATTTTCCCCCCAAAATGTACTACCACCTGTCTTACTCTATTTCTGTATTTGTAGGGCCTCCATATTTCAGCCAATAGCACCTTTATTTGTTCATGTTGACATATAATTTTGTGACTTATTTCAAACCCTTTCATGCCTCATCTTTCCAATAAGCCTGGCTGTAAAATTCCTGAAGGATATGACTATTTTTGAAATTTTCTTCAGATCATCTCTGCAGCCAGAAGTCTTCAGTTAATGCATGCGAATATGCTGATGCGGATTAACTTGTAGAAGACAAGACAATCAGATAAAAGCATTAATCGGATCCATAAAACCAAAGCGTGTAAGTCCCTGCTTCAAACACCAGACAACAATGAGGGCATTTTAAGAAGCCACAAACAAATGTGGGGCTTTGAATGTCACAGACCCTGCAGGGGTGGGGCCAGAAAACAAATGTGTGCTCCTTAATTGTGCAAAGAAGACTTTGCTTCCTGCAACTTTTCTCTATATTAATAAACCCTACAGTCTGAGACAAAACAAAATAAGACGGAAGGATCAAGGTCTTCGAACTCACCTATCTTCCCATGAGATTTTCATGGTAGCTTGAAGAAGTCTCCAGAAAATACCTCTTAGATTTGAAAGAGAGATGTTCCTAGCAAACAACATGCTGCCACCTGCTGGTAAAATAGTACAGAATATTTTCTCTGTCTTTCCCACCCAACAGAAAATACAGTTATTATAATAACAATGATGGATGTACTACGCTTTCTAGCTAACAAACACCCTCACGTGCATTATCTCATTCAATGCTTGCAAGATCCTTACGAGGTCTACAATTATGACCCACATTAGACAAAGGAGAAAACCGAAGTTCAGAGAGGGTATGTAACTTTCTGAAAGTCACATCAAGATTGGCAGATAGAGGCGGAAGCCTTAGAAATGAAGGTGCATTAACACAAGTGCAGAGTGAACTATTTTTCCATGCCTTGACAAATATTAAACCTACCTGCCAAGCACTTGGAAGAAATGTGTGGATTCTTTTGTCTGAGCATTTCAGATCCTCGCCCTGTAGCATGTGACTGACACCTAACTCCCACTTCCTGGCTCTGCAAAGTACAACAGCATCCCCCTGAACTGAATTTTGGGAGGTAGGGTGGAGAGGGGTAGAGAGCAAATTTTTCTCCTCTGTCACTCTTGAACCAGGCACGATGTATTTTCTTCTACTCTTTTTATCCCTTACAGTTTCCTCAGTAATCTTTAAATGCAAAATGAACTTAAAAAAAAAAAAAAAAAAAAAAAAAAAAAAGCTCTTAGTGGCTCCTTAGGCATCCCAAATCCATACTACAGAATTTGTGGCTCCTGTACCGGGTGCATTGCCCATCACACACCCTATGCACCGTACCTCCCTCCCTAGCCCTCAGACATTCCTTTCAGATGTGAGGTATTTTTAGCAGCTTTCCATCTGACTCTGCCTAGCAAAATCCTATGTGTCCCTTAATGCCACCTCCTCTATTATTGATGCTTAGTCTCTTAAATGCTTCGTCAGTACTATTCCAGCTCTCAACTGGGCTTATTTCCTTCCATTTTCATGAGAGCTTGTAGTTTTCCTATTAGTCTGCCTCACTAGCTTGTCCACCTAGAGGGTAGGAACGCATCCTTAATAATTTCTGGAACCTCTAACAAAACCTTGTGTACAATAGGTGCTTATTGATGGTTGGCATTAAATGAACTATCTCACTCCCAGAGGAACCAGGGTAAATCTTTCCATAATATGGGGGACATAAGGGAGACAAGTACCTATGGCCATCTCTGATAAAATTAAGGAAAAGAGGGGATCCCTGGGTGGCTCAGCGGTTTAGCGCCTGCCTTTGGCCCAGGGCGTGATCCTGGAGACTCGGGATCGAGTCCCATTTCGGACTCCCTGCGTGGAGCCTGCTTCTCCCTCTGCCTGTGTGTGTGTCTCTCTCTCTGCATCTCTCATGAATAGATAAATAAAATCTTCAAAAAAAATTAAGGAAAAGCCCACCAAAGGCAGTGATCCCATCTCTACTCTTATGTTTTCTTTCCTCAGTGTAGGAGCAATGATTTTTAGAAGGACACTTGCTATGGAGCATCCTTCCCTTCCATCCCTTTTGTGCACCAAATTGTCAAATTCTTACTAACAGAAAGCATTTATGTTAGAGTCTCTGTTTGATTGATGGTATGTGTAATCAGAATATTGATCTCCAGGAAGGCTTGTCTTGTCTTGTACCTAAATAATAATGGCTGCAGATAATACTTGTATAAATATTCTAGACATATTCTGTCCTTGTTATGGGCTTTCTCTATCTCTCTCTCTCTCTCCCTCCCTCCATCTCTCTCTCTTTTATTCAAAATATTTTTTAACCCAGAAAAGATGCCAAAATAGTACAAAGAATTCCCATAGTTTTAGTGCCATTAATTTATACTACAGTCCTTTTGGAGAGCATTTTGCACAAAAAAATATTTACCAATATATAAGAATATTAGAAGCATTATATATTATGACAAAAATTGAGAGTGACCTAAATAATCAGAATAGAGGATTCATTACATAATTATATCAAAAGGATGAATCTGTGGACATTAAAAATAAAATTCTTTAAGAATATTTAAAGTGAAATACTCAAAGTATTAGTTTGGTAGAGTTGCCCTAACAAAACACCACAAACAGGTGACTTAAGTGACAGAAATTTATTTCTCATGGTTCTGGCCTTGACTTGCAGATGGCCGCCTTCCCCCTGTGTCTTCCAAAGCCTTCTTTCTGTGTGCACACATCCTGGGTGTCTCTTTCTCTTCTTGTAAAAGACATAATTCATTTTAGACTAAGCCCTCACCCTTATGACGTCATTGGACCTTATTTACCTCTTACCGGGCTTGTCTCCAAATATAGTCACATTGTGGATTAAGACCTTAACATACAAATTTTGGGAAAACACACCTCAGTCCATCACACGCAAGACACCTTAAGTGAAAGAAATATATCATAAAACCATGCTTATAGACTTCAATTTTGTAAACACATTCACATGGACATATGGAGAGCAAAAAAAGTATGGAAATTCACATGCCAAAATTTTAACAGGAGATCATGAGTTATATGAATTTACTTCATACTTCATTACATCTTGCAGGTTTCCATAATAAACTACCATTACTTTTATAACTATAAAAAATATATTACAAGTAATACTGCGGAACTTTCATAGCTTGCAGGTTCTTTCATGTACATCCCTGTATTTGATCTCTCTAACTGTGCTATGAGGCAGGAATTATTTTTTCAATCTATAAATGACAAAATTGAAGCTCAGAAGGCTTAAATCACATGGCCAAATACTCAGTCTGATAATAAGAATGGGTCATTTTACTATTAATCCAATGTTCTCTCTACTATACTATAGTCCTTCAAAATACCTTTCTTTGATAAAGAAAAGTCTAACAATATCCCATGATTATCTCTAATTTACTAATTATACTTATGAAAGTAGTAGAAATAATAAAACAGCAGCAGCAGGAAGCAGCAGCAGTATCAGAGCAAGTGTGGCATGGGGATCATCGGAGCTGACTTAGTCTCCCACAGAAAGATTTGGGATACAAATACATAGAAATAAATAGTCACTTGGGTTGAAAATTGTCACTGGCCTACTTTCTTTCTACACCCCATTTTTACAACTGTTGTACATTAATGAAAACAAAGCATGATTGTAAGAACAGAGAATCCACCAGGTATTTTAGCAGATAGTGTTGCCTATAAGAAGGCACACATGCCTAGATCTGCTGATCAGAGGCTCCTGACTTGTGAGAAACTTGGAGAAGGTGGAGGGAAAATTTGGGAGAATTTAGGACAAGAATTCCAGAGATCTGTGAATATATAAGTGTTTTGCCATTCCATGAATACCAAAAGAATGATCAGTTATGATTGGAGAGGTTCCTGAGTATGAGGTGTCCTTTAAATGGAAAAGTTGTGAATTATTGCTTTAGGTCAATAATATTTAAAAATCCCTTTTATAATATACACTGTCCCAAGTACATCTTTATTCCTATCATAGAATCAATGATCACAAAAATCATCCCGTAAATTGATATGTTCTGAGATGAATTCTATGCTGTATCTCTGAGTGGGTTGAACTCAACGAAGACATTGAACAATTTCCAACCTGCAAGATGTAGTGCAACAGCACTGGCCATCACTCTGGGAAGTGGACATGATGGAGAATAAAAAACTCTCTTGAAATGTGACGGGGTACCTCTTCTTCAAGAAGTGATGCTTTTCTAGCCTCTACTATGGAATCAGGATCATATGTGGTGAAATCCTTCGACAGGTGGCCTGTGGACAGAGCTTCGGGGTCAGGCACCAAGTGGTCATGCCTCCTTGTTCTGTGCCAACGAAACATCCAGAAGTCGGGGATCTCTGTTGGTTTGTGGAATGACAGACAACTGGAGGAAAAGGGCTGACAAAATGTATTTCCAGACATTCGAAAAGGTTCTACCTCTTGGTGCTGATTGCCTTGAGACAAGTGGTTGGGCATTCCCTTCCAAGGAGTCTCCTGAACAGCTGTCAGGCCTAATCTGGGTGAGAGATGAAAGAGTGACCCAGGGGTTAAAGGCTCTATAGTCTGCTGCAAATCCCCTGAGTTATCTAATCTGTCCGGCAGTGCAGGCTTTCAGCAAAGGAAGCATTATTTTATAGCTGACCCTTTAACAAAGGGGAAATAGCAACTATTAGAAAATGCAGTAAGTAATGTCCTGAGATCATGCTGCTTGGATCAGTCCTGTAGAGAATTTCTTTTTAACTTTGAAAGGACAGATAAACATCTGGAAAGCCCACGCAGACTATGCACAAGAGGCCTTGCATCACAATGTGGAGTATTGCCTGGGTTGTTAAAGGGACACACACACACACACACACACACACAAGTCCTACATATTGGCCAGCTGCCTCCAACCAAAATTTTGCCTGGGAGAACTTGTGTTTCTGCAGTACCTGTGGAAATTTGGGGAAATCTTTCTGGGCTTCAGCATTCTCATCCGTAAAATAAAATAGAGCCAAAAATAAAAGAGGGGATTTGGACTAGATGGTACATCCTTGGCATACCATCATTTTTCAACCTTGTACTCATAACAGACATAATTAATTGGTTATGGAATTTCCCCCAAACCTTGTTGCAGGCTTGGAATTTTCAATTGGTCTGAGTCAGCACATGAGATGAAACCCATTTGATCTACTTGCAGCTTAGTGGGCTTAGTGGCTGTGACTCATGGTGACATTGCTGGCAAGCATAGAATAATTGCAATCACCAAGACATAGTGAGCTGTAGCACCAAGATAGTTTTTGGGGGAATTCTTGTGTTTCAGAGATGATAGACATGCCACTCAAGGGAGGAGGGGTGCTCATCAGAAGCAGAACCCAAGCAGAAGGGCAGGATCCTCTTGTAATTGAAATGGGGTGCTTTTTAAAAAAGATTTTATTTATTTAATCATGAAAGACACACACACACACACACACACACACAGGCAGAGACACAGGCAGAGGGAGAAGCAGGCTCTATGCAGGGAGCCCGACGTGGGACTCGATCCCGAGTCTCCAGGATCACACCCTAGGCTGAAGGCGGTGCTAAACCGCTGAGCCACCGGGTCTGCCCTGAAATGGGGTATTTCTGATGCCCTGGTGAGCCCCCCAAAGTACTGGAATAGAGGGGAATTGGAGTGTCTGCAATAGCAGGAAGGAGTAGAGTCAGAGAAAAATTCTTTACATCGTTAGTGATATCTCTCCCACCCTGGCTTTTAAAACCTAGGCTGGTATATTATGACAAAAAGATTATAGTCACATGAATTTTTGTATTAGTACTACAATGGGAATCATGGAAGAAGTTCTTGAATTGAATTTTGAGAACCAGCGAAGACCGAGGGGCTCATGAAGTCCATGGGATCCCAGATGCCCCTACCTGCACCAACCCAGGCTGGCTTCATAAGATCACTTGAGTTTGTTTGTAATATGATTCCTGAGCCCAGCTTGCAGAGATTCTGATTCAGGAGCTTTGGTCAGGTCCTAATAAGTTCCCTCAGTGGAACTTGTGCAATGATCACTCAGGTTTGAAAATCAACAACTTAGTCTAACGTCATCATTTTGAAAGTGAGAACACTGAAGCAAACCTAGAAGAAATGACTTGCCCAATTTCATCTAGCAGGTGACACCTCTGCAAATAGGATCTAAGTCTTCTGATTGCCGGTCCCAGACCAAGGGGCAGGATAATCCTTCTGGAGTCTCTTGAAACAAATGAGCCATCATGTCAATGATGCCAATCCTTAGAAGGCAGTGAGGGCTTTGCCCGTGGAGGTGCTTGAGCACAGGCTATAGGCAGCCGGGACGGAAACCCTGTAGGTCAAAGCATCAGATGTGTAGGTGATTTCACTTTTTAATTTCACATAAATCTGTTCTTTGCCAATTTCTTTGTTGGAAAAATGGTGAGGAATGGAGACTGGATGTCCTTTGACCCAAAGCTTAATCTCTAGTTGAATTATGAAAGGGAATCTGAGTCAGGATAGACACCCCTGGCGATGATTTGCACCTCTAGACAACGGTGGCCCTTGGAAGTCTGCTTGGCCCCCCATGCGTGGCCTATGTGCTCCATCCCACCCACGTAGCCCCATGGCACAGCCCACACCTGCTGCTGGAAGGCTCTTCTCCCTGCACTGATTCTGTTACCTTGTTCTGCTACAAAACCTGCAGGGACTCCTCATGGGTGAAGGTCAGTTAGTCTGGCCATCAAGACCATTTTAGGTGGCTTTCACCCTGTATCTCCACATTTTCTCCTGCTATGCTGAGCACAAGCCCTGCTTGACTCCAAGTAGTTTTGTCCATGGTTTCTACTTTCATTCACATTGAAACATATCTTTAAATCGCCGAATCAAATCCCATCTACTCTAAAATGTTCCCCTCAGATGACTTATTTGTTAAGATATATTTCTTGTGCCCCCACTACGTGCTAGGCACCAGAGGCTCTCGGGTAATTCAGATGTGATTTGTACTTTGCAATCTGGTGGAAAAGTTTTAGGAACTGTGGGGCTCCATCATTAGAACTAAAGAAGGAGAACAGGTGCCAGGGAAGCATTTACCAGAAAGAAATGACTTAAGCCAAGAGGCCTTCCCTCAGGGTTAAGTGTGACCTCATCATGTTTTGGAATCTTTTCTGCCCTCGAAGTGTACACATTTTTGTATAAAGATACACGTTTACCTGTTATTTAGCTATTTCCTTTGTGTTTGTTTTGTTTCTCCAGTTAGACTAAAACCTCTCGTATGACAATGTCATAGCTTAAGTGTTTCTCTACTTTGTTAAGAACCAACGTAGTCTAAAGTATGAGACAAACATGCTTAGGAAAGACAGTGTTTCATATGCTTTCTGATTTTATGATGTTTTCATTTCCATTGTTTTCCTTGCTCCTTCCAATAAGCCTATGAATTAGGTATCATGATCACGGATTTACAATCAGAAAACTGAAGCTCAGGGAATTTGAGTGACTTATTTAAGGCCAAGCAGCTAATAATTTATGGATTCTGAACAAGAATCTACGTTCTCCCATTCTTACTTAAAGCCTTTTCCAGTATAACATGGTACCAAGTGAATAAATGAATGATTCTTGCCATTTCTTGCCATTCTTTTTTCTCTTTCCTTTTTCTCTGTCCTCTTTATATGCCCATCTATTTGTTCCTTTTTTTTTCTTTTTTCTTTTTTTCCATCTATTTGTTTCATATTTGCTTTGCCTCTTGAGAATGCTTCCAGCTTATTCATGACAACCCATTTCACTGCTAGGCTGTGCTCTGTTGTTTTTTGAAGAGGTCCAGGGGAAAAGAGACTACTGGCCTCATCTTGCTGCCATTCTATATACAGTTGTGTTAGGGCGGGTTCCCTGGGAAACCCTGAGACCAGGACTTCTGTGGGAGTTAAGAAAGTGCTCCCAGAAAAGCCCAGGGAGTGAGTGAGGGAAATATGGAAGGGGAAGAAGCCAAGCAATTTCTGGCAGAGCTCCAGCTCCATCCTGTTCCACAGGCACAGTGGAGTAGGAAACACACATCAGATTGTCCCTGCTGGAGACAACATAGCTGGCTTTCATACTTCACCAGTCTGTCATTGGCCAAGGGCCACCCCAAGGGGATGTAAATTCCAGGTATTCAGCTTTCTATATGAGTAAGCAACGAGCTTCTGAAAAGTCACAGGTGTGAGCCTTTACAAGCAAAAGCAGTATGGGATTGAAGGAAGAGTGTGCTTAAACTAGCAAAAGGAATCCGAGGGAATCTGGCCATAGCAACAACAGGGTGTGCTGTGGCAGGTCAAGATCTGATGGAAGGGGTTTTTACATTTTAGGGTGCCACACATCTTTTTGAGGACCTCGTGCATGCATTAGACTCTCACCTCAGAAAAACGTAAATAAATGCGAAGAGTGGCTAGCATTCATAGGTCCCTGAACCTATGGGGCCTGTGTTAAAAATAGCCGGTCTGGTATATCTGAGAGGCTTTCAGTGAGGCTGTTCTAACTGAAGACTAATTTCTTAGGCTCCCATTCCTACCATTCTGCTCTCCAAGGAAATGCCATATGCTGAGCTGCATAACCTTACATTATTTCATTACTCAAGTAGTTACAGAGCAGAAGGAGAAGGCATTTTTCCAGACTGTCTGGTTCAAAGATGGAGCAGCACTGCCATGTGACCTCAGGAAAACCTCAGTCCTATTAGCTAGAATGACATGAGGATAATGAATAAGAGCCTCCGTTAGCTGAGAAGCATCCCTTGGGAGAGAAGGCACACGGGCTCGAGACCTGCAGAATACGGATAGCAGGTCTCCTTGGATAGTAGGGTGTAAACACAGAAAATCAAAACCAAGCCTGTGGGGCCGGCTCCCACATATGGAACAGCTTTTCAGCAGTTGCCTCTTTGCAGCTCACTTATGGACTCCCTGGGCTCACATCTATTTAATTAACACAAGAGGCAACTTCTTCCTTCCTCACTGTGGAGAACTCCACGGAGCCCTGTCTTGATGGGTCAGGCGCAAGATGACAGATGGAGCTAAAGGGCCCTCCCCCCACACCATCAGAATTCCTCTCCTGCCCTTCCTCCTGACCTTGGAGGACACAGCCTTATTACCAGGCTGCTGCATTTAGGAACTGTGGGGCTCCACCTGATTGGAATCTTGATGGCAATCAAGAAAAAGACTATTCCTTGTCATTTGTATTTCAACCTCTAGAATTATTTGCATTTAAATGGATTGTTTGTCTTTTATTGTTTGAAGGTTTGATAAACTTACATTGTTTGCCCTATCAAAAACACTATTGATATTAAAAATAAAAAAGTTAGAAAACGGACTGCAGAACATGGTTCCATTTATGGAGAAATATGTGTAGGTGTGCTTATATGCGCATTGAAATCTGGAGTTTTCCAGCCGTCTGCTAGAAGTCTATGAAATCTTACTCCTTGAGGGGTGAGATAATATAGGGATTTTTACATTTTCTGCGTGGTTTGGGTTTTCAGCAACAATAAGAAAAAATACTAAGATATAGTCATTAGAAAAAGAATTTATTATTAAACCAGTTTCACGAGGAATGATATCTTTATACCTTTTGCTTAAGCAACTATTTTCATCATTCCTTGGCCCATTTTAGATCTTCCCATATGTAACCATTATAGTAATTACAGAGTCTATGTAATAATTTTTATTTGACTTTTCCACTTAATGTTATTTCATTTGCACTTTCCTAAGAACAGAGTCGGCATATTTTTATTAATGGATGCTTAATTGTCCGTTGATTTGATGCCTATTTTTATGGCATTGTTCCCTTTGGAAATTGTACAGTAACTTTTTGCCAATAAAATGTGAAAAGGGTGGTTGATGGGAGAGAGAGTCTCAAATCCCTAGCAAGGCCTCTGAGTTGTTATCACCAGAAAAAGCGGTGCAAGATCATTTGGAGAACTGCCCTTGGCTTTGAAACAGGTGACCAAATTGTTAACAGGACTGAGAGTAGCCGCTGCAGCTCTTTACCCAGACCTTTTTTTCTTTTTCTTTAAATTTCTCTGACTCTCTCTCCTGTTCAGGTAGGCGGATTTGAGGGCTCGCCCTCCGGTCTCCTTGTTTGGCCACCTCTCAAACAAACTCTTTCCATGCCTCACACTGGATGTCTCAGTGATGGTCTTCGGTGTGCATGGGACAGATGAATTTGGGTCCATTACCGTCTGTTTCAAGCACTTCTTTCCTGACTTCCAGAAGATATTTACTGGATCCCTACAATGCACCCATGTTGTGCTTGGTACTTCATCTACATTTCTTGAATTGTAGCATCATGGAAATTTCACAGAGAAATATAGTGGGTGGAAATCATCTGAGTCCAGGTAGGCTACTAACGAGCGCTCCCCACCCCCAAATAGCCTCAATCTGAAGACCAGACTCTGACCCTTGTACCAAGCAAGTCAAAGGAAAGGCAAAACAATACAGATCCCCAGAGATGGGGACAAGATGGATATCAAGCATTATCTTCTCATGGCTATGGGCAGGTTCTTCCCAGAACCAGGGATTTCTTCGGGCTTGTAGAAGAGATTCCATCATCTCTTAGCTCAATAAAGTCCCCCTTACCCTTTCTCTGTAACAGTCCCTAAGAGTCTATAGCAGTTCTCTCTTTCTTCCTCTGGATTGTTTCTCCCTTTGGCAATAAATCCAATCAGAATCTGAATACAGGGCCATGAAATGTGGCTTGTGTTTGTCCTACAGGCCTTTCCCTTCAATTTATAGATAAAGGAGATAGGGCCAAAGAGTGAATATAATTTGCTCAAGGACACACAGCATCTGCTAGCCCTATATATGATGAGGTTGGAAGAAATATCTAAAATGCATGGCTGGGGTAAGGTATCCATTTATGCCTATTGGTATGTATCCCCGCTTGTACATTTTGATGTCCGGCTGTATCTGGCCTGTATTATAAAGATTCTCTGATCTTCCCAGCTGCAAGTTAATTCTCTACCAAACAAACCTCATCTGTACTACTTTTGTGATACCTACCACTTTTTTTTTCTGTGTTACGATTACTTTTTCATCTCCGTAATCTCTATCACTAGATAGATTCCAAGTTCTTTGAGGAAAGGATCCATGTCTTACATGTACATTCCCTAGAGAGCCTAATAAAACAATCAATTATGTTGATTGTAGGAAAGTGTATATAGCTTTTCTTCTTGAAAGCCTCACAACATTTTTTTTTTTTTGTAGGACAAAATAATATAAAGGTTTAGGAATTTTTTTTTTTTTATCATATTACATTGGTTAAGGCTTTGAAGTCTTTGACTTCTGTATTGGGATGACAGTTCCACAGGTAGTTGCCATATTATGTCAGGCAAACTATTTAACTCTATACCTCAGTGACCTAATCTGAACATTGGAAGAAGTAACCCCTGCCTGATAGCTCTTTAACTGTCTTAGATGAAATAATATATGTAGAATAATCAGCACAGTTGTTTGCATATGGTATTTATTTATTAAATTATACTTCTTATTATCAGGGAGTGGTAGTATGAGTAACCTGGTTTACTGGTAAAGAGCATTAGGCTCAAATGATTAAAACACAGAATAAAGAAAAGAAAGCAAATGGCTCCTATTTTAATTTGCCTACTCCTCCCTATACTGGCCAATCCCCTCCATTCCCATCCCACTCTAGAAATTAACACCTTAATGCTGACCTAACAATGGATACTAAACTAGTGCCAGAACCAAGAGCTAGATTGGCCACTTGATAGGAGGGACAACTGCCTCTCTCCTTTCCTCCCCTCCCCTCGCCTCCCCTCCCCTCTCCTCTCCTCCCTTCTCCTCTCCTCTTTGTTCTAGCACCTAAAAGGAGTACAATCTGGTAAATGCTACCATGGACAGAAGTCCAAACTACTCCAAGAAGTCAAGTTGGGCAGCAGGGTTTTTTCCTTTCTCTCTCTTTTTTCAGCTGTTAGAAAATAGACTGCCTGCTTAATGATAAATGAGCAGGCCCCTCCTCATTCCAGTGTGAGAAAAGCATACATTTAATCCTAAAAATACAGGCAAAATTACCAAAGTGAAAATGTATTCCCTGGAGGAATAGAGATAAGAATGCTGATGCTTCCTGAAGTGCTGTTGCTTGTGGGTTTGTGAGGCTGATGGAATACTGACGTTTACATTGAGAACAGCTTGCAATTGTATAGGAAACAAGTGCTTACCCTTGCATTACTGAGATGAAGACACATGCTGTAAAAAGGTTCTGCATAGGAACATACACACATAACAATTATTATCACTGTGAGAGTTTAACTGCGTGGTTACGAAATTCGAAGTTTTAATAGACAATGAGAGCAGGAAGCACTGTCATTATTTAAATTGCAATAAGCAATAATAATAGATACTAAGACATGAGAGTAAAGAGATTCTAATTTAGCTAGCATAAATGCTACAAAATCTTCTATTATAAAACATTTTTTTCCAAAACAATACTGATACTTATATACAAAATTTAAAGACATCTAACAACTTACGATGCAAGAAGGGAAATGGCCAAAAACCCAGGATCCTCAAATCCTGACCTCCTATAGCTCTCTCCCTCATCTTTTCTATTCTCTCTGAAGAGGACAGGGATCTGTATGCAGAAAACAAAGTCACATGGCTTATTACCAGGAATGTTTTATTACAAACCCAGGGTAATTCCTTGTGATTTCATTTATGCAGAGTTGAAGTAGAATGTCTTTTTCATTTTAGCATCAGAAAGCTATTTGTGCGGGTCGGGGCATACATAGTATTCTATAAACATCTTTTAAATAAGGTAAATATGATATAAAATATTATAAGTTAATTATTATTGTCTTGTGTCAGTATAATGGATAATACAGTTTTCTATCTTTCACCAAAGTACTAGTAAATGGATACCTGGCCCTATGATGAATATGCCTTGAGCTGCCAGTCATATTTCATATCTACTGGGTTTCTGTTTTCAATTCTTTTACAAAATAAAAATAGAAAATCTTAATTTACAATTAAAGGTCAGCAGGAATGGGAGCAAGTGTTTGGTAACTCTGTCAGATAATTATGGATATTAGGATCAGTGAAGAGCCTGGCAGGATGGAGAGAGAGTTCACTGAAGGTTATTTTAAAATTTCTGTCACATACTAGTTTGGAATATCATGTCCCAAATGGGAAAGCTAAATGTTTTAAGTTGAGAAACAGCAGGAAGTAGATTAATAATCCACTCTCTAGTTGCTTTAATTATTTTTTAAGTTTTATTTATTTATTTATTTTATTTATTTATTTATGATAGACATAGAGAGAGAGAGGCAGAGACACAGGAGGAGGGAGAAGCAGGCTCCATGTTGGGATCCTGATGTGGGACTTGATCCTGGGACTCCAGGATCACACCCTGGGCCAAAGGCAGGTGCTAAACCGCTGAGCTACCCAGGGATCCCAAGTTGCTTTAATTCTTAATGTATTTATAGTCTTCTGCTCTGGCATTTGGATGTGCTTTTAAACAAAAATATTCAATTTTATATTATTGATTTGTTTTTCTGCTGGGAGAAAAAGAATAATCACATTTTGGGAAAGATCCAAATTCCTGATGACAAATCTGGCTTCTCATAATTCAGTCTTCTTAATAAAAGTGGTATATTTTCTTAAGCATTAAAAATTATATTTTATCTCCAGGATGATAGAGTCAAGGTATTCAGCTATTGACTAGAATGTTGAAACATTCCATTTGAGCAAGTCTCTTAAAGTTGTAGTGGTGGTCTTTGCTGATTTGAACTGAGCCATGAGAAAAACGTTGTACTTCATACTTTATTCAACCACTCAGGTGTAAGCACCTTTCCTCTCAAGAGTCAGCAAACTTTTGTGAAGAGGGTCGCATACTTTGAAAAGCAGGCCAAAGAGACATATCCCCAAGGTTTACAATCAAACCACAGCACTGAATCGAGATCTGGAGGTATATTGTTGATTGCCATCTGTTCTTTATGAATAAGCCAGCGTATGGACTGGTATCCAGAAGCAGTCTCCTCCATCCTATGGTAAAGCCTAGCCTTGTGGCCCACGTAGCTGGGCATCTTCATTTCTGACACCACTGTGCCATTTCCAGTCTACCTCCTGACTCACAAAAACAGGTGTTGTCTATGAGAAATCTCTCCTCTGTAGTGTGTGTTTTTAGAGAAAAGCATCATAAGAAATTATTGGGTACTTTTCCTCATTTAAATTACCTTTGCCAAAAGCAGGTCTATATTCTGCTCAAAATAATGTTTCCATTTCCTTGTAAAGTGCAGCATATCTTAACGTGCCCATGGGATGTGACTACTCAATCACATCCCATGCTGTTGACAATATGTAACATCTAAAAGATGCTATTTAATGAGTTTGCCAAGAACTCATTCTGTTTCTTCTTCAAATATAATATTGCTAATGACTTTGTCTCTGCTTTACATTCTTGGAAATAGAGGGACATAACTATTTTTGCTCTCTGGTACTGAAAATTACTCATTTTGATGCCTGAGTAATTTAGATGCGTGAGTGATATTACCTCATGTCTAACTTTAATGACAAAATTAATCAGTTTGTTATTCCAAAACATTATTTTGTGCTCATTCCAAGAAAATGTGATTGGTTTACCAATGAGGCTGCTTTTCTGTTTTAGTACAATGTGAAAATCTTATAGCTTCATGCCACTAAATGACAGTTTCATAGACCACAAAACTTTGGGCAGGGAGCAAATGGGTCACTTGTCCAGTAATAACTGATTGTCAGATATCCATTATTTGCTTCCTATGTAGATTTTTCTTTTTCCAGATGCTTGTATAAAATTAGCACACCTTCAGATTCATTAAAGTTGTAATTGTAATGCTTTTTAAATGACTGTCTTAATGCTTTAGTGACCCATTCTGAGCCACTTTCAGAAGATGTAATGCAACATGGCAAAAATAATCAAAGTGGTTACTTTTATTAAAATAAATAACATGCTAACAATGGGGAATATCCTTTAAACAAACTGTACTCTGCTGTTTGAGATGAACAACCAACTTTGCCATTTTAGAGTACGTTGTGCAGAGGCTGGGAATAAAATTGGAAGGATGTTAACATGATTTCTGAGAAAAATAGTCAACATACGAAAAGGATATTGTTTCATCTGTTTTCCTTTGAAACTGCCAACTTGATAGATCTAAATAACTAGAGGCACCAGTGGTCCGAGGGTCGTATTTTGTGCTGCTTTAAGTCCACCCTGCTTACTATTCCTCCATGGAGAGGAAAGTGAGAAACACCAGTCAAAGGAAGGAATTTCTAAGTTCTGCAGCAAGGCTGTCCTGTCCAGAGGTGCACCAAGGACTGGGCCAGACAACAGCCTACTTTGCTCCTTCCAGGTCAGGAGCAGTATTTGGTACAGACATTGCTTAGAGTTGCTGGTGTGTGGTGGTAATAAGAAGATTTTAAGTTGTTCTTATTATTGCTTTTAAATTCTCTACAGATGATTCACACTTTTACTATCTGCATCTGCATGAGAGCACTCTCACCTCCAGCACCTGGTAAAGCCACTTAGGCTGGCCTAATAGAAGCACATCAGATAAAGTAGGAGGGAAGAATGCTAAGACAGGAGTAATCCTAGGCCAGTCCTACTTTGGTAGACTAGTAAATGGAGAGAAAGAGAGTGAGACTACCAAGAGGGAAAACGTACACACTCATGTACGTGCGCACATATGTATATACATATGCACACATACATACAGAGAGAGGGAGGAAGGGACGGAGAGAGAAGATGTTCTGGGCAGCACAGAACGTAGTAGATGACCTTGATTTTAACCCCTTCATTTTATTACCAGGTTCTTGGGCTGACAGTGATAGGAATCTACACCAGAAAAGCAAAGGCACAGGCAAAGCTCTATAGGGCCTACAGCTCAAGCTGAAGTAAGGACACTACCAACAAATAATACTTAATCAGATTTCCAAGATGAGAGGGGAGGCCTTGTTGTTTTATTTATTTACTTTTTTTTATGATTTTGCTTGTTTGACAGAGAGAGAGAGAGTGAGCACAAACAAGTGGAGCAGCAAGTAGACAGAGGGAAAGGAAGAAGCTGACTCCCCCTGAACTCAAAGCAGATGCTTAACCGACTGAGCCACCTGGCCACCCAGCCCTGCTTATATAAAGAAAGCGCCCTCATCCTGATTGATTGGTTGGAAGGACCTCATCCTGATTGGTTACAAAGCAACTCGGGAACCCACTGGTCTATTTGGAGCTGGGGTCATCTATATTAGTGGGACTTGCACACTGGGCATGGCCTGGCGGAGAAGTGTTTTAGTGACAGTAGCCAGCAGAATGCTCACCAGGTCCACGTGCATTTTGCTTGGGGCCTATAGCAATGGTCCCTCACTCTCTCTCTTTTTTTTTTTTAAGATTTTTATTTTTTAAATTTTTATTTATTTATCATAGTCACACACACACACACAGAGAGAGAGAGAGAGAGGCAGAGACACAGGCAGAGGGAGAAGCAGGCTCCATGCACCGGGAGCCCGACGTGGGATTCGATCCTGGGTCTTCAGGATCACGCCCTGGGCCAAAGGCAGGCGCCAAACCGCTGCGCCACCCAGGCAGGGATCCCGGTCCCTCACTCTCTTAACTTCTGCACTATTTCTCCTTTTTTTTTGAGGAGTGGAGTTTGGCATCAGG
The DNA here is from genome assembly GCF_011100685.1 of Canis lupus familiaris. Lineage (NCBI taxonomy): Eukaryota > Metazoa > Chordata > Mammalia > Carnivora > Canidae > Canis > Canis lupus. The sequence goes on from NC_049255.1 coordinate 24,812,407, forward strand.
GCCTGAGGGGTCCAGGAGAAGAGAGGAAGCAGAAAGGATCCTGAAGATTTTGGGCAAGACAGCTGGAGGAAATCCTGTGTAGTCTGAATTCAACGTGATTCCCAAACAAAGTGTAAGCACTGATTCATTTTTCACATGATTTTAGAGATGCAATGCCAACTTTGCTGAAGTTTATGGTGGTGAGGATGTGCTTAGTCAACAGAGCGTATCAAAACCCTGAGCTTAGATGCAATGGGAAGTCAGAATGTCGATGTTGAAATGTGGGGGCGAGGCTCTGTGTCTAGGAAATTAGCCATTTTTATTTTTTTATAAAATTATTTTTTATTGGTGTTCGATTTGCCAACATATAGAATAACACCCAGTGCTCATCCCATGGAAATTAGCCATTTTAAACAGGGGTTCACAGAGTCACAGATTCACCCCCTCTGTCTTATCGCATTACCCTTTATGCCCAACACGAGTGGCTCTGGCCAGTGCAATTAGTGGACTGCTCAGGATGCATTGTAAATCCAACTGTAAAATTCTCATTTTAAAAAAGTTTTATATATCCAGCCATTTCCGCATTAGGTTTTCCTAAAATGAGGCCCGTTCATACACTCAGAGCACTCACCAGTAGGCGAAGCTAAAGTAACCTGCACTTTTTGTATTTTCTTGGGGGAAAACTGATGACCAGGGAAATTGCTCAGTGATTAATGGGCAGGTGTTCTGCTTCCTCTGTGGAAGTGCTCCAACCCTGTGGTGAGCAGACGTTAAATCAGAGCTTTTGAATACCAAGTGGCATCTCCCCACAAGTACTCTGAGTTAAGGAATTGCAACTAATTCAATAAATATTCACTGAGTGCCGATTATGAGTCAGACCCTCCGCCAGGGACTGGTGTTACAGAAATCTGTTTCACAGTCTCTGTGACTGCTGTATACAGTGCGCTATGTTAGAAGGTAAAAATCCACCAGTGTCAGGAGAAAGAAGCAAACAAAAACTACTAGTGGGAGGGGTAGTGTCACTTTTTTTAAAAAAAATTTATTTATTTATTCATGAGGGACACATTGAGAGAGGCAGAGACACAGGCAGAGGGAGAAGCAGGTTCCCTGCAGGGAGCCTCATGTGGGAGTCGATCCCAGGACTCTGGGATCATGCCCTGAGCTGAAGGCAGACGCTCAACTACTGAGCCACCCAGGTGCCCTGGTTGCCTCACTTTCTAGCTTGGGTCGTTTTCGTCAGCCACCTGTAACCACCTTTTTGTGAGGCTTTTTAAATAAGATGACAGTGCTTGGAAGTTATGGGATCTTAATGAGGTGAATTAAGATGTGGGTGCATTAAGTCCTCTCCTTCCTCCCTCTTTCCTTCCGTACTATACACGTATTGTAGGCAGGGACTGAGTTTTGCTGTCACTGTGTTCTGTGCACCTACTCTAGTGCTTTGCCTCTATTATGTTCAATAACTATAAACGTGGATGGACTAGTTCACTGACTGTGCTTAGGGAAGGGCCAAAAATGATCAAAAAAAAAAAAAAAAAGCTGATCTAAGCACTGCTGGCAAAAGGCAAGCAATCAGGTACACGGTCCCACTGGAGGCACTTAGGCAGATGGAAAAAGATGGATTCAACAAAAGTACAAGACAGCTCTAAGTTATCAACATGAGTTAACATTATCCACTCTCTGTGTTTGGCCAGCTGGTACTACTGAGAGCACACTAATAATGTGTAATCAGAAATGACATTTTACAGCAGCTCTGCAATTTGAAGCATGCCTTCTGCCATATTAATGGGCGATACTCCCTACCTCTCTTAATCCTGGTCTTCTTCCCTTGAGGTTTGAAATGAGTCCCGGTCATTTAAAGTGAGATTTCCTAATGTCACCAGATTAGCCGCAAAGAAGAATTTGCAAAAGTAGAAATGGGAAAGTTTTAGCTCAGCAGTTAGTTATTGGTGTTTTTTTTGTTTTTGTTTTTGTTTTTTTTTACACCTATGATACCAAATACTAAATCTGGCTGATTTTACCTCTAGAAAAAACTTCTTATAGGACAAGCATTTGCAGACCAGATTTTTTTCAATGTTGTCTAAGAGACAAGAGTCTTCACGGACTAGTCTAAGAAGGTATTGTCTTTCCTCTTAGCAAATCTTACAACCACCCTAAACCCACACCTCCTGGATCACCCACAGCAATCCTTATGAAAAAACAGTCAAAACAACTCCAAACAAAGGCAGATTATGGTTAACCTCTCTTTTCTTAGACTAGTATCCTAATTTTTTTTGAGGCCAACATTTAATTCCTTCAAGTTGCATTTTTACAAAGCTATATAAACTGATAAAAAATTCTTACTGACAAGACCAGGGCCTGGAATTTACCCCTTTTTGGGGCAGCATGGAGCATGTATTTGCTGTAGTCCTGTCCCAAACCTGGGTAGACTTGCTAACACTCACCAGATCACTGGGTTAGAACCTTGGAGTAATGTCCTTGCTTCCTCACACATACACATCCCTTTCCCTACTTCTGACCTTGACAGTGCTCTGTTCCACTGACCAAGGACCATTCAACACTCCCCTTGCCCAGCTGCCTTGAATTATTTATGTATTTGTATTCCTGACCAGAATTTAAGTTCTTTGGAGGGCAGAGACCATGTCTCATTCACCTTTATATTTCCTAATTGCCCTTTACACAGAGATTTTGAAATATGATAAGCATTTGCTAAAGAAATATTCCATAAAGTAGGCCAAATCATTTACCATGAGGAACATCGGATTCCCAATTATATAGCCAAGTAGTGTTCCTTGTCAACTATTTTGCCACTCAAAAATTAGTCCTAATTCAAGTCGGTATTATAGTTTGAAAAACATTCAGAATAAAAACTAACCTGATTTTATATACATATATATATGTATATGTATATATGTATTATATATATTATATATACACATATATTCAAAGAGACTTCAAAGGAAAAAATATTTGAAAAGATTTTGATATTTGCAATCTGTACTAACAAGATAATATTAAACTGCTATAAGCAAATTTTACTAGAAGTAAATCTCTAATTTAAAACTGTAACATGTTAAATTATAATATTTCTATTGTCAGATAATACCACACCGAAGAAAAATTACCCATATTAGCTAGATAAAGGTATATTATTCAATTTCAGATATTCAAGATATGAGAGCTGAAATACTCCTTCGCATTAGACTAGCACAGGATCAGAAATTCACGTGCCTGTGGAAGCGAGGCTGGAGACTTAATGCTTCTCAGTGGGTCAGTAGGTTATGAGGGGAGAAGCAGGGACCCCTTTGCCAAAGGGAAGAGCCAGTGGTAGCTCCGGGGTATGGTTGGAGATATGGGCCCATTATTATACTAAAAAAAGAGAGGCTGCAAGTCTACACATTTGTGGGAAACATCTCAAGTTTTCAGTTGCTTCAGATTTGTGGGGGGCAGGAGTTAAAGATGTGCAGGTTAAAGCAAACTTATGTATAGGCCAGACGTAATTCTATAGGATGTTGATTCCTAGATAAGCCACAAGATCTTTAAGGTACCTTCTGACTCTGACATTTTGATCCTGTGGCTTGGCACATAATTAAATAGCAAGAAATCTTCCTTGTTTTCTGCCAGATGTTGCCTATCTTACTCTTTACTGAAATTGTCAAGACAGTATGTAAACAATACATTGGAAGCTTTTATTAAAAAACAAAACAAAACTAACAGCAACAACAACGATATTCCCCGAGAACAATTGATGGGCTTAAGTGTGTAAAAACTGCCAAATCTCAAGCACCTTCACAGAGTCACTCGCAGATTTTCATCTCAACTTTTGGTGACTTTTCTGGGCTAGGTCAAGTCACTGTGAATGTTCAATGACATTTGAAAAGGAGAAAAAAACCCAAACCCTGAAATGCTATGCCTTATATTACTTAGCACTCACATGATCTTTGGATCTTTGTCAGAGATGTCACACTGACAGACATGCACCTGAAGAAGTCTTGTGGCTTTGACCCAAGAATCACGAATTTGTTGGGACTCATTTTCTTTTCCCCACTTGATGACACTATGTCTAAAAGCAAGTGTCAAAGAGCAATTGATGTCTTTTAAATGCAGTTATGTTCTAAAGCCACCCTAACATCTTACCACTTGGATAATTGTTACTGTTTAGACATACGTGTAAAGTAAGAGCAAATGTTTTGTCTGACCTCCTGGGAAGTTCACAGGCCAGAATCCAGAAAGAAAGCCTGAGGCTAGAGCTGATAGCATGAATTACATTGAGCATTCTGAATGATTTGACTAGTCAAGTTAGCTTGGAAAATAGCTGGATGTCAAAAATGTCTTCAGTCTTCCTTCAAATTATTCAAATCATGCTTCCTGACATCTCTCTTACAATACAGCAGCCTCTCTTAGCATCCCTACGCTTTCCATACCTTCCATTGGATCAGTGTAATTCAGGAACTATGTAATTCAGCATTTGCAGTCAACAGTCACTGGGGACCTACTGGCAGAAGGCTCTCCCCGAGGCACCGAGAGTGAACTAGATATGACACTTGTCCTCCAGCAACTCAGAGAGTGATGGGAGATTTCTGGAAAGGAACACGAGGCCCTTGACAGCTTTACCCTTCCTCCTGCAAGATGCCTACCGTGTGCTTGACTGTGGTGATGAAGTCATGCCCTTGCCTTTATAGGACATAAAATGTCTCATAAAATTAAGCAAATAACAAATTCCAGTATACATGGTACTACACAGATCACAGAGTCCTTTTCAGGTCTATAAAGGGCTACAAGGAAAGGCCTCATCTCTTATCATTACCCCCTTAAACTTTATGTTCTGTCAAACTAGAACTGCAGATGGGTCTCTGAACACAGCCCATTGCTTGGTGCCTTGGTTTCTTTCCATATGTTGGCCTCTCTGCTAGGAATCCTCTGACCTGCCACTTGTTTTTTGGCAACTCTTATGCATCTTTTCTTTTTCCTTTTTTTAAATGCATCTTTTCAAAGCCACTTGTGTCAGCATCTCTGAGGCACCCCCTTCACAATCTCTCAGTGCCCCCCTGTCTCTCATGTCAGCTGCTGCAGGGGCACCCTGTGGTCTCTGACAGCTTCCAGCAGGTGTGGCTTGCCAGGACCTTGCTTCTGGTCCCCACTTGTGCCTCTCACTTCCAAGATCAGTGTACACAGATGCAGAATCCAGAAGTGCCACCTATGCGGAACCAATCTTGGGTGATCCTGAAACAGTTTGCACAGCTCGGGGGCGGGGGGACTCTTCTTTTTTTTTTTTTTTTTTGGGGACTCTTCTAAGGGAAAAGGAAAGGAGATGGAAAGGGAGGGAAGAAGGGAGGCAAGGGAGAGAAAGAAGGAGGAAAGATATATGCACACAAATCATAATCAGGCAAGGTGCAGGATGTATGCTGAGCATTGAGAAAAGAAACCAGAGTGATGATGCAAATCCAGTGTGATAACAGATGTTGACCAAACACCACAGTAAAATACAAGCGACAATTAGTAATTAGTAAATGTTATTGATTGGCTATAAATTCTCATTCTAAGAGAAAAGCTATTACCCTATTGTGAGTGCGTCCAGTACGGTGGAGGGGTCAGAGAACAGGGGTGGATGAAGATGATCAGTTTTGAGATTTGCACAAAGTGGAGAAATTCCTATTTCTACCTTCTTGGGAACTGTTGCAGCGATGGCATCGGGGTAGAAGGTAGGAGCCAGTGATGAGGTGTGGAGATTAGCAGAGTTTACTTAAGACTTTATCTCAAGTGAGATCACAGTGCTATAAACTGGGGCACACACTTCATAATGGCCAGCAAATTCAATATGAATTCAGATGTTTTTACTGTCTTGGTAAAAAAAAAATGCTTTTCATATTTTTCAAATTTTGATTTTTTTTACATTTGAAAAAAATGACTGTTTTAACTTTGAGCATCTACAATGAATTTTGAAAAAGCTGTGAATTTTTTAAGTAATAAATGTCCAACATATGGAGGTGCCTCTGGCAGTGATTCTCAAACATTATTGACACAATAAACTCCAACAAGCTTGTGAACATTCTGATTTCTGAGCCCTAGACTATTCCTTCTGCATCAGAATTTCTGGGAGTACGACCCAGGGATCTGTATTAATGTGTCCTGCATGTTGTGACGGTGCAATCTGAATCCTTGAGATTTTGAAAAACATTGGCTTAAATAAACAAGCAAAATTAGTGTTAATCAAAAGTGTACCTGTGTGTCTGCGTGTGCATGTATTAGTCTGCTGAAAGTAAACATGTGTAAAGACCAACAGCTGATAACTTTTACTATTCATTATAATTAGCCAAGGAAAAGAAATTCCTCTTATTCCAAAGAAGAGAAATAATATGCTTTGACTAACATTGAGGGGCACCTGGGTGGCTCAGCGGTTGAGCATCTGCCTTTGGCTCAGGTCATGATCCCGGGTTCCTGGGATGGAGTCCCACATTGGGCTCCCCAAAGGGAGCCTAATTCTCCCTCTGCCTCCCTCTGCCTGTGTCTCTGCCTCTCTGTGTCTCTCGTGAATAAATAAAATCTAAAAAAAATAAAATAAAATAAAAATTGATCATTGTGTTGTAAAAGGAAACAGCTGAAGCAAAAAAAAAAAAACAAAACAAAACAAAAAAACAACTTCCAAAAGGATCACACACAAAAAAATGATTAAGCACAGAGTGCGTTTTGCTTATTTTTACTCTGTAGTTTGCTGTTTTAACTGTGAAAGCTTTTGTGTTGTATTCTTTAAACATCCCAGAATTCTCCAGTCTGTGAGGTCCCAAATCGGGTTATCAAGAGTCTCTGTTATACTCATCTGGAAGGCCAGACTTCAGCAAACCTGCCCTTGCCGAGGTGTTCTGAACCCCCCAGCGAGTGCTCAGGTGCTCCTGCTTCGACCAGGTTGTTTCCAGGCACTCCAGGCACCTGTCAGATTCTTTCACGGGAGCACTGCTTCTCATAGTCCCGAGAACACTTTGCTTGGTTGTTCAGGCCATTGCTGCTGTCCTAGCACCACTTCAGCCAGACCCATGAGAGTGGAGGCCACACTTGAGCAATTAAAGGGCTTTACTAAAGTCTTGTCAATAATCGGGGAGACTTATATCACCGATAATTCATGCATGGACATATGCTGCTCTTAGAAAGAGACGACGGTGCTCAGACCTCATTATTGATCCCCTACTATGCAACTTCTTGTTTGCTCTCTGTGGTCTTGCTATTTTAAAGGTCAGCCAGGCTATTTAATCTCTGGGTTGCAGTTGTGAGAAGAGGCAGCCTGCTTTCCCCAATGGGAAGCCCCATAATCTTACTCCCTTCTCCAAAATCCTAGCCCTTTCTCCTTGAATCCCAGGAAGAAAATTGTTTTCCTCCTCCTTCAATCTAAATCCCATCTCCCAGTTGTTTTTCCTTCATCCAGGATGACTACCACTGGGGATGTGATTTCCCTCGAGAGAGAATCCCAACTGTAAACACATTTCCCATGCTCTTAGCCCTTTTTGTCTCAAAATAAATCATAAGGTATCTTGTAATTCCTGTAATTTTTACCAATATGTCTCATATATGCTTATTCAGCATCAGTATAATTATCAAAGCCTAGTTTATTTAATCTTCAACAACACTGTCTGTCAGACTTTAATTCTGCAATTAGGCTCAGCCATAGAACACTTTCATTTCAAGACTGCTCTCCAGTATGATGCTATGACCAGGCCTACACAATCTTCTAAGTCTTTTGAGATTTTTAATGTGATGTCCTGTGAGCAACAATTTAAATAATGGCATTCACATCTATCAAGGCCAGCAATAATATGTGAGCTTAAAACAAATTTACATAATTTGGAATGACAAAGGTCTGTTAAAAAAAAAAGTCATTTATATTACTAACCAGAACCTTAATTTCTTGATCTGAAGAATCAGTGTTTGGGTTGGTAAACTGCACTTGAAAAGTCTTACCCAAAATAAGGCACGGATTCCTGTCCTGTCTGGTAGTGGATTCTCAACATACCTCCTCCCCACAACTAAGGAGATACTCTCCAGGGCAGTTCAAGCTTCCACCCCTTAAAAAGTAGAAAAACTCTGCATCTTAAAAATAACATTTTTCCTGTTCCTTTTTGTCAAGTGGTAAAAAAAAGTCTGTAGATCTTTTCAAAAGATGAGTATTTTGTTTGTTATTTATGTCATTAGTTGGTTTGGTTTGCTAATTCGGTTTAGCTTTGGCCCAAGAAGTGCATCCAAGAGGTGGGATGATTATCCCAGGCAAATTTCTTCTTTAAGCTACTGTGCTAATTCTGCTCTACAGAGTTAATCTTTCTTTGTCTCCATTTTCCCAATTGTTAAATGAGAACAAGATAATACTTGCCAAGTGCGGATTAATCCATGTAAAGCATTAGTCAAGTGCTAAGTAGTTTTGCTCTTGCTACTTATCTTCAATAAGAAATTATCTTAATGCTGTGTAGGTGACAGTGATTTGTTGAAATCTGGTGAGAAATAGCATAGTAACCCATGAAACTGACATGTAACAGTAATAAAACATCATGGTCCATTTCTTATAGATTGCCTATTTGGACTGGATATACATTCTGGAACTCTCTGATATTATGCTGAGAGTAGTTTGACATTTATTTTATTTTATTTATTTATTTTTTTAAACTTTTTTTCAGTTTTGTTTTTTGGTGGTTCTTTTTTTTTTTAATATTTTATTTATTTATGAGAGAGAGAGAGAGAGGCAGAGACACAGGCAGAGGGAAAAGCAGGCCCCATGCAGGGAACCCGATGTGGGACTCGATCCCGGGTCTCCAGGATCAGGCCCTGGGCCAAAGGCGGTGCTAAACCGTTGAGCCACCCCAGCTGCCCTAGTTTGACATTTAAATTAATGAGATTACTAATTAGCTAAAAAATACATTACCTTGAAAATTTTGTAAATTTCCATTCTTGGTGGGTTAACGAGTTGAAATTTGAAATATTCTTTTTATGGTTCAGTTCGTATCTCTCTTTACATTTTATCTAACTATTTCTCTCCTCTCTCTCTCTCTCTCTTTCTCTCTCTCTCTCTCTCTGTCTCTCTCTGTCCTGGTGTTGCAGAAACAGGAAAATACCAATGTGCAAAAAGACTCTAAACTCCAATATCTGTGGTCATTGTACTCACAATTGATATATTTCTAATTTTTCCTTGCTTCATAATGACTATATGAAGTGAGTATATCTTTTGCCATATTAGTCTAAATTTATTTTTCAACCCCCCCCCCCCCATTTCTATCTATATGACATTCAGTAAAATGGAATTAAGAACAAATGTATAGTTTGGTTAAGTAGAGTTTTACTGATTAAATAGTTTCCAAATGAAATTAAATTAAAGATTGGAAGTGAGGGGATCCCTGGGTGGCACAGCGGTTTGGCGCCTGCCTTTGGCCCAGGGCGCGATCCTGGAGACCCGGGATCGAATCCCACATCGGGCTCCCGTTGCATGGAGCCTGCTTCTCCCTCTGCCTGTGTCTCTGCGCCTCTCTCTCTCTCTGTGACTATCATAAAAAAAAAAAAAAATTAAAAGATTGGAAGTGAGTTTAAAAAGTAAATGAGAAAGGAATCAACACTGTCTACATTCTGAATTCCTAGAGAATGCAGAAAAAATCTGCTAATTATGTAATTTTATTCCCAGAATGTCTTTCTTGAATTTATATGTTCTTTCTCACACAGGCAATTCAGAAAACAGTGTACTACTACTTATAGATAAAAAGGAGTAGCTTTTATCAGACTAAAATATATAGTTGTTTCCTGCTGAAAACAACTATAAAAACTGAATAAAATACACAACCACAGATGTTGCAAAGCACCAGGGAGCAACAAAAGCGGCTATGATGTGAGGGGTCATGATGATGGAGAAAAAGAAACTTTGGAGAAGTCCAACACATAATTTCCACTGAGGAATTTGATGACTGCCAAGTTGTACATGTATGAGAATCATGGGTCACAAAGTGACGGCTCAAGGCTTAAATGCTAACCAGTGTCTGGGCAGCCTTTTTGGATTGGGGAGCATTATGGATTTGATGTTTGTAACCCCTCAAAATTCATTTCAAAGCCCTAGGACCTGATGTATTGATATTGGAAGAAGGGTCCTTTAAGAAGTAATTAGAGTTAGAACAGGTCATGAGGGTAGGCCTTCATGAGGTTACTGATCTCATATAAAGAGAGAGAAAAATCTTTGTCTCTTTTCTCATGATGCACAGAGGAAAGACTATAAAGACACTGCAGGAAAAGGGCACGTGGGTGGCTCAGTGGTTGAGTGTCTGCCTTTGGCTCAGGTTGTGATCCTGGAGTCCTGGGATCGAGTTCCGCATCATGCTCCCTGCAGGGAGCATGCTTTTCCCTCTGCCTATGTCTCTGCCTTTCTCTGTGTCTCTCATGAATAAATAAATAAAATCTTTTTTTAAAAAAGACACAGCAGGAAAGCAGGTGTCTGCAAGCTAAGAGGAAAGTCCTCACTTCAACCCAGCCATGCTGGCATCCTAATCTCAGACTTCTAGTCTTCCGAATAATAAGAAAATAAATTTCTATTGCTTAGGTCACCCAGTCCATGGTATTTTATGGCAGCCTGGGTTGACTAAGACAGAAAAAAAAAAAAAAAAAAAAGATAGTTTAGTGTCTGTCAAGGAGGAGGATGCCTGGAATATAGCCAAAGTTTTTGGTTGGGATAACTGAAGAGTAATATCCTAGATATAAAGACAAACTCAGAATAGACAAAGTATCAAAAAAGCCTGAAACACAACCTCAAAATATCTCAAACCCCAGTTGGACTACAATGATCTATTTACTTATGCTATATCTGCCAGCTAGAAGAAAATTAACCCTTCCTCAGAGAAAGATAACATCATGCAGAGATGCAGAGATTTTGTATTTTCCTTATATATAACATACAGCATTCACTTAGGGTAACAAATATAAAGCAGATATATCAAGATATAAGACCATAAAACCAAAAATTCAAAGTCAAATATGGAGGTTAGGGGTAGGGAGAGAAACAACAGACACTTAGGTTATCCAGATGTTTAAGAGAAAAAGACCTCATTATTTATTGTTATGTGGAATAAAATAAAGGGGGAAAGTAGATGAATTAAATGAAAAGATGAATAATTTCTTTGAAACACAGAAAAAAAATAAGAATGGAAGACAAAGAAAAGACTAAAAGAGAGATATGGGACACAGTAAAAAATTATAACCTACATGTAGTTCCTGTCCCAGGAAAACTGGAGAGAATGAGGCAAATAATATTTGAATAGATAATAGATAACATCAATCATTTTATTTTCAAGTTAATGAAAGATATTGATCCACATATTGAAGATGGTCTACAGATTCCAAACAGGATTAAAAAAAATGTCTACAACCCTCTGACCCCCAGTCTATCTACACACATCATACTAAAATGGCAGAGAGCAATTACAAATTTTTTTTTTAATTTATGATAGTCACACAGGGAGAGAGAGAGAGAGGCAGAGACATAGGCAGAGGGAGAAGCAGGCTCCATGCACCGGGAGCCCGATGTGGGATTCGATCCTGGGTCTCCAGGATCACGCCCTGGGCCAAAGGCAGGCGCCAAACCGCTGCACCACCCAGGGATCCCACAAAATTTTTTTTGAAGAGAGGCATAGAAAAGAGAAATATCACTTAAAGCAACACCAAAAAGATTGGCAATTGACCTCTCAACAGAAATCTAGAAAAGAATGATGTAACAGCTTTAATATACCTAAAGAAAATACTTAGCAATCTATAATTCTATGCTCAGCAAAATTTTTCTTCAAAAGTGAAAGATAAATATATTTTAAGAGAAAAGGAGGGACAGAATTTATCACCAGCAGTCTCCACTAACAGAAATAATGTGGAAATACAGAAATACAGAAGGCAATAAGAATAGTGGAAAGAGAAAATGGGTAGATTCAAATGAATATTTTTTTAAGAGATTTTGTTACTTATTTACTTATTTGAGAGAGAAAGAGCTTGCAGACCTGTGAGTGGGGGCAGGAGCTGCGAGGGAGGGAGATGGAAAGAATTTCAAGCAGACTCCCTGCTGAGCATGGAGCTTGATTCAGGGCTTGATCTCAAGACCCTGAGATCATAACCTGACCCCAAATCAGGAGTCTGATGCTTAACCAGTTGAGCCATTCAGGTGTCTCAGATTCAAATGAATATTAACTTCACAAAAATATTAATGTTTTGTGGGGCTTAAAAATACAGATATAGGATTAAAATTCATGAAAAAAGTATTATAAAAGGCAAAAGGAGGAGAAATGAGTTTGGGATTCTAAGGTTCTAACTATACTGGAGAAGTAGTAAAAAGCAATAAGTTGTATTAGATTATTATAAGGAAGTATGCAGTGATCTTTAAAAGAATAAGAAAGACATATACAACTAACCACTTATGGGAAAAAGTAATGTTATAGCAAAAATTTTTGATTAATTAAAAAATGGCAAGAAAATGAAAAAGGAAACTGCAAGAAGTCAAATAGAAAGCAGAATAATTGTGGAATTAAGCCTAAATACATTAATATATTTAATTTTATTAATTACATTAAATATAAATAGATTAAATGCTCTGATTAAAGGACATTATTGTTAGAGTAGATTTTAAAAACCATGACAGTATTCTACTTATGAGATAAATACTTAGAATACAAATACACAGATAGGTTCAAAGTGAAAGAATAGGAAAACATGTAAACATCAACCAAAAAAGCTGGTGTGAAAATAACAGTGCCAGATAAAGGAGATTTTTATGGGCAAAAGCATTACTAGAGACAATGACGTTTCACAATGATGAAGAGGTCAGTTCACCAATAAACAACAATTTGGAGTTTCATGTATCTATATTATAGCATAAATATATAAAGGAAAGTGGACGAAATTAGAAATAAGGACTAGCCAAATTTATAATCATAAAAGGAAACTTTAACACATTTCTCTCATCTGATAGGACAAGCAAGGAAAGATAAACTTAGGGTATCAGAGATTTAAAAATAATTACAAACTTGACATAATAAACACATAGAGAACACTGCACACCACAAATACAGAATACACATTCATCCATACTTTGGCACTTTACCAAGAGTGATCATATTCTAGGTCATAAGGTAAACCTTGAGAATTTCAAAGGTTCGAAATTATTCAAAATAGTTTCTTTGGCCACATTTACACTAAGTTGTAATTCAGTCCCAGAAAGAGACGTAGAAATCATCAGCTACTTGGAAATTACAAAGTACGCTTTAAAATAATATATGGGATAAGAAGAAATAAAAATGAAATAAGAACATATTTTTAACTAAAATATAATGAAGTCATGTCATATAAAAACTTAAGAGACACATCTAAAGCAGTGCTAATGGGAATGCTTATAGGGGTAAATATACATATTAAAGAAAGGCTAAAAATCAATGTTCCAAGCTTCTATCCTAAGAAACTTGAAAAAAAAAAAAAAAAGAAAAAAGAAAAAGAAAACAGCAAACTTAACCCAAAGGAAGTAGAAGGAAAAAAAAATAATAAATATAAGAACAGAAATCAGTAAAATAGAAAGCATATGTATAATACAGAAAATCATTATATCCATAATGTGATTTGTTGTAGATTAATACCATTAATAATTCACTAATGAAAGTGATCAAGAAAAAGTGAGATAACATACAAATTATTAATAAGTACAAAAAAGGACATATTTTTAGATGCTATGGATATTTAAAATGATGGTAAAAGGATATCATAAACAACCTTATGTCAGTATTTGACAATTTAGATGAAGTAGACAAATTTCTTGATAGATACAGCTTGTCAAATCTGATCAAGAAAAAATAATGTACCTAGATACCCTTGTATCTAATAAGGAAATTGAATCTACTTTTAAATCCCTACCCTGAAAGAAAATTTCTAGGTCCAGATGGCTTTATTGGTGAATTTTTCCAAGTGTTTAGAGAAGAAAATACAATCTTACAAAACTCTCCCAGACTTAAAAATTGGCGCATTCTTTTCTACTCTTTATGGGCCAGCATAATGTTGATTCAAGAACCTGACAAGCATATTGCCAAAACGGAAAAATGCAGACCATAGACAAAAATCTTGAAAATAAAAATACAGACTATAGACAGATCCTAAAGAAAATATTAGCAAATGAAACTAGGCATTATATAAAAAGGTATATATCATACTCAAGTAGAGTTTATTCTAGATATTAAAAGTAATGTGACATTAAATTCAGTGAATATAATTTAGCACACTAATAAAAGGACCAAAAAGTATATGATCTTATAAGACACAGAAAATTATTTGATAGAAATTATCTTCCATTCATGATTTTAAAAAACCCCAACTATTAGCAAACGAGAAAAAGAAGGGAACTTCTTTAACTGACAATATTTTATAAAATGCCTATAGGAAACATCAAATTTAATAGAGAGATATTAAAACCTTTTCCCTTGAGATATAAAACAATACAAGGATGCTGCAATCATTTCTGCTTTACATGGTACCCAAAGTTTTATCCAGGGAAAGACAAGAAAAAGTAAAAATCTCTCTATATATGTAATAATGTAACTTTAAAACATAAAAAGGAAACCTGATACTATTAGAGGGGAAAATTAGATACTATCTGCAATTATAGTTGGTGTTTTTAACATTTTTTAATTAGCAGCTAATAGGAAAAACAGATTAAAAAATAATAGTAAGATTAAAAAAGATTTGAACAGCATGCTTTGAATTTGACAACATTTGACAAATTTGACATTTGTAGAAATTATACCCATCAACTGAAGAATACATATTATTGTTCCAGAAGCATGTGACACTCTTACTAAAAAAGGACCCTAGGTTATACCATAAAGCAAGTCTCAATAATTACAAAAGTTTAAAATTAAGTAGAATGTATTTTTATATAACAGTAGAATTAAGTTATATGTCAATAACAGAAAAGATGTCCCAATTACTTGTGGTCATGTAATTTGAAGTAATTCATATTTTATAGATATCACAATGGAAACTCAAAACATTTTTAAATGAGTAATAATGAAATTATGATATATCAAAACTTGCATGACAAAGTTAAAACAATGTTTAAAGAGAAATTTATGGATTTTGATGCATATATTAGATTTAAAAATAATTTTTTACCTTGATCAGCTAGAAAGAGTAGCAAATCATATCCAAACAAAATAGAAGGAAGGAAATAATAAAGATAACAGCAGTAATTAATGAAATAGAAAGTAGATGCACAATAGGAAAAACAAAAACTGAAAGTTATTTAAAACATTATTAATACAATTGATAAACTTCTAATAAGACTGATCGAGAGAAAGAGAGAAAATGCAGGTTACTGATATTAGGAATAAAAAAAATGAGGAGATGGCTATGAATCCTACAGATATTAAAAAATAGTAAACATATTGTGAAGAATTTTTTTTAATTTTTATTTATTTATGATAGAGAGAGAGAGAGAGAGAGAGGCAGAGACACAGGCAGAGGGAGAAGCAGGCTCCATGCACCGGGAGCCCGACGTGGGATTCGATCCCGGGTCTCCAGGATCGCGCCCTGGGCCAAAGGCAGGCGCCAAACCGCTGCGCCCCCCAGGGATCCCCATATTGTGAAGAATTTTATGCTACTTTGACTATTTCATTGAAACAGACAAATTCCTTGAAAAATAGACCTTATCAAAACTGACCTGAGAAAAAAGAGAACATCTGAATTCTTACACGTATCAAGAAAACTAAATCCATTTTCAAAAGGCTTCCCACAGAGAAAACTACTAACTCTGATGATTTCTCTGATAAATCTTCCAAACATTAATGACAGAAATAACAACAATCCAAGATTCAGTTATCTTCCAGATAACTGAAAAACAGAAGACATTTCCTAACTCATTTTATTGCAAGGATATTGAAATGAAGGAAATGCGCAGGCTAATCTCTTTTATAAATATAGAAACAAAAATCTTGAGTAAATCATTAGCAAATTGCATATAAAAGATAATTATAACTTAGTAGGATTTATCTCAGGAATGCAAGGGTAGTTTAACAATAGAGATTCAACCAGTGCAATTTACTACATTAATACAATCACAGAAGGAGATTTTAATACAACATTTTCAGAAATTGATAGCTCATGAAGAAAAAAAATAGTAGCACTGTAGTAATATGAATAATGCATTTAATTAGCTTGCTCCAGTACCTATATAGAACTTAGCATCAAATAGAGGACTTAAATTATTTTCAAGCATACACAAAAAACATTTTCCCAAATGAACCTTCAATAATTCCACAATGGGACTCCAGACAGATTACCAAGAACTGATATCATACAGAGTACATTCAGTTATCAAAAACAATTAAATAAGAAATTAATTGAAAAGATTTCAGAAATAAATTTATTTGAAAGCAAGGGAACATTTAACTTATAAGTTAAAGAGGTCATCATAACTGAAAACACAAAATATTTTGTTTTGAACAAAACAAAGGAATTGTATATAAAATTGTGTGATGCCACATTTATTTAAACAGAATAATGAAAACGGGATAAGGTTTCTTTTTTTTCTTTTAAAGATTTTATTTATTTATTTATGAAAGGCACAGAGAGAGAGGCAGAGACATAGGAAGAGGGATAAGTAGGCTTCCTGCAGGAGGCCAAATACGACACTTGATCCCAGGTCCTCAGGATCAGGACCTGAGCCAAAGGCAGATGCTCAACCACTGAGCCACCCAGGTGCCTCTTGGGATAAAGTTTCAAGTCAAGAGTAAGAATAGAAAAAGAGAAAACAAAGAATATAGGAAAAGGATGCATCAGAAATTAGTGAAATAAAGAATAAAAGAGAAATGATCAAAAGTAAAAATCTCGTTATTTGAATAATAAAGCAACTATGGTGAAATTAATTGAGAAGAGGAAGAAAATCACAAATAAATAGTGAAAGGAATAAGAAAGGGAAAATATTACAAATACAGTTGAATTTTTAAGATAATGCCAAAAGAATACCGTGAGCAATTTTTGCCAATAAATTAAAAAATCTGAATGAGGTGGAGAGTATAAGTAACCCCCATCAGAAAACCAGAAACTGAAGATGTTTATTTTTTTATTTTTTTTAAAGATTTTATTTATTTATTCATGAGAGACACATGGCAGAGGGAGAAGAAGGCTCCATGCAGGGAGCCCAATGTGGGACTTGATCCCAGGACTCCAGGATCGTGCCCTGGGCTGAAGGCAGGAGCTTAACCGCTAAGCCACCCAGGGATCCCCTCCTGAAGATGTTTAAAAGCTAACAGAATGAAAACTTAAAAAAATGGATTAAGAGTAAAAAATGATAACAACAGAAGACAGTTTTATAAGTGAATTTCTCCAAAACTAAATGGAAATAAATCATCTCTTTCATATGCAAACTGTTTCAGAGAACAGAAAAGAGGTAAGTTACCTAACTCATTTTAAGACTATAATGATAGTCTAATATTACTAATGAACATAAATGCACAAGTTATAGATGATACCATACAAACAATATAACCTAGTACTGCACACACGTACCTATTTGAACAAATAAGATTTTTTTTCTAAAAAACAATAATTCAGCATTAAGATTTTATTAGTGTAATTTATAAGGTAACAAGTTTAGTGGGGCTGTGGGGAGATGTGGGTAACAAGAGAAATTCAGCTTTAGAACTATTATTTAACTTATTTTGTTTTTAAAAGGTCTGAAGCAACGATGACAAAATGTTACTCTATCGAGGTGATGCCTTTTTTATGTTATCCTCTGCACTTTACTGATTTTGGAATTTTTCACTTAATTCTAGATGCTAGTCAAATTTTTCTGTTTTAGCAGTAGATAAAACTATTCCGTACTGAAAAAAGCCCCTAAAAACCAACCTCCTGCTCCTTTGATTTATTCAATTACAGTGGAGCTTTTGCCTTTGCTTATAAAAAAAAAATAAAAGCTGTCTGTGTTGCTGTGAATAAGAAAATCAGATAAACCTCAAAGGTCATGATCGATGTTCTCTAAGGTTTCTTTGTTCTTAACTCCGTTCAGGGATCTGAACTGATGCCTTTCTGGGGAAGAGTCTCTTTTCCTCTGGGACAGTGCTGCTTTATGTGGTGTGGGGAAGTGGCCCCAGAGTCCCCCAGGCATGTTGGGGGGTGAGGTGTCCCAGCTTCAGGGCCTGGCAACTCCCCGACAGTCTCTTTTAATGCAAGTATTTGATTCTGTTGGAGGCCACCAGCTTCTTATAAAGCTGCCCGTGAGCCAGTGTCAGAGATTCATCTCCCCATGATCTTCTTTCATCTGACACACCATCTGTCTCTCTCCTTAGAGAAATACAGAGGAGAAACAGAGGTGGAATTTAATCACTGAGGTCTCTAGGCTCCTGAACTCCCAATTTGTGAGCTTCAGCTAAGCTCCCGAATCCCTTTGCTGCAGGGAGGAAGAAAAGAGTCATTTTTGCACTTAACTGAAACTGTGCTTTTAAGAAATGATCGATTCTCCTTTCCATTCTTGTCATCGTCGTCGACTTAAACTAAAATGATGCTGTGGATGATAATACTAATGTCAGCAAGCACAAGGTACTGGATTCCTTCATGTGTCCTGACTCCCCGGGTTTGTCAGCATGGCTTGGGTTTCTACCCTTGACAGGAGTTGGCCTGAGACAGTAGAATAGGGCAACGTGTGTAGAAGCCTCAGCACCGTGCAGAGTAAGTGTTCAGTGTATGGTCTCTACTCTGGCCCCATTCAAATCCTCTTTGATCAGGAGGAAACAGCACAAGGTAGGATAGAGGGCTTCTTTCAGGGTCATGGAGGGATTTTGGAGGAGGCAAGTAGACTTTGAATTGTCTCCATGGTAGTTTTAGAAGGATCTGGATAATACCACCCTTCCATCAGAGTGAAAAGAAAGCCTCTCTTGGGCCTTAGAGTAGGGGCAGGCAAAGCTTTTTTGTAAAGGGCAAACTAGTGAACATTTTGGGCTTTGTGGGCCACTTAGAGTCTCAGTCACATACTCTTTGTATGTATTCTTTTTGAAACCCTTTAAAAATATGAAAACCATCCTTAGCTCAAAAGCCATACAAAAACAGGTTGTGAACTGGATTTGACCACATAGTTCACTCATCCTTGCCACCAACCTGTGTGAGATTCTCTAGAGCCAAAGAGTGGCCAGAGGACGCTGTGTGAGGGGAGGGGTGAGGGCAGAGCTGGGAAGGATGGCTGATGTCCACATAAATGTTCATGAAGCCACTGTGGTAGAGAGTGGATGAGGGATGGGAAGAGATGGGGTGTGTCGTGCAGCAGGCTCTCCACATGCGATCTTGTTCTGGTCTAGAACTCCAAAGTATCTGAGAATTTTAAATTTAAAACTAGACTTTGTGTAATGTGGGTACATTTGTCAGTGGGACCTAGATTCCTATTTTGTTGACTAGTCTGTTAGCTGAAGTTCGCAACTTCTAAAAATTTAGGCATAGGGTGCATGGGCCTTTATTTGCATTCTTACCCAAGGCTGCACAAATGTGGAGAACAAATTGTCCTAAAATACAGAAAAAAGCAAAACAGAAAAACCCCGATTCCTGACTATGTCCCTAATAAACCTGTTGTTGATATGTAGTCCCAGCAGATTTTGTTTGCAGAAATCACAGCCAACCAGAGAGTCTAAGAACTGAGCCAACCTCCAGGCTTTACACAGCTCTGTCACAAGTCCCACCTTGATATATATACAACTTATGGAGTCAGTATTCCCTGACTCAATACTCAAATGCCTGCAAGGGTCTGGGTAATTAAAGTGAAAGAGATAGATCAGATGCCAGAAAAAACTACACACTAACAGAAGGAAAGGCCCTTCTAAACCCAACTGTCACCATTCATGTCCTGCGACTGCTGTCACAGAAGAATGCTGGCCTGGTGTTGCCAAGTTCCAATTTTTTTTTTAAAGGCTGGAAATCTGAATTTATATATAAAATTTCAAAATCTTAAAAGTTGGACAATTAATTTAAAATCTTAAAAAAAAAAAGTCTGTGTTGGTCAAGAAGACTGGTCTGTGGGGCTGCATTTAGTCCATGGAAGGACAATTTGCCACTTCTACTCTAATTATTTCTAACTGAATATGAGGCGTCCTCAGAGTTGAAGCCCCTCTGTTATTCATATTTATCTAAAATGTAACCTCCATGTGCATGCTGTGGGCACTATAGGAATAACGGAAAGAGCACGTGATCATGAGCTCGGAGACCTGGCCTCTGCGTCCTGAATTGCCTTCTCTATTCTGTGCGATTTGGAGCAAACTGATTATCATAGTCCTTTGTTCCCTCAGCTGGGAGAATTAGCTAGATGGTATTTTAGTTCCCTTCCAACTTGCATATTTTAGTTTTCTTTTTTTTCATTGTCATCAGAGATGTGACCTAAGTAAAGTTTAAACATACTAAGCTTGGTTTCATAGCATTGCACCACTACAAAAGTTATTATCAACTTGTAATCTGTTTATCATATTTTCTCAGATCTATGTATGGTAACAGAAATTTATTAAAACTGAGTTTTCAAGTCATTTGCAACACAATATTATTCAAACCGAGTGTCAATAGGAAATATCACCTTTATGTTCTCATTTCATACATATGAAATATTCTTTAATATAAACAATCTTTAATGCCCAGAAGATATTGTCCTTTTTTTTTTTTCTGGTGGGGAAAATGCCCCAAGGATACACAATGGGTAAATTATGACAGCATGGTTTACATTTTGTTTCTTGTATTTTGTCCTTGAAAGTAACCCATGCGCAGTGTTGTTCTCTGCTTCTAGAATAGATTGTTTAGTTTCAAGCAATCCTGCAAGTGTAATGGGGTTGATTATATTTACAAAAATGTGGTAATGTGTCACAGGGGATGGTGCCACACTTCTATCAACAAAGGAGGAGACACAAGGTGCATTTTTAAAATTCTGAGTTAAGTGTCAGGAGATGCCAGAGAAGAGCTTTGGAGGTAAGGGATTTTGGCAGACATATGCCAGGCCAGTCTCTATCACTTATGAGTAATGTCATGAGCCAGTTTTTCTTCCAAGTAATCTTTTTTTAAAAGCATGTTATTGAGATATAACTTATACAGCATGAAATTATCTCATTTTTAAATGTACACTTTAATAAATTTTCATGTATTTGCAGAGTTCTATAACCATCACCAAAATCTAATTTTAAAACATTTCCAGCAGCCTAAAGAGAGACCTCGTGCTCTTTTAGAGTTATTCCCATTCCCACCCCTAGTCCCGGGGCAACCCCCAGCCCCGGGGCAACCCCCAGCCCCAGGGCAACCACTAATCTACTTTCTATCTCTATGTATTCGCTTTTTTTGTGACATGCTATATAAATGAAATCATATATGTTCTTTTGTGTCTGGCTTCTTTCACTTAGCATAACGTTTTTGAGGTTCAGTCATTCATACTACTTTGTTCCTTTTTATTGCTGCGTAGTATCCATGGATAGAGTATCACGTGCCGTTCATCCATTCATCAGTCAGTGGACATTTGGGCTCTTTCCACCTGTTGGTTCTTGAGAATAACGACACTCTTGAGAATAACGACACGTGTCCAAATCTTGGTGTGAGAGAAGTCATCGTGAAGTTTTGCCGCCAAGTTGCCTTTTTTGGCATCTACTAAATTTGAGGGAAATCCATGCAACATCCCTCCCACTCACTGGCATCCTGATTTGCAAAACTGAATTTCCAAAAATTTCCAAAAATCACACCGACAACTGAGAGTAGCCTTGTGTGTAGTCACGGGAATTTGCGGGCCATGAGGACATCACTTGTCAAGTGTCCTCTAGAAGGAAAAGGCTGAGTGGAGCGCTAGTCTATCACGAACTCGGCTGCACCCATTTCTGCTGGGTTTGTTACTGAATGGATGAGAGGGTTTTTTTGGTGGACCTACAAGGGAAAGGCTGTGGGCTAAGTTTCTTGGGCCATTTCTTTGTTTCATTTAAGTCCAGATCTTTCTAAGAGCTACATTTTCTCTTTCTACATGCTCAAGGGAGCTAGCATTCAGTTCTCTTCTTTCCACAGATAATATCCAGAGATTTTTCTCTCAATCCTGTGCCCACCCTCCCCCAGAGACTGTAGTGGAGCAGTATGTGGAGCTTTCCTCTCTCTACCCATAACTTCAGGGCTTTATTACTAACCCCAAGGAGGGAACAGAATGAAAAGCAAAGCAACAAGTGGCAGTTGCGAAGTTTCCTCGGGCCTTATAGCATCATCATAGTTATTCCTTATCTATAGTGAAAGATAGGGATTCCACTTTTGTGCTCTTCTGAAGTATCCTTGGGGGCTCAGGCAGTTTCACTTCCTTAGGTGATGTAGGGCCAGGACTCTCATTCTTAATCTCTTTCGCCAGAAGTTGAACATTCCCCTTTCCTCCTGTTGTTCCTCCGGCTTTTCACTTCTTCATAATTCCTCTCTTTTAGCACCTAAGACTGAAGAAGAGAGATAGGGCAGATGTGTGAATTAGTTTGAGATTTCTCAATTCAAATGGATTATTATGATCTCAGGTGAACTCACTCCTCTGGCTTTGTTGGTCCCCTTGCCAGTCTCTGTTACTGGTCTGGTGAAATATAGGAAAAATCAAATAGGGTCATTCTCTGACTGCAGCACAAACATCTTTGCCCATCCAATTGGCTGCCTATATTTTGAATGTTGCTTGAGATTATGGTGATTTTTTTTTCAGTGATTTTAAAAGCTCAGACTTTCCTCTCCCACATCCTTTATTAAGAAGGGTTTGGGCAAATACTGATTATAGCCCTGATGATACTCCAAGTCTGCAATCATTGCCTGTTGTTTGGACCCTATGCTCCAAGTCATTCTAAGCATAACATACAAATCAAAGATTTGCCTCAAAGAGCAGCAGCCTGCAAACTTTCCAAAATATTCATGGTCATAATGACATATTTAATAGGAGCAGAGAAGCCAATTAACTAAGAGATATGACATGGGAGATGAAATTTCTTTTAAATCCAGACTGTAGGAAGAGATTTTGTAGTACTATTATCTTATGATGACAATGACATCAGGAGAGGGGTCTTATGGTTACTCCTCTCTTTTTCTTATTCATTTAATTATAGTTCTTTGGTTCTTTTTTCAATCAGATCTGAGTTTGAATCTTAGCTCTACTTTGCTACGTAATGTCTCTAAGATTTATTAATAACTAGGGTGGCCAACTTTCTCAATTTGCTCAGGACTGAGGGTTTTATTTTTTTTTTAAGATTTTATTTATTTATTCATGATAGTCACAGAGAGAGACAGAGAGGCAGAGACACAGGCAGAGGGAGAAGCAGGCTCCATGCACCGGGAGCCCGACGTGGGATTCGATCCCGGGTCTCCAGGATCGCGCCTTGGGCTAAAGGCAGGCGCCAAATCGCTGCGCCACCCAGGGATCCCAGGACTGAGGGTTTTATAGAGACATGGGACTTTTTATGCTAAAAGTGGTAGTGCCAAGCAAGCCAGGATGAGTTGGTCACGATATTAATGACATGAGACTTAAATAATACCTACCTGAAGGTTGTTGTGAGGATTCTGAGCTAGCAGAAAGCCTAAGCGAAAGAAATTCTAAATAAATGGAAAATGTTTTTATGCAACTCTTTTCAGTAGTCTTCTTCTCTGGCTTTATCACCACTTGACCATTGCTTTTGAATCAGACATTCCAGGAAAACCAGAATCACATTGATATAGATTTGTGCTCCTTTTTTTTTTTAAGTGAAGTTTTTTAAAAATATGTTGAAATATAAATAATGTGAAATTCATCACCTTAACCTTTTTAAGTGTATAGTTCAGTAAGCTAAGTACATTCACATTGTTGTGTAACCAATATACAGAACTCTTTTCATTTTAAAACTGAAATTCTTTGAACCCCAGCTCTTTACTTCCTCTTCTCTGGAAGAGGAAACCACCATCATTTTTTGTCTCTATGAATTTGACTCTAGGTACTTCATGTAAGTCATATGGTATTTGTGTTTTTGTGATGACTTCTTTATCCATAATGTCCTCAAGTTTCATCCCTAATATAGAATGTGTCAGAGTTTCCCTCCTTTTTTAAGACTTAATAGTATTGCATTTTATGTGAATACCACATTTTATCCATTAATGGATACTTGAGTTGTTTCCAGTTTCTGGCTACTGTGAATAAAGCTGCTATCAACTTGGGTGTACAAATACCTCTTTGAGACCCTGCTTTTAATTCTTTTGGGCATACACCCAGAAGTAGAATTATTGGTTAAATTAGTACTTATTAAATTTTAATGCACTCAGATAACTTTGGAATCTTGTTGAGATACAGATTCTTATACAGTAGGTCTGAGATTCTGTAGCTACCAGGTCATGTCAGTGCTGCTGGTGGGCAGACCACTTTGAAGTGCAAGGGCAGAGAAAAAGTGAACTAGCTTAGATGTGAAATGTAATCGTAGTTAAATTACTTAGCTCTCTGGGCCTGTTTGGCCATTCATAAAATGAAGGGGCTAGGCTAGATGACTTCTAAGGTCATTTCTTTCTTGATATTCTGTATTATTATGCTTATTTAGGATAAGTTTTATTTTCATTTACACTGTTTGCAATAAAACATACGGAAAACAATAACTCCTGTATTGTAGAAACTGGAAGGATTGCTGATAGGTTTGGAGAGCTATGAAAATTAGACCAATAAATCTAAGAGATCAATAGAACTAGATATTATCAGACCAATGAGCAAATGAGAGCAAATAGACTTGTATAGAAAGTAGATCCTTCTTCAACTTTCTTGGTTCCTATTTATGAAAGTATTCATCAACTATTATGGCAGCAATACTACTAGTCTTTTAAAATTTCTATTTTAAAGAAGAGGAAGCAGAGAAATTTCATAGTGACAATAGGAAAAAACTTTGACCTGAGATGATATTAAAAGAAGAGTGCTTTTAGTTACATATAATTTTATTCAAGGACAAGCAAGGTGGAAGGGAGATGAACTAAAGGCTAGAGCAATCATGTGCTGGTAATGGTTCACCATCAGCTGGGGAGGGACACCCTGATTTGTAGTATTCACCAGTGTGTAAATGCTCCTATGAGACTACTTACCATCTACCAATACAACACCAATTGGCTAGCAAAATTTCTGAAATTTCAATAATCAGTTTTCATGAGCTGGTACAAGCCAGCTCTGGCAACACCATACAGAAGAGTAAGTTTCCTATCATTGAGTTCTTGGGATTAGATAAATGAAACTGTTCTAATAATCTCATTCTTTCCCTCTATTGCAGTGGGTTTTTAGCTCAAGCTGAATACTAAAATCATCACAGCAACATTTCCAAAAACACCAAGGGTCAGGTCTCCCAACTCAATTAAATCAGAAATTCTTGGGCACTTCAGAGGTTTAAATGGGGAGCCAGAGATGAAAGTAGCAAAGTCCTATCAATGCTGTGCCATCAAATGATCTCATTAAATTCAGCCTCTCAAGTTCTTCCTCCTGCCAAGAATATTAACAGAACCAAAGAGTAAAATCTGTAGAAGTGAATGATGCTTTCCTAATCTATCAGCTAAACTTTGTGTGGGCGGTGGGAATTTCAAACCCCTTGAAGGATATAATATCTCGATTAAGCCATGGCTGATCAAGTTGTGCTTGGCCGGACTGTAGGTTTATTCTAAGACTGCACAACCAGCAGGAACCCAAAGGTCAAAAAAGATAAAAACCTGGGTGGCGGGCACTGGGGGGGGGCACTTGATGGGATGAGCACTGGGTGTTGTGCTATATTTTGGCAAATTGAACTCCAGTAAAAAAATATATGTATAAAAAAAATAAAATGCTAAAAAAAAATGATAAAAACCAACGAGACTCATGGCAGTCATGTCCATTGAATTCCCATTGAATGTCTGTTGAAATCCTACTCTTTATAACTAGGCCAGGCAGAACTTGATGGGAGCAGAGAGATTGGGGTTGGCAAGTGGGAGGTTAGGAAGAAATAAAGTTGTGATTAAAGAGGCAAATTTCAGAATTAAAACTTGTAGAAAATAATTGCATTCAAGAAATGATTTGGAGCCAGCTGGAACTGAGTATGGGCTGCTAGAGAATAGAGTGAAGGAGTGATAGGATCATCCAAGGCCAGAGAAGTTGATGGAACAGATGATGTATGAGTAATGGGAACTCACCCCAGAATAATGGCAGACAATGGGTGGAGGAAGGAAGAGGGTGAGAAAGAGAATAACAACATGACTCGCAATATTGATGGAGCATCTACCATGTGCCAGGTACAGCAGGAGCTACTTTGTATTTTCTCATTTAATTCTCAAATCTATCTAATGAGGTTGTGACTATTATGATCATTTCTATTTTATAATCGAGAGATCAGAGCTCAGAAGGTTAATCTTACCCAAACACAGAATATAACTGTAAATTCTTTACAAAATCAAGTCTTCCAATTCCAGAATCCACTCTTTGAACCTCTACACTACTGCCATTTGTTGAATATCTACCATTTACTTGCCATTGTGCTAGGTGAATTATCTCATTGAGTTCCTACAAAAACTCCAACATTTTGTTGTCCTCATATACCAAAAAGAGAACTAAGGCAGCAGTTAAGTGACTTCCCATAGCTAAAGCAAGTAGAAATCGGGCTGATATCCAAAATTAATCATGGCTTCAAAGATGATGTTGAACCCCAAAGTCCTGGTGACAAATTTCTGGAGGATTTGAGAGAATGCCATGAAGGTCAGTAGACGTATTACAATACGTACGATTGTATTGTATTACGTATACAATACAATCATATTAAAAAATGGGAAAATATCAGGTAACTAAATAGTATGCTTTTCAAACAGGGGGAGCTATTATATAGATACGACATCATTTGCCTGTTTACCCCATACTTTCACTGTTCAGTATGCAACTGGACTCTTGAGACCTTTTCTGAAAATCTCTAAGTTCTCTTTCTCTGTAGTTCTCTCTTCTCTAGTACTCTGCATTATAGATTCTAACCGCCTGAGCCTCCCTAGAATCCCAGTCCAGTAAATTCATGAAACTCTGCCTGGGTTCACACACCTGTACTACAACCTGGAAACTCTCTCTGGATTGTAATATGGGGCCATCACAGGACTCATCTAATTTTTTCCCCATTCTCAAAAACCCCTGCTCTTGGTTGTCTGCTGTCCAATTACTTAAAAACCATTGCTTCACTTCATGTACATGTTTTGTGCTTTTTTTTTTCCCCTAACTTTTCTAGGAGAGATAGTAGGTTTCTATTATTTCATCTTGGATGTTAGTAAAGGTGCTCTCAACATGTACTGGATCAGAATTGGAACTTCTCTAATTTTCCAACTAAATCTCCTTTAAACAACCCCAAGTGTTTTTTATCCCTGGTGCTTCTCAAAATCTTACCATTTGGTTTAAAGGCATTTTGTCATATAAGCCCTCTGTTCTGATTTAAGTATGTATTGTTTGGGAAACCTCTTCGTTCTGATTGCTCACATTTGCTTTAAGTGGTTATGCTTTCTGCCTTTTGTCCAGTACACTCCCACATGGCAACATGGTCTACTCAGCATCAGGCTGGGAGTACACAGTCACCGGCTCCAGTTCCAGTCCTGCTGTTAATACACAGTCTGACTTTGGACACTTTGCCTCTCTCAGCTTCAAACTTCCCATTTATAAAATGTTTTAGAGGTGGGTGGAATAAATGGACTTGAATTTCTTTCCAAGGTTAAGATCCCTTGTTTTTTTTTTTTTTTTTTTTCTAAAGATTTTATTTATTTATTCATTTGAGAGAGAGAGAGAGACAGAGAGACAGAGGGACACAGGCGAGGGAGAAGCAGGCTGCATGCAGGTAGCCCGATGTGGGACCCGATCCCGGGACCCCAGGATCAGGCCCTGGGCTAAAGGCGGCGCTAAACCGTTGAGCCACCCAGCCTGCCCAGATCCCTTGTTTTTAATGTGTCATGCCTCAATCATTTTGATGTAGTTCCTGAAAAATGAGGACCCCAGTCATCTCAATATTCGTATCTGCTGTGAGCCCAGGCTGAGAATTTTTGAAGGACGCTGGGTGATTCATCCATTCTTGTTTCCTATACTCTCTTCTGCTGTCTGTAAGGAATTGTGGTTTATGGCAGCTTTTACCTCCATGGTCCTCCAGGGACAGAAACAGGAGAGGCCATAGTTAGCAGGAAGGATCTCTTTTGTGGCCTGCTTCATTGAGAGTGACTGGCTCTCCATTTGTCTTTGTTGAAAGAGCCAATCAGCAGGCTTAGGACCTGGGGTTCTTTCACATTCATTCCTGGCTGATTGGTGATTCACAGAGTCCATTAAAATGCCTGGATGACCAAGAGCTCAATTTTCCCAGATGAAGCCTGTTTGGCAGCAAAGAGGCTATTTCTCCCCCTTAGCAACCACTGAAGAGTCAGCATTTGTAGCCTTGGGGGAAGTACATCTCAGCACACTATATTAACCTCTCTGGCACTGCCTGGTGGCCCTGGTCCAGCAGCTAGCGAGCCAGCGTTAGGGTTTACGATTGCTCAGGCATTGATAAGTGGCCATGCTGACGGTGCAGCAGTGCTCAGGAAGGGAGCTTATTACTTCTAGGCTCTCCAGGAGAACATGCGAGAGCTATTTATTGTGAGCCCTTTTCCCACAGGTTGGAAATCTGTGCACTTATATGCTTTCCTTTTCTAATATACAGTTAGAAATATAGCGAGGTGATTTCTAAAACATGAAAGTTACAAATTTATGTGTCAGTGGGGTTTTCAGGTTTTTCCACTTTCTAAACAGTGAGGCTGTAGGCGTTATATGAGCTTGGTGATAGGTCTACCTCACCCTGAATTCATAGCCATGACTGTGCTATGAACTGTAAATTCCTCATGTGAGAGGTTAGTGTTATTGCTGGCTTCCCTGCTTTGCTATATTCCCTAGTTTCTGATTCTGCTAAGGAAGAATTTTGTTTTTACCATCTTTCTTAGTCACCCAGAGCCATCTCACCTCCATTCTTGATGTTGATTTGATTTTCCTCCCTACTCTGACATTCCCACCCCTGTCATCTCAGGGATGAGGTGCTCTGGCCTTTCCCCTCTTCCTCTTCTCTGCCGCCACTTGGACAACTCCATCCGCTTGTAGAGACAGAGGTGGCTCCTGAGAGCGCTCCGCTACAGTGTTCTCTCTTATGCTTAGCTGTCACCCGAAAAGAACACCCGTTTCAGGTCTGTCACTGCTGACTTGTCCTAGCTCAGTTCTAGCCGTGTATTAACAACAGCAGCAGCAGCCGCTGCAACTACCACCCGAGCACTTACCATGGACTAAATCTATGTGTACAGTCCCATTAAACCTTACAGCAACACAATGGGTAGGTGCTCTGATTATAGTCATTACAGAACCTGGGAAACCAAAGTACAGAGAACTTAAAGTAACTTTCCTCAGGACACAGAGTTAGTAAACAGCAGAGCCCAAATTCAAATCAGAATCTGATTAGCCAGGCAGCCCCAGTGGCTCAGAGGTTTAGTGCCGCCTGCAGCCCAGAGTATGATCCTGGAGACCCGGGATCAAGTCCCACGTCAGGCTCCCTGCAAGGGGCCTGCTTCTCCCTCTGCCTGTGTCTCTGCCCCCCTCTCTCTCTCCCTCTCTGTGTCTCTCATGAATAAATAAATAAAATCTTTAAAAAAAAATCTGAATAGCTTCCAGAGCTTATTGGATTTCCAAAGTATTTCTCTTGAAGGTTATCTCACAGACTGCTGCTAACCAAATATCTACACCACAGTACTTAAGAGTAGGCCAGGGAGAAGGAATTGTAACTGAGAAATACTTTCATAATGAAGGCAGACCTATTTTCTGAGCAAAGATAGGCGGGTGCAAGGAGAATTTTCCTGTACGGTGAAGATAAATTGGAATTTACTTCACTTATTTTCAATATAGTTCTCAGTTATTTAAACATAAAGTTAACCTTAACGGAATGTTACTAGCTTCTGTAATAGAAACGCTCACATAGGAGACGGTATAATGAAGATGCATGTACACGATCAGAGGAAAAGGCTTGTATATGGGACATACAATATCACTCAACAAGGGATATTAAATCAATCATATTAATAAAAGTAACTCAATCATATTTCAGCAGAAGGCACAGAACATTTTGGATTAAAATTCACAAATACAGGTAAGTTTTCATCATTTTAATAGCAGTCACTGAGTGACTTGGTCGAGGCACTTAAACACTCTGACTTTGATAACATGTTGTTTTCTCTTTAAAAATTCAAGTAGACCTTAACCTCTAGTCTAAATTTTGTGTACATGAAGTGTCTCAGAGATATGCTATTAATAGAGCAAGGGCAATGATAATGAAATCTACATAACTATATATTTATGGCACCTTTCACAAAGGCATTTTTGTTTTCTTAGAGGGGTGATTATTCAGACTATTTTGGGATAGGTCAAACTCTCTTGGCAAAAGTGCTTTCAGAGGTGAACTCGTAGTGGAAAAGTTCTGATAAAACTGTGAGTTTGTTTTTGACATAAATTTGACATTATTTTATAACCTTGATTCCTAACTCCACAGGACAAAATTTGCTGGGGAGGTAAAATGTTCAGTGGCCAACATAAAGATGTTTACTTATTTGAAGGGTGCATAATATCTAATCATGTAAAGTATTTGCTTTTTCTGTTACTGTCATCCAATGGACATTTCCAGAAAGTCAACAATAGCATTTAAAGAGCCCCTTTCTACTATTCTTTGTGGAATAAATGTTTTGGGTTTTGCTGTAAATGTTTTAGGTTCAGCCTTAGACATAGAGCCTAAACAAACACATTTTTCTTTAACAGTAATATACCAACTTCTTAATTAAGTACAATGGTAATATCCAAATCAGATTTTCAGAGAACTTTAATGACTCCATAATCTCTGCTGTCTTTCTCAAAGCCATTCCCAAAATGAATTTTAAATTCTAGTAAAAATAGTTTGTCTGCTATGCAAATTCAATATCAAGACCAAGACTGAAATGCCATTTTGTTCTGGAACTGCTACCAATCATCTCAGATGTACTTATGCTTTTGAAAAGATTATTAACATTAATTTAGTAATGATGTAGTCTTCATTTATGACGAATATGTCTAGAGATAGAAGCAACAACAACAGTCTATAATTCAAAACCAAAATAGCCAATGTAATAAGGCAGAAGTTTTAAATCCTCATCATATACACCTTACTCTGGCATTCAGAGCTCTCCACAGCTGACCCCAATCTGGTTTCCCAGCAACATCACCCACGTTATTGTACCTTCCACACTCCGGTCATAATAGATTGACTCATCACTTCGCAAATAGAACCTGTGCCTCTTGACCTCTCAGCTTTCACCATTTCTGTTCCTTCCATCCTTAATACCATTTCATGCACCTGTTGAACTCTTATCAATTTTCAGGCTCAGTTCCAAATCTACGTAAAATAGCACCCAACCCTCTCCCCCGCTGTGGCACATCCCCCAACTTCAGTCTGTTGAAATTAAATGCCTTTCTCGGGTTTCAGTTTTATTCCTTGTTTGTAACTTATTAATTTTCTTGTGAAAGACATTAATATGATTTAGTTCAGAGTATTTCTACCTTTACCACCAGGTTACAAGTTCATTGAGGACAAGGAGACTGTATTGAGAAATCTCTTTATCCCCACCCCAGGCTTGAAATCAGCTGGTTAAACTGAGCTGAATCGGTGATACAACTTTTAGTGGGAACAAACTCCATAAGAAACACTCACAGATAATAGCACAGAAGTAGAAGAGTTTGGCAGGTTACCCTGGGTAAGTTAATCACTTTTCCTTATGTAAACCACAAAACTTGTAAAGTCTTGTTTCCTTCATTTGAAAATTCCATAGTAGATATGATAATTAGATAACCCAAATTGATCTGTCATGGAAAAGGTCACTTCCAGAAAGGAAGCCTGTATCATAATTGGCCCTAATGAGGCTTTATTGCCTCCTTTTGATTTGCTCTTTCTTTAATTTGTAATATTATTTAACTATTAAAAATACTTGTTTTTAGCTCAGCTGGTCTTTTATAGTTGAAAGCCTTCTTTTGGCAGTACCACTCCTTAACCTAGTTAGGGCTAAAAGGGACTTTATTTCTTATTCTTCTAGGTGGGGCTGTCATTTGTTGAAGGCTAAGTACTACATTGTCAGTTTATTTTCCACTCTCCTTTTGATATTCCTTTTGAGATTTAATCATTATTCTTGGATTCTTCCTTGATTCTCTTGGATCTTTCCTCTAGTACAGTAGTTTCCCATTGGGAGTCATTTTGCCTGGGATTTGTTCCAGCCTCTCCTTTCTTCCTATTTCATGCCTCCATTTTGACAACTCCATGCACCTACCCACTAGGTGGGTGGCTTCCATGAGCTCTTCACTCTGAGTATTCTCAGGCAATATTTGGAGACCATTTTGATGGTCATCACTATTGGCATCTCATGCATAAAGTCCACAGCTAAGCATCCTACAGTGTACAAGATAGCCTTCCACAACAAAGAATTATCCAGTCCCAAAACTCAATAACCTTGCTCTAATTGTATCTTCTATGCTGACAGGAACTATTCAGTCATTTTCTGTAAACTTCCTTTATAGTAACTATTTTATGGTGACTATTAGTGTATTTCTTTTTGTCCACCTGTTTAATATTCTTATGAAAATGTCTAATAAAGATGGAAGCTTCCTCTTATAATTCCTACATGAAAGTTATGGCTTTGGTCCTATTCTTAATATTTATAACTTTTTCCTTTTACAAGTGTTGAATTCTCCTTGATGGGTTCCATAAGGTAGCAATCCCACCACATGTCACGTACATAAATATACTTCCTACCTAAAGGGAGTTTGTTAGAATTTTTGTTAGAAGCAAGAATACCATGGGCCTAGGCTTATAGGTTCTTGTTATTGTCCTTCAGACCCACTGGACTTCCAAAGAATTCCCTCTTTTGCTGCATTTGGGAGACTATGGCCTCTCCTGCTGTAACCCCAGTGATGCAATAGGAAATATTGGACGAGAATTTCCTTATGTGTTAGTCAGTATAACTCAATGCTGGTACTGCCCTTCCTCAGTCTAAGCAGAAGAAAAATGTCCTCATGCATTGTTGGACAGGCTTTGATGTCAAGGTGATTCTCCCTCAGCCCAAAGTGGGAGAGCCAAGACTTCGAACAAATCTTGTTCAGCAGATTTCATGTTCTGCGTTGGCTGCATTGATCACTGAATTTCCATGAAAACTAGAGAAACAATTGGAAGCCACATCCACTCACTTGAATTCACATTTGATCTTCATTCATCACTTGGTCTGTTGTTGGTTCATAGCAAACTAGAACAAATACAATCTCAAACCAGGTCTAGGTTATCATCTGTTAGATTTTAGGTCCCAGGCCATGTTTTGTGTTCTGTCCTAGACCACCTGCCCTGTGTAGACAACTTGGATTCTGCATCGAGTCTCTAGAGCACAGCCAAAAAGGACGTTCAGATCTCTAGCACTTTTATGTAGTGATCCCAACACCTTTATTTGTGTGAACCAATTCTATAAACTTTGCAGAACTCTTAGTTGACACTCCACAGGGTCCTAGGATGCTTTCCTAACGCTACCTGTTTAGTACCAGAAACAAGAATCATTTTTATCATTTTTAAGACTCAGCTAATAGCATGAAGGCCATGGTGAAGATGCTTGCTGGGATTCATGAGGCACAATGCTACCCTTGCATATGTTATGTGTGCCGTATGAATGCTTTTGGAGGAGGATTTGAGATAATGTGACTTCTTTTCTCAGGCTTACAATAAAAAACTTTAATTTTCTCCCAGTCCTCTTAATTAGAGCTTCTTACCCACCTGTACCTTGCTCATAATAATCAGCTATTAGAAAACTACAACAGAATACCCACAATGTTTTCCTTGAATCCAATTATCTTTTATTTTTCCTGATGAGTGAGTAGAGTAGACTTGTATGAAGAAGTTTTAACCTCTGAATCCAAGGGTAAATCCTGGATGATTGAAACCTGACTTTCCCCAAAACTAGTTACTTCTTCCATAATCTTATTTGCTAATTTTATTTTCATCTTAAAGTATGCCTATGATTGAGGCAAAGAATTCTGCTTTCATTTGAGAAAGAAGCAATGACTCATTGGCATAGAAGAGAAAGAGGAATAATCAAGAATTCTATAAATTTAACCCAGTTTGGTTTCTGCATCATACCACTTCCCTGCCCAAGTTCACAGAACCCTTAGAGATATTATTTATGCTTTAGTTCTATAGACTAGACTAATCTTGTTTTAACTATCTATACACAGAATTATGTAGTATGTATTTATTTGTACCTGACTTCTCTGACTCAGAAGTCAATGGGAGAGTTATTATGTTCTTGCTGCATAGAGCTGTAGTTCATTTATTTTCATTGGGTATAATATTCCATGAAATAATTTAACACAGGGTATTTAGTCACACTATTGTAAATGGACCTTTGCTTTGTTTCCAACTATTATGAATAAAGCTGCTATGGTAACAAAGTAGAAGACAGTGAAATACGTCAGTCAGTCATAGAAGAACAAATACTGTATGGTTCCTCATCTATAAGGCATCCAAAATATTCAAAGTTATAGAGATAAACAATAGAATGGTGGCCTCCAGGGGATGGGAGGAGGGGGATATAGGGAATTGTTGTTCAATGGATATAATATTACAAAAGGAAAAGTGAAGTATTGATATGATCTGAAGAGAAAACAAATAGTCATGTTAGTTGATGGATATGTTAATTAGCTTGATCATGGTGATCATTTCACAATGTGTACATATATCAAAGTATCAAGTTGCGTACTTTAAATATATCCAATTCCCATTTGTCAGTTATACCTCAATAAAGCTGAAGAAAACAACCAAAAAATTATTTTCACAAATAAAAAATAAAAACATTTTTAAAGGGTTTTTTCTTTTAAAATTGCCACGAACATTATTATACATGTTTTTTGAGGAAAATTCATACTTTCTGTTGAATATAAACCCAGGGGTAGAATTTCTGGGTCAAATGGTATGCGTACTTTCAACTTAATACTTATTATCAACTTTAAAGAATATTGCCAAATGGTTTTCTAAAGTAGTTGTACTAATTTAAACTAACAATATTTGAGGACTTCTATTGCTCCTCATCCTCATCGATACTTGGGAGTGTTAGTCTTTTTAGTTTCAGTCATTAGCATTTGTATGTAGTGGTATTCCATTGTTTTTCTTTTTATTGTGGAAACTCTTAGATTTATAGAAAAGTTTCAAAGATTGAATAGAGTTCCTATATGCCTATTACTCATTCTCCCCTTCCCCCAATATTTTTTTCCCTTCTCCCAATATTAAAAAAGCACAATTTTCAAAACTGAGAAATTAATGTTCGTGTATTACTATGAAAAAACTCCAAGGATTCCTGGGTGGCTCAGTGGTTAAGCATCTGCCTTTGGCTCAGGGCGTGATCCCAGGATCCAGGATTGAGTCCCACATCAGGCTCCTTGTAGGAAGCCTGCTTCTTTCTGCCTGTGTCTCTGCCTCTCTCTCTCTCTCTCTCTCTCTGTCTCTCTCTCTCTCTCTCTCTGTGTCTCTCATGAATAAAGAAATAAAATCTTTTTTAAAAAAAAAAAAGCAAAGTCCAAACAAAACTCCAGACTTCATTTGGATTTCATGTTTTTTCACTACTGTAAAATCTGTTCTAGGATTTGATCTAGGAGATGACATTGCATTTGATCCTATTTCCTTAGTCTCCTGATCTGTGATATTTTCTCAGTCTATCCTTGTTATCATGACCTTGGCAGTTTTGAAGAGTACTGGATAGATATTTAGTAAAATACTCCTTAAATTTAAAAAAAATATTTTTCTCATGATTACTGGCTGGTGTTACGAGTTTTTAGGAAGGATACCACAGAGGTGAAGTGCCTCTCCTCACATCATAATACTGGAGTACAATATATCAAGACCCACTATTGGTGATGTTAGCCTGGGTCACTTGATTAAGGCAGAGTCTGTCTGGTGTCCACAAAGTTCCATATCTTTCTGGCTTCCATTATTTCTATTGAGAAGTCAAATACTAGTCTTACTGTATATATTGGTTATATTTTTCCTAAACTTACAGAAGTTTACTGGTCAAATAAGATAACATAACTTTTACTTAGTGCTTAAGATTATGTAAAATGTATATTTGTGTTTAACCAAATAGAAGCATTATTCTAACAAATTTTATTTCAGTAGTAATTATGAATTTGTAGCATGTAGCTTGAAGATAAGTTCCAAAATATTTAGATAATTTAAAATCTTGAACTGAAATGAAATTGAATTAATCTATAGATATTCATTAGATATAGAATTTCTATATCTATATAGATATATTTCTTATTTCTAAATAAGATGGAATACTTATATATATATTAATCCTTAAGCATAATTTTAAGCTTATACTCTCTGTTTCTTGTTTTATATGATGCAGAGAGGCCATATATACTTGAGTCTATTAATGAAAGTGTTTGTTTTTGCCATCCTGAGAAGTTGTTCTGTAAGGGATGTGTGTGGATATAGAAATCAGTAGAACTTTCATAGAAAGAGAACTTTGCCATAGCCAAAGCTAAAGTTTGATGAGTTTATTTGTAATTTTTTCCAAAAAGCTATAATAGCAAATATTATATTGATGCATTACTAGAGTTTGGTTTTCTCTCTCTTGGAGTGATCTTTTTCCCGGAGTTTTGATCTACTCTTACTGAGAGGTTGTAAATCATTATTTTCTTATTTTCTGTAAAATCTGCCTAGATAGTGAAGATTCTTTGTTTGACTAGAATCACATCTATGGTCTGTATTGACTTTGTTCTTGATTATTTAAGAAAGCAAAAATTTCCCACATGTGAAAAAGCTAAAAGTCTTTACAATCACATTATCTCTTGGGTTTACTTTTGCAATATTTTATTGTCACTTAGTTCAATAGGTAGCTAAGTATTGTTTCTCAATCATGCATGGTTCTTTTTTTTTTTTTTTAACTTTAAAATTTTATCGTGGTAAGACCCATGATCCTATCTTCATCAAGTTCAAATATGCTGACAATCTTGATATTTTGCTTTTCCAAAATTCAATTCTATCTAATATCTTTTGGGCCTAAAACTGTCTTTGATAGTTCCCAGAAGGTCCTTGGAAAATCACAAAGGACTTTTTTCTTCCATCTTATAAAAAGAGTGGTGCTAGAAATAATTAGGCTTATTTGATATGTTACTATTGATAAGTTGCATGAGAAACATTGTCAAATCAGGAGAGATATTTAGCCCTCCTTAGGTTAAGTTTGTATGGAAAAAAATGTTGTTAAGAAGAATATTTCAGAAATTGTATGCTGCATGAAAATTTCCTAGAGATTTGCCCTCACTATCCATGATATGTTTCCTTTCAGACCTGTAGTGTTGCTTTCTCAGTCAACAAACAACAATGTATTGAGTTATCATTTTAGTTATTTTTAAAGATGTTAACTTGGTATCAATTTTACTTCATTAATTTTAATCTAGTATCTTCCAGGCTAGTGGTTTTCAGTAGGAGTTCATGAACTTACCTCATGAACTTCATGGATACTTAGAATCACTCCAGACTTATAGAATTTCTTTACTTGAAATTCTTGGTATATTCTAATTACAGTTTTGGTATGTCCACTTGGTATATTTATTGTATATTATTTCTCAGAATTATTCTATGTTACATCTGAACCTGTTTTTTGCTGTAAAAGATTATATTTATCCATTTTAATGAATTAGATGCAATATTCACTCCTCTGTAGAAATAAGGTTAATCATTATGTGTAGAGATATTTTGTCCAATTTTAAAAATTTTGTTGTCTTATTTTGCATGCTATAGAAACAACCAATTTTCCTGGCCAGATGCATTATTCATGAAATGAATACTCATCAGATCTTCCACTTTTGAAAATTATCAGTAATAAACAAAACTATTTTACATCTTTTGTCATCTGCAGACAGTTTTTTGTTCTATTCTGATGCTTCCCTGAAAGCACTTGCAATCAGCTACAGGCTAGGGGGCTTTGTCTTCAGCAAAAATGGACTTTGTCAGAGCTCTGTGGACAAAGACTGTGCCAGATACTTCTAAGTCCAGGCTTCTTATGGTATCGTCTCATTTAAACAACTTTGGAACCCTACCAGTGGATTGAGTCGAGATTTCTAGAAATTCAGTCAAGAAGCAAGTGGATTCATGAGAATGCTAACACAAGATCAAGCAGAACAAGGAACTAATTTATGTCAATGACATGATGAAGGATGACTATGGGTATTGTTTGGAATATTATTCATGTGTTAATGTTTTATTTTCTGGATATATTAGAAGTCCTTTTGATCTTTTCTCTTAAGCTATCTATAATTTATGACAATTCAGTAGATTATGCTTTTGTAAAGTGATGAAATATTTATAAATGTCATCTTTTCCTCCCTGATTGATAGCTCCACAATTTGGAGACTCTTATCCAGGATACTTTTTCATGGCCAATATAGTTATTTGCATAAGTTCCACAGAAATCTGCTTTCCTTGGTGGCAAGCATTGGAAATAGTGGTTTTGCCACCAAGGCCTTGCATGAAATAGCTGAGAATCATGCTCCTTTAATCAGATATTACCAGTTATTTAGGAACTAAAGTGGACGTGGTCACTGAGTGCATGGATCTCGTAGCTGGAGAGAGTTAAGAAACTCAGTGAGTGGTGTTGCATAACTGAAAGATTTTTCTTCACTGACTTCTTGGAATCCACTGTACCAGTGACCCTCAGGGTTGAACTCCTAGCTTTCACTTTGAAACAACCCTTTATGATAATATTTCCCCTTTCCATTTTGCACATCCCCCTTTTAAGATGCCTGATCAGTAGGACTCTAAAACAACTGACCTTTGCCATCACCTCTAAACAGCTTTTCAATTGATTTGCAGGAAAAATGCCAACAACCAGAGACTATTTGTTAGACCCTACTTCACGCAATCAGAAGGTTTCTGATTGCCTGTGAGTTGTTTGGAAAGGGAGTGCCGACAAGGTTGAACTTTATCTTAGCCCTGCGCTGCCAGAAAATAATTACAGTTAAGAAACCTTCCCAACTCTTTTATGTTCTGAAAGAAAGGTTAACTCTAACCAGCCAGCTACAAAAGACTAGTAGCAGGTCCTGGCACATTTCAAGATAAAACCCACCTCCACCTTTCCTCAATGATTCAGATTAGAGCAGACTCCACCCTTCCCATGATCCCCATAAGATTTAGGAATAAGTCTTTGTTTATGTGTCTTGATAAATCTTTAGATGTCTTTCCTTTTTTTTTTTTTTTTTTTTTTTTTTTTTGAGATGTTTCTCATTAACGAACCTTATCTCTATCACAATAGCCTGAATAAAATTCTCTTTTTAATTGTCTGGTACATTTTGCTTTTGATACCTGTCTTATTTTAAATTCCATCTTGGTTTCTGAATGTTGAAAAGTGCACTTTCTTTTTATCAGGATCAGCTAGATATTAAATTTAAAAATATATATATATATAATATTTTTATATGCTTTTAGCAGGAGAGAGAGCCTCAATAACCCAGTCCTTCTTGTGATAGGAAACTGATGCCACCTCTATTCTTTTTCCAGTCTTTTGTTGGTGGATATATTTTGTGCTCAGTTCCATTAGGGCTTTGCCTTTTGATTTACAAAAATTTCTCTTTCCCTTTAAAATAGAAAGCATCCAGCTTTGGCTTTCATAATTATTACCTGTGAAGTAGGCATCAAGAATCTGTCTTGGAACTCAAAATCTGAGCACCAACTCTCTTTGTATTTCTATTAAAATTATATCAATCTTCCCCCAAAGTAATGGATGTCTCTGATGAATAAAGGGAAGGTTTTGTATGAGGAAATGCAAAAGAAAAAGTACCTTGATTCATTTCAAGAAGTTATCTCAATATAGTCTCAATCATTCATACCTACTATCCAGCAGAATATGTTCCCTGATGCTGTTGTGCCAGCCTTCCCATTCTGTGCATGTAGCCACAGGACAGAGGCTCTCTCTCAGACAGAATCTTCCACAAGTCCTGAACTTCTTGAACTAACCTGTTTTTCACGCTGTTTCTTCTGAGAGTTAGTTGACTTTGCTACTTCCATTAAGCCTTTGCCTTGTTGGACTTACTCTGTTCCCCCTGTTACAATTTTTATTTCTCTGTTACGTTATCCATCTTTAGACAACACAATAAGATCATTCTTTGTTGCCCCACCTCTAGGACAAATAATCAAATATTCCCACCAACTCACCTATTAAAATCTGGACACCTGAACCAAAAAAAAAAAATTAATAGTTCCTTTCCAGGGAACAGATTTTGATTGGCAGACAGAAGGGCAGTGGAAGTGAGATCTAGGATTAAGAAAGTTGTGTAAGTGTACATGTGTCCACAGTCTCTCCAGCTCTGGAAATTTAATATGTGTATGTATATGTTTATATGTACACATATATACACATACAAAATTTGCCAGGTCAAATGGCAAAAATTGACCTTTACCTTTTCCTTTAAAAGACAAATTTTAAGTACACTAACATTTTCTTACAGAAAATAGACACTGATGAGTCATTTAGCATTTCACATAATTTTTTTGAATCTTACAGCAATCACATACAGTAAACAAACAAAAAAAGTATAATCAGGGCTAGTTTAATATCTTTATAATCACTACTCTCAAAGATTTAAGGTACTCATCCAGGCCCTACCTTCATGTAGCCTTCAATGTGAAAGCATTTTTTTTTTTTTTTTGTGAAAGCATTTCTAAACAACATAATAGGTATAAGAGAGTCTAACAAGTTCTGAATCCTCTTGAAATTACAACTTTGATGTTTCTTAATATAATCAAATATTTAGATTTTCATCTCTTTCTCTTTGGTGTTTTTTGTTAGATGTGGAAGCATTTTTCCATTGCTATTATCTCAAGTACATAGGGTACTTGAGTCTGTATGAGGCACAAAGCCAACATTAGGCACAATTACAGTAATTGTCATTTTATAGATCATCAGAGACTGTGAAATACTCATGCCTAAGTGGATTTGTTCACCTGGGAAGAGGTAGAGCTGGAAACAGGTGAATCTTCCACTTTGCTCCACAAATGACAGTAGGCAAAGTATTTGTTCTTGGTCCAGGGTATATAAGTATAGAAATTGAGAGTAAATGCTTAGACATGTTTATAGCAATTTGACTTTGCTCTGACACCTAAGCATATGACCAGTGGATGCATCTCAATAAAGAGGAAATAGATCAGTTGTTCTACTCAGTGGAGAGTCACACAGGTGCAAGCTATTTCTGTCCATGTATAGTCATTTCATTTCTTTGGGTATTGTTCCATGATGGACTAGAGGCGGAAATGGGGTTATCACATAAAATTCAGGATGCCCAGTTAAATTTGCATTGCAGATTATAATGAATAGTATTTTAACAGAACTATGTCCCAAGAATCTTTAGAGACATATTTCTACTAAAAATTGTCTCAGGTTTCTGTATCTAAAGTGCAAGTTTAATTGAGTGTCTTGTGTTTAAAGACTTATTTATTTGAGAGTGAGAGAGCATGAGCGGGGAGAGGGGCAGAGAGAGAGAATCTCAAGTGTACTCCATGCTCAGTGTGGAGCTGGTGTGGGGCTCCCTCTCATGACCCTGAGATCATGACCTGAGTCAAAATCAAGAGTCCAATGCTTAATTGACTAAGCCAACCAGATGACCCAGGTGTCCTGTATTTTTATTTGCTAAATCTGAAAACCTTATTTGGAGGTGCTTGACAACTGTCCTCCATCACAGCTAATGTGAGAAGCTCTGCTCTGGTATCCTCAGGAGTTCTGGGCCCAGAATGACTTCCCCTCGTGGTGAGTGTGGGCTGAGACTAGATCCTTAATGTCTTTCTCTGCTTCACTCATTTGTTCTAACACCATATGGGTTAAACCCCACCTATGATGTCTTTTGCAAACCTCTTTAGCTATTTTTCAAATCTAGATATTCACAGTGATACTATTTCTTTTTCTTGGCATTCAGTGGCTTTAGGAAAGTAGGTGTTTCTGAATAAGATTTTTGTGCTACTTTGAGGATTAATAAGTTAATGCCTGACAGCACTTTTAAGAGATGCAAAAGTGCTTTCTCCACAGTTCACTAAACAATAAAATTGTTTCTAGTGTACCTTATTGTTATTGTCACCTAAGCTGTTTTGCTGTATTTTCTATCATTATTCAAATCCATCTTGGAAATTCTCTACTTAAAGATTTATGACAAAATACTCACTGTACCTTGTCCAGCAATTTGTGTACAGGTAAAATGAGCATGCTCTGCTTAAAAAGGACATTTTAAGCTCAAAAGGGCAAGTGACCTCAATTTCCTCATTTATAAAATTGGACTGTTGGGCTAGGTGGTCTCCAGGGTTCTTTGGCAGCCTGAATGTTCTGATTTAAAAAGTACCAGAGAAAGCCAAAACTGTGTAAAAAGGAAGAGTGGCAGCCTGCCTACTTCCTTACTGAAAGGAGAAGATTCACAGGCTGATAAATGTCCATGATCACCAGCTGGCAGAGATGCTTCCTTCTCTACTCCTCTCTAAATCTGCCTCCCAAAATAAAGCTCTCCCAGGTTATGGACTGCATCAAGGTTCATTAATGGGTACATAAGGGGGTATTGGGCTGGGAATCAGGAGGACTGAATTTGAGCCTTGGCTTTGCCACTAATTAGCCATATGATTTAGGAGGAATTTCTAAACCAAATGACCACAGATACTTCTGCCCTGTACAGGAATGACACAATTTATATCAAGGTGGATAAATTGTATTGAGGAAAACATCTTGAAGATCTCACTAGGCCTTTTTGGTTGTGAAAGGATGGGGTGACTGGTGCCAGTTTAGGTGATCAGGGTGGCCTCAAAGAGAATTAAATGCTCTGCAAGACCGAAGACAAGAATGCTAGAGTTGTTTGCCAGAGGAAAAAAAAAATTGGACCTTGGAAAAAGA
Organism: Canis lupus familiaris; assembly: GCF_011100685.1. Taxonomy (NCBI): domain Eukaryota; kingdom Metazoa; phylum Chordata; class Mammalia; order Carnivora; family Canidae; genus Canis; species Canis lupus. The sequence goes on from NC_049255.1 coordinate 24,855,319, forward strand.
GAGAAGGAAAGTGGAAAGAGAAATTTAGAAACTGTTCCCCACCAGGGCCCATGCTGGTACAGAGCTAGGTAAGATGATAGATTAGGGGTGATGGTTCTGCTGGGGGCAAGTCCTGGGCCTGGCACTCAGCTCCAGCCAGTTATCATCATGCTGAGGTGGGGGCTTCAGTACCCTCTCATCTCCCAGTCTTCCAAGGAAAGGCAAAAATCTGAAAAAGCTCCTCCTTTTAAAATGTTGGAAACTAATTAAAACTTAATGTTATTTCTGTGCTATCCAAACAAAATATGTCCATGGACTGTATTTGGGCCACAAACTGCCATTTTAGAATATCTTGCCTAGAAAGGGTCCCAATAAAAGAGTAAAAAATAATTTTAGTACAGCCAAGCCTTTCCTAAGTGTTTGTCATAAAGATCTTAGGTTGCTTCCAACTTTTGGTAGAATTTGATGTACACATAGAATCCGTGATGATTTTAGAGGATGAAGGAAGAAAGGTGTTGCTTTCATGGGACAAAGTGCTATAAAAAGGGGACAGCATTTGCAGGAGTGACATGAGATTAAGAATCAAGAATTCAGCAGAAGAAATCCAAAGACACAAAGAAGAGAAAGCCTCCCAAGAATACTGAGAGAAGCATAAACCCCTTCTGACGAGAAGGATATTGGTGTGATGTCCTGGGCTTTCAGAGTTAATGGAATGGGGTTTGGGGCATTTCTAGTTTAATATAAAAAGAAAGAGTGACACCAGAAAGCTGGAGAACTTGTAGATATCCAGCAGCAGACACTTAATTTACAAAAGGGATAAGATGATATAAAATCTCTCAAAGAGTAATGTCTTACACATACAAAAAAATCTGCTGCTGGAATGTTCCGAGGCTGTGGGAGACTAGGAAAAAAAAGGACATAAGGTATGCTTCTGAGAGGGGCTGGTAGGTGGGAGGAACTTTGGTGACACTCCTGCTCCAAAGATGGCTGCCTGAGTAGGGAGGAGAGGGAGAAATGGGACAACTTGCCCCACTGTGACTAAGAAGGCTGCTATTCCAGAAAGGCATGTCCACAGATGCTCAGAACAGTTGGGGAAAACCTATAGTGATCAAGGGGAAGCTTGAAGAACCTGGGTGGGAGCAATGAGGAGGAATTACAGAAACAGAGGAAAAGTCAGGATCTCCAGGATTTCAAGGCTAATCACTGTCTTTTTGACTGAGAGGTATGCATGCGGAGTTAGTATATGTATTTGTGACGTTCTGGAAAGGTGAGGTTGTGCACTGCATGACTATAATATAGAGATTTCCTTTCCCTTTCCTTGGCGGATGTTTCAGGTATTCTGCAACTCAGAAGGCAGCTGGTTCCTCTTTTTTTGTTCTCTTTCCTTTTGTGCAGAACATGGGGCATAACATCGTTGGCACTCCCAAAGACAACACAGGTTTCTCTTTCTCATGTGGCATGCATTTCAGCCTCGTCAAGCCAGAGTATTTTCATGATTAACAAATGCAGAGAAACCAGCATTTCTGTTTCCCATGCAAGTGTCAGGGGTCAGGATGGTTTCTGGGAATGCTATGTTGCTCAGCACCACATTTATGCAGAGGGAGGTAGATTTTTCCATGAGAGTGCCTCAGTGCCAGAGAAGAGACTATTGGCCACATCATCTTGCTGGTCATCACATAATTAGCATGTACTGAATAGAGGCAGTGTGCTCTGTACCATTCTAGGAGGCTGGAAGAGTGCCCTGCCTGGTCAGGGCATTTAACTGGACAGGCAACAGAAGAACAAGGGATTGGAATCACAGGAAAGCTAGTACTTATTGCTAAGATTTATGAAGCACTGCACTGAGCACTTGACATGAATTATCTTATTTTTTCTCCCCCCAAATCTCAGTGAGATAGATATGGTTGCCATCATCATTTGATGGTTGAGGAAACTAGAGATTAGGCAAAATGCCAAAGACCACACAGCTAGTTAGTGACGGAGCCAGGACTTGAATGTAGGCATGTCTGATCCAAAGCCCAAGTACTTAAGTCCCTAATAATTGCCATGGGGTGACCACTGGCCTGTATGTGGCTAAGGTTATTGGATTCAAGTCTCTGTGGAAGCAGAGAGAGATACCAAATCCACAAAGGCACCACTTTGAGAACAAAGGCTGCTCTCTTACATTATCAATAGGCCATTAAAATCAACCTCATGATGCTAGAGCTGGTCTATGGCCAAATGCCCCGAACACCCATGGGGCATTTCTTTGTAACTCTTCCCAGCCACACGCAGGGTGTTAGGGTCGGGTCGGCCTTCCACACTCCCTGGGCAGCCAGACTTGGACTTCAGCATGAGCACTGAGGTGAACTAGAGCGAGATTATGTCCTACTCCTGATTTCTGTGCTCCCCCACACAATTTGTGTTACCTCCTCTCCCCCTCAACCTCTCTAGCTCACATGCTTAAGAAAAAGGAGAGAGGACCTAGAAGCATGGGCATTTGGGAACAAATTCATCTGATGTAGCTGTCTGTCAGAATTTCCTCTGCAAGATTCATTTCTTCTGTTTCTTGTATCTTTAAATTACTATTATTAAGTTTTGTTTTTAACCAAAGAAATCCATGCATCCAGTTAAAACAAAAATGAAATAATACTGACATAGTCTTGATAAAGAATAGCTGTCCTCTACCCCACAGCTGCATGCTCCCAAAAGGAACAATTTTATTCTTTTTAGTGTTTTTTTTTTTTTCTGGTAGTGACCTTTATTTTTGTAAATATGCTGATATTGTGTATTTAATTTCTCTGTCTTAAATGATAACTCCTGAGTTTCTGTTATTTTAGATGAGTTTAGTGTCCTTATACACCCTCTACCTCCTCGCAACCCCATCTTTGTAATGTAGTTCTATCATAGATTATGGTTAAAAAATGACCATTATGACTACTTAAATTTTGACTCCATACATCAAAAAAACTTTGCAAACATTGACACCCAATCTGAGGGTATTGCATTCTACTGAGCCCTTTACCCCACTTCTTTTTTTCCTGTAGACCACCTTTCTGAGCTCTTCATCCTTCCTCAGCATGGACTACTGGTGCACTAGGCCTGCTACACAACTGTCATCCTGGGATTTTCTTCTGTTCATCTCCCAATTCTTTCTTTTCCTTCGTTCTTAGTGCTCAACCTTGTTTGGTGGTAGGATATCCTGCAGTTGCTGAATGGTATCTTGAAAGGAGAGCACGTAGTTAGACATTCAGATTGAAGACAAACATCTCCAGTGACAGGGAACTAATTCACTCTGTCACAGAGACATTCTGGTTATTCCATCTAAACACTAAAATGTTTTTCGTTCATTCATGATACCAAAGCATTTAAATATCTATTTCCCCATGTGCCCTCAAGTTTTCTAGCCTTCATTGTCAGCTCCTCACATAATATCCGAATAAAAAGGCTGTCGTTCCCATCTGGCCCACTGTGGCAAGCTCGAGATGGTCCTTGGCCACTGGTATCTTTGAAGTTATGCTCTGCCTCCGCTCAACAATGTCTCAGCTCTGGATAATGAACCTCAGATTCTCTGCTGGCTATTCTCACTCCTCTCCTGGAGCTAACTAGGGGCCGGCAGATCAGTGTGCTAATAACCTTCCCTTGTGGATTGGTGGAGTTGGCATTAGTCTCAGCATGTTAAGTTCAGTAGTTCTCCAAAGCTGAAATCTCCCCACTGCTGAAAAATGCCTCTGCCTCCTTCTATTCTAATCTCTTGGGAATTTTTTTCCCCCCCACTCCCTCCAAAGCCCTGGGGCCTGAAATGAAGGTCTATCTTCTACCCGGACCAGTCACTGTGCACCTCCACTGTCACCTTGCTCCTGAACCCCAACTCCCATCATCCCCTGTCATCCTCAGAGAGTCTTTGAGTGAACTGATTTTACCCCATATTCCCAAATGTCTATCTTATACCCAACCTCTTCCCATAGGCTAAACTCCTCTTAGTTCTTGCCTTATGCCTTTGAACCAAATAGGATTCATGAACCAATTCTCTTGGAGGTGATGCCTGGCCCCTCCTTTGAGATTTCTTTTGCTGGTTCTGTTTGTTCCAAACACCTGCCAATTCTTCCTTGCCTTTGGCTGGGGCCAACCGGTGGAATACTTTAAGCTCCCTCTTAAAAATCAACTGTGAATTTAATTCTTCTTTCAGAAACTCCTAAAGAAGAAATTGGAAGCCTTTCATGTTAAATCTCATAGTCCTTCAGCAAAATTCATTTAGAATATACCAGTATGTAGTACTGGTTTGTGTAGTATAGTTTTAGGGGTTCCAGAAGATCCTGCCCAAAGAAATGTTACTCACTCAATATTCACAATGCTTCAAACCCCAAACAGCTTGTAACCAGACAGTGTTTCTTAGTGTTGGCTGAAATTCTGAATCTCCTCAAGAGGTTTTAAGCGATGCTAGTACCTGACTCCATACCCTGAGATTTAGATTTAATGAAGCACGATGGGGCCTGTGCATCAGTAGAAAGATGTCCAGGTGATTCTAATGCACATTGAGGCCTGTGAACCACCTAACTAAAGGATACGGCTTACAGTGTCAATCTCTCTTGAAGAAAACACACCCTGCCAGTGATGCTAAAGTACAAGGAACTGAGGTGCCTTCTGATTGAGGGCTATGAAGTGGGCAAAGGAAAACAATGGGAAATATCACAAAGAATAAACTTGGCAAAGGCTAAGTACGAGTCTCCACCTAGAACTTGCACATATTTTCTTAACCACTGTAACTTATATGGCCTCTGCCTGCTAGCTTGGGAGGTCTTCAGTTATGAGGCCAAGGGAGAGGAGAAGGAGTTGGAACTGAGTGAAGTATAAACATAGCCTTAAGGCTGTCCTTGGGGAGGAGATGGCCTGGCCAGGAGTTTAAATATAATCTCTAGAGTGTGACAATATGTGTACAATGTAGACTTGCTTTGTTAACCAATCTGTAGGTGATAAACTGTGCTCATCAAATAAGGGAGGAGGGTGTTGATTTATGATTCTAAGCAATAGGACATTTTTGAAGCAGGATCCTGACATTGATTATAGATTCTGATCAGGGCTCCAGCAAGTGGGCTGGGGTTGAGGGATGGTGTCATTTCCAGCATTGAAGTGGAGTGCATTGGGGAGAGCATCCCACTGTCATATTGATGGGGCAAACGTAGCAAGAGGAAGAAAGAGTTATCACTCTGGGTATAGGATGGTTTGGGGAAGATGAATAAGTAGGATTTAGGATGGCAAGACAGATGAGAGTAATCCTCTTATAAGTACCTCTTATTTTAAATTTTCCATATATATGGAATGATTTTCTCCACAGTTTTTTTTTTTTTTAATTTTCTCCACAGTTTAAAGTTATAGTAGTTCTAGTGGTTATTTCTACACCATGTCTCAGTTTCCTTCAGCATAAAATGATGACACGTTTAGATAATCTCTAAGGCTCTTTCAAATATAGCAGTCTTTGAGTCTGAGTATTAGCATAACCTAATGGCAAATGTATGGAAAAGGTTGCAATCATGATGGGTCCTGGCTGTTCACAGGTGTCTCCCATTCAGCTGTAATTCCTTAATAACCATTCTTACAGCTTCTTGCCAGTCCCTTTTTAAACCACATAATGCAATAAAAATACCCATAGTATATATAAATTTTGTTGGAGCAGTATCAAGCACTTTGGATTTCTAATTCATGAGAGAAAGCTACGTGATCAAAAGACCAATGAATCATAATTAATTGCAAAAAAAGAGAGAAATTCTAAGTCGGAAAGGTGAGCTCGACCTCATCTGGACAAGAGCCACGGGAGTGCTGGGAAGCAGGGTAGGCAAGAAAGAGGAGGGAAAACAATTTAAGAGGAAATATTTTTGAAAGTGAAGGTGTGATAGTAGTTAGCTGAAAATAGTAGAAGATAATAAGGACAGGCCATTCTCTAACATACACAAATTAAGGGACAATTAGGGAACCATATCTATATTCTCTTCCTGATGCCCCTGAGGATCATCAAGTCTGAATGGCAATGAATAATATTCTTAAGGGGGATGAGGCAAAGACACAAATGATACTATTCTGTTTTTCTGCAACACTTTTTTTTTTTTTTTTTTTTTTTTTTTTTTAGTGGGAGAGAATGCGTGCACATGCAAATGCCAGCAGGGGCCGAGGAAGGGGGGATGGACAAAGGAAGAGAGACTCTGAAGCAGGCTCCACATCCAACACAGAGCCTGATGCAGGGCTTGATTCTTACAACCCTGAGACCATGACCTGAGCTGAAATCAGGAGTCAGACCCTTAACCGACTGAGCCACTCAGGTGCCCCACCTGCAAAACTTTTGTACAGTTGGAACCAAGTGAAAGGGAGCAATAGAGACAAAAGGAGGCACGGGGTGGCAGATCTAAGAGATCTGTGACCTCTGGTCTGCGAGAGCCTGAAAATCCCCGGCTATGTGATACTGTCATGCCCACACCTCATTCAGGGCCCAGCGCATATAGCACAGTAAAATGCTCCATGAATCAATGAATGGAAAATGAGTCCCATGAAATTTGCCTTAGGGAGGGTGAGGAAAAGGGAAAGTTTGACTGTAATTATATTATGAATAATTTAGATTTTAGAGTATGTTGGAGGCACTTTTTCCTTCTTAGTGACAACGGTGGGTTACCATCCATAGATCTGTGTGAGGTGGGAGGCTATGGTGGAAAGACTAAGTGGAGCACAGTTCATGGCTTGATGATTGTGACACTTCCTCATCCCCTAGTCTTTGGTGTTCACCTGATTACTTTCCCAAAGCAATCTGTCAGGAGAAATCCATCAATGCTAAATATTCAATAGTAACTTCAATAGAATATTTGTCTTAAATCTAAGCTAAAGGCCCTGACTGATTTGGAATCTCATTCCAGTGGACCCAAATAGTTGTAGGACTTCCCCTAATGAAGGGACCTTCTGGGTGTGCCCCAGGGAACTCATCTATTATACTTACGCACATATAATAGTCACCTACTGCTGTACTGTTTTCCTCCTTTGTGTGTTTATTTCCAGCTCCATCTATAGTAGATAGAGAAATAAATCTAGATTAGGACGCTGAAGACTGGAATCTTGCTGCTCATCCGCTGTGTATCCTTAGGTAAATCTCCAAATATCTCCAAGTTTGCCGATTTATAAAACAAAGATAACATCCACCTCACAGGTTACTGTGAGAAATAAAATTTCTTAAAATCCTTCAAAGTCATCCCATAGCAATTAGAATATAATCCTAACACAGTAGCGTAAAAGACTCCTTTTGATCTAGCCCCTGCCTATCTCTTTAATATCATCTATATCTCTCCCCTCACTCATTCAGTTCTTGTTCAAAGGACTTTCTATCTACTGCTCAAATATCAATCAGGAACTCTTCTATATCAGGGCTGGAATAATCTTGACATTCCTTGCTTGTTTCTTACTATCCATGTTTCAGCTCTTATGACATGCTTAAAAAGAATCCCACAAAAATAAAAATCTCTCAATCCACCTTATCAAATACTTCACACCTATATACTCTATTCCTACCACCAGTTTGTCACGGCCTATCATGTTATTCTATTTAATTTTCTTGATGGGTAATAATCATTATTTGAATTTATTTTATTGATTTGCTTGCTTACTTATTCATTAGTTGTCTCCCTCCAACCAATAATATCAACACTAACAGAGCAGAGCCCTTGTATCACTTGCACTGAGAATAATATATGGCAAGCACATAGTAGATGGCAATAAATATTTGAATTGAAGTAGTGAACTCAATAAATGTTTGAGTTCAAATATTTTAATGAAAGGAATTTATAAACCATGAAGTGCTGTGCACATATAAGGGGTATTTACTTCTATTGAGAGGGTACTAAAGTGGAATGAGGTAAGGAGTCAAAGAATAGTAGATATTCATTTAGCCTTTACTGCTTTTCAGTTGTTTTGGGTAGGACCAAACACTGTTCTGCCCTTCTGTCCATTGGTTTCCTCAACTGTAGAAGGAGGAAAGTGGCATTTAACTTCCTAGTTTGTTCTGAGACCCAGATCTAATGTTGACAAAAAGCACTGTGCACACTGAAATTTTTCATGTACGTTTCTATCATGCTCCAATGTGGGATCCTAAACTAGGAAAATGAGTTCTTACCTTTCTTTCTTTCTTTCTTTCTTTCTTTCTTTCTTTCTTTCTTTCTTTCTTTCTTTCTTTCTTTCTTTATTTCTTTCTTCATTTTTATTTCAAAAAAGCGAGATATTTGGGAGGCATTGGTGAGAAATTGAGGAGGGAGTTTATTTTACCCAAACTCTTCCCCAAAGCATCAAAAATCTGGGATCCGTGGCTTCATTTGCATAAGTATATTTGCATGTCCTAATTAGAACCTTTGGCAAAAATCTGAGAAAAGGAATTTAGGCTTTTGCCCTCAAGGAAGAAAATAATTCTTTCCAAAACAGCCACCGCATTTTTCTGCTGCAGAAGATAGGTGGCAAAGGCATCAATGTTGCTCACAGAAATTAGACTGAGCAGTCGGATTAACATCAATTTACAAATGAAGCAGGATAAGCCCCTTCAAACAAAGCACATTATATTTTATTTAGCAACAATTCCTTGCCTCTCCAAGCTCTGTGTAATGGCTGTTCTAATGCTTTCACAAAGAAGACTGTCTGAAAAGAAGGAAAGATAGAATGAGTGTGCCCATACTGGATCTGAGTATGCACACTGCACTTCTCTGCTGAGGTCTGAAGCCTCCTTAGATATAGCAAGCCCAACTCAAACCTTCAGGTCCACTCTTTGACTCTGGGGTAAATTGAGGGCTTGATTTATAACCATCTGATGCAGGTCTTGGAATCTAAGCTTCTGGGCTTGGGTGGTGAGTCTGCCATTTATGATCTATATGGGATCTTGGGCTAATCATTGTACATTCTCTTAGCCTTTAATCCTTCTGCTGTGAAAGGGAGATAAAATTAACATCTACCTCACAGAGTTGTTGGAGGGATTAAATAAGATCCTATGTGGAGCAAACCCTTTGTAAAAGGCAAAGTGTTACATAAATGTCCCACATTTTAAAACCTGTCCTTCTTCATCCCTGAACCTTCTGTCATGAGGAGTTATTATGTTGCCTCTCTTGGTTGATAGGGTTGAAACACTTAAAGGGCCTGAATGGTCACCAGAAAAGTATACAAATGTCACAAGTGCAGCTTTTCTCTTTCCTGTACCTGCAGCTGGCATTGCTAATGAACCACAACACTTTTTCCTACTGAGTCTGGCCAACCTCAAAATCCCCACCATGACCTTCCAATAGTTACCATCAACTGTTGGGGTGGGCATGGGAGATAGAGCTGATTGGACATCCCTCTGAAGCCCCTAAGGCCTCTGGCCAAAGTGACCCACATTCTTCTCTGTCGTCCAGATTGAGAACACAAGAATGCAGCACAAGTGCATAGAGATGACATTCTTCAGTGACAGACCCCCGCTCTTAGCACACATATGCAGAGCAGCACAGGCTCAAACATTCATTCATTATGTCTGAGTTAATTTCATAGTGGAAAAGAAAAGCAAATGTTCGGGGAAATGTTGGCAACAGTACAATTTATGATAAATCAAATTGCCTGAAGAGATGAGTAAAAGGGTTTTGGAGAGAACAAAGGCTCTGGGACTGAGCAGCAAATGTCAAGTTAGCTACGTAACTGGTGCAAGTGTGTACACGGTGTAACTGGATCAATCCCTTAATTGTTCTATGTTTTTCTATCAAATAGGATAATTAGAAGACATTTGATTCTCAGTTGAATCAATTCTTTCCTTAGGCTTTGAGGAGAAGTGTGTCTCACAGAAAACTTTAGATGTTATTATTAGCACCTCTTCCTTCTTAGACCCTGAAGGAAGGGTGTAGTTTCATTTTGTAGATGTCCTCACAGGTCTGTCCTTGGCAATCCAGATGTCCGATGGCAGTCCTAAGTCAACAGAAGTTGACTCCAACATCTCAAGTTCCCCACTTGCAAACAGAAAGCTATTTCTTCTATTCTATCTGGGTGTGAGTTTGTGGGGTGTGAAGTGACCTGCTCTATTATTTTACCAAGGTCAAGCAGTCTCATGTTTCATGGGAAGCAGCATTTACCCATTACCAAAGCTCTCTGCTTTGTGTCATTAGGGGTATGACCAGAGAAAGACTCCACATAAACATGTTTTCTTATTAAGATAAGAAAATGAGTTTTGTATGCAGAAATATAACCCATCTTATATCTTCAGCAACCTAACTTTCAAAAAGGCAATTGACTAAGTATGTACTTTATATTGGCTAATTGAATTTAGATAAAAAATATTTAAGATGCAAAAAAAAAAAGGTGGTTTCAATATAGTGCTGATTCTTAAAACAAGAAAAAAAGGACAAAAAGGCAATTGACAATTTCCATGTTAACAAATATTTCCTTAAGTCCTAGAAGCAAGAAAGTTTGTAATGCCAAGAACAAAAGTGGCACAAATTCTAATTTTTCTGAGCCTAAAGACTGTTGCTTCCATTTGCTTTAAAGGTCTGGCACTGGGGCCCAATTCAAGAAATATATCTTACTGGATCTTAGTTTTGGACAAGAGAGATGATAACTCCTCTTAGTACTTGCTCACTTTATTAGCCATCTTTCCAGTTTTGAATGGCTAACAATACTCCTATAGTTTATAAAGTACTCTATTTTTTTCATTTATTTGTTTCATTTGATCCTCATATGATAGTTTTAGCCACATCAACACCAATTTTCTGAGGAAATATGGAGATTCAACTGGGTTAAACCACTTGGCCAAGGTCACATAGCTAAAAAAGTGTAAAAATCAGGATTTGAACCCAGATAAGCTGATTTGAGAATGATGTTCTTTACTTCCACATGCACACCTTGGGAGTGACTTAGGACAGAGATTATGTTTTCTGTGAAGATAGCACAAGGAATTTCACTTATTTCATTTATTTTTATTTTATTTTATTATTATTTTTTCCCCTAATAGAAATGCCTGAGGCCAAGCAAGTGAGCCAAGATGGGGCCAACCTGAGAAGTCTGAGAACCAAACTTTAGAGAGAACAAATCCAAATGAGCTAAAGATGCCAAGTTTGGGGTTCGATGAAGGTGACATCAAAACAAAAGCGCTGAGAATAAACAAGATGCCAATCTGCATAACAGTTGATATTTGCAGTGTACCTTGGAAACTAGAAGTTTTATGATGCCAGTGTTAGTTGTTGATTTCACAGACCAGAAGCAAAAAGGGAAATTTATAGTCTGCCCATGCTGGTGGAGAAGTACCTGAAACCCTTCTAGCTGGACTGGTTCTATGGCTTTGCTGTGATAGGCTGGGTGACATTTGTAAGAAACTAAACAGGTCAAGGGGTGCCACTGAAGCAGAATGACAGGGATGACACACATTAATTTGTTGTTTCCAATGCTGCAGAATATCACCACACTTAAATTCTAGTTGACATAGGGATGGGAACTGGCCATGACGATGGGGCATGTTTAAGAATGAAGGGAAAATGTGTACCAGTGGCAGAGGACAGAGCCAAATAGTAAAGGGAAGTCACTGCCAGAGCACGAAACAAAGGGAATAACCTAGCCTTGCAGCTGATTCATGAAGAGAGCCAGCCAGAGACCGGCCCAGTAGAAGGTGCTATGGAACAGACAGGGCCTGGGCTTGAGCCTATCCATCATAACAGTGATTGCTATAACTCAGTGTATACTTACTCTATGTCATGTATGTATATAGTGACTTATAAGTATTTTTTTATAAATTTTCAAAATACCACAAACTGGTTATTTTTAAGGACATTTTTGTAAGTGAGGAATAGTGGTTCAGAGAGATTCAGTGACTTATTCAAGGTCAGACAGTGAGTAGGAGATAAGCCAGGATTGAGCCAGAAGCTGGGCTCCAAAGCCCCATTACCCTGGCCATTATGCTGAATGTTCCTATGCCTGGTGGTTGGATAGTAAGTTGATTATGGTGAACTACATTTAATAATTTTGCTCCAAGTCTTTTTCAGTGATGTCAACCATATATAGTGGACTTTGCCAAGTATTTTATGTTTATATATTGCTCTACTGGGTTTTAACACCATTGGCAACAATTGCTAAGCTCTTCTCCTTCCATCCTGAGCTCTAAGGACCTTCACTAAGAAGCTGACAACTCCCTGGGCATCAGTATATCGCTAGCTTATATAAGCTTAGGAAATTTTATTGACCTCATAGTGCTCATTGAGTATCCTGGGAGTAGGCGGTTCAATGTCTCAAGCAGAGCTCTAGGAGAGATATTTCACAAAGATTTACATAAGCTGTTGTCCAGATTGAAACATCATTTATATTCCTTTCCAACCCATTCCACTCCCCCCCACCACAACATTCTACATCTCCTGAGGGCACAAGACAAAACAGAAAAAGCAAGTCTGCAGATGCAACTGTACTGGATGGCCAGTTTGAAGATGGCTATCTTTGGGGGTCTCATCTTAATTTGTGTGTCCTTCTATGGGTGTTTGGCAGCACATCCAGAAAAAATTTATATGAATCTGCCTGCTTTCCTTACACTGGGGCCAAAGATACATCGCTTCATGAATGTCCAGCAAACTCCAGGATTGCAAAAATGCTAAGGCACTTCTAACTATCCCTGCTAAAAGGGGGCTGTAATATATTCTAAGACAAAGGGAATTTGGACAGCATCATCATTTGGAGAGTTTTATATTGAAGGGTACAGGAAAGGGCACCATCGGCTGATATGTCCAATGCCCCCTAAGCCCATTTTCTAATATAGCTCACTGCCTTTCTCTTTGATAAACACCAGTCTTCCCTAATAGTAATTTATTGGTGGTCAAAAGGGTTGTTGTTAAGAGTGTGTTTGGTGTTAGTCAGTGTTTTCAGTGTTAACTGAAGTCTGATTTCAGCAGAAAAATAATTCACAAAAGAAGAAAAATGGGGGGAGTTAACAGGAAGGCTGGAGAAGCAGACCAGAACAAAAGGAAGAAGTAGTCTGGTAAAGATCTCCTGCCATGATGGCAGCACACGACACTAGAACTCATCTTCACTATGGTCACTGAATGCTGGATGCAGCCTCTGGCCGGCCTGCCACTGGTGCCTGTGACATGGTTCCTCTCCAGGCCCTCCTCTTTGCATCACTGCCTGTTGATTTGAATTCCCATGTGGGTGGAATGATTGGCCAGCTCACATTACACGTTCATAGTCTAGCTGCAAAGGAGGCTGGGAAAATTACTGTATGGTCTTACTGGCTTATATAGTGGAAGGTTGGCTCTGCTTTCCTTCAAAATTCATTAAGAAATTCCCCTAGCCTTGGACTGGGAGGTGTTAAGATGCTGGCTGGCCAAAAATGTGACATATTTTGTCTATGCCACCTGCATATTTTCCAAATGACACCATCTTCTTTGAACTCTGACATAGCCTTGTGTTTTAAATATCATTACCTGTTTGTTTAATTTTTTCAGGACTTTAAAACAATCTCTAAGATTCAAAATGATTCTTATACCATTCTTAAAATCCATTTAAAGACGTTTTCTGGGTGATCAGCATACTCCTAAAATTAGAGAAGTCAAAATCCCAACCCAATAAACTTTATTTTTGTTTTGGGGTCATTTCTATTTAGCTCAATCAGTCAGAGAAATCCGTGCTTGCTAAAAATAAATAAATAAAAAATAAAAATGCAAGCAAGCAGATAAAATCGACAAGATACCAAGTACTTAAATATCTACTACACAGATAACCCTTTGTTTTGAATTGCAGCTGTCTTGCAATAAATAGTACAAATATAAACAAATTCAATAGAAATTCCAGAAATAAATTGCTTAGAATAGCAGACACTATGCTCTTAAACATCTCCAAAAGAATCATTCAGAGTATGTCACTCTTTGTCCAATCCCATGAAGTCTGTTTAGAATCAAGCTGATTGAACTTCTGATAGAGACCCGATTCCTTCACCTCACTGTCTACAACATCATGTAGATGTCTGTTTCTCCTGAGAAGTTAAAATTAATATAAACCTGTGTGCACATGTGTGTCTACATATAAATTTTTCACCTGAAAATACAGAAAGGGAAAGTAGTAGAGAGTGGTGAGACAGAGAGCGATGGGCAAGGAGGGCTGTCTTATATAGCATATCATGAAAGGGTGGAGCCCCCAGCATGTAATTGGTATTTAAAGCTGTGGTGTAAATAAGACCACAGAAGGTGAGAAGGTGGCTAGAGAAGAGAAGAACTATGAGGGACGGGGTCCTGTTTTAAATAGTTGAAAAATTTAGACAAATCAAATAGACAAAAACATTTAAACAAATGGTTACATGTTTTTAATGACTAAAATATTTGGAGGTTGAAAGGCGAAGCAAGAGATAGAGGAGAGATTGCATCCAGAAAAAGAAAAGGGAACTTTAAAAGAAAGAGTATACAGAGTGTAAAAGTTCCATCAAAAAGGGCTTTTAAAAATTAAAAATTGATAGCAGAAATAAAAGATTTAGTAGAGAAGTGAAAGATGAAGTCGAAGTCTGTCAGAGAGAAAAACAAAAAGAAAGACATAGGGAAAGGGGAGAGAAAAGATCAGGAATGTAGAAAATCAGATCAGTGGTACCATTGTCCAAAAGATAGAAGTTTCAGGAAAACAGAACATATACCAGAGAGGAGGAAAATAAAGAGACAACACAATGAAATGTCCCAGAAGGGAAGGATACAAGTGTTCAGACTAAAGGGACCTGATGGGTTCCCAACACAATGAATATCTGTTTGAGGGAGGATCTCATCAAAGTATCAGGGATCAAATGGCAGGAATTATCTCAACAACAATTGGGGAGAAAACAAAATGGAGCAGTGCCTTCAAAATTCCCAGGAAACCTGTAGTATATATACAGCTAAACCCCCCATCAAGTGTGGGGAGAAGAATAAAGATCTGTGTTTCTGTGAAGAAAGTGTAGGGCAGCAAAAATCTTCCTTCCTTCCCTTCTAGGTTCCTTGGCTGCTCTAATAATTAAATTGACATAAGACAGATCAATAAGAGAAAAAAAAACACAATTTGATTTTGTATATACAAGAGCTCGTGAAAATATAAGGCTCAAAGAAGTGACCAAAGCAGTCAGCTTCAATATGCTTTAGACAAAGAAACAATACATTTCTGAAGAATTGACAAGATGAGGAAGTTTGGGCTTGGGTTAACAAATGAATGAAAAAATAATAAGGTTTGTTTTTATCACCTTCTTGGCCCTACAGTCCCTCCGTCTGGTGATGAGGACACCTTTTACCCTCCAGGTGCAGGGAGGGTACTGTTCACATGGGGAATTTATTTCTTACTTTCAGGGAAACAAAGGACAATCAGAGTGTCCTTCTTATATCAGCTATTTCCTATGTAACCTTAATTCAAAATAATATGGCAAAGGGGCACATTTTGGGGAGGCCTTCCCTGAACCCCATCATTATCATCAGACATGCAAGACCTCAAAAATATTACCTTTTTCACAATGCTACTGGATAATTTGTTCCAACAAAATTAGAACATAAACTATGAAAGTGGAAGACACCGGACTCAGGAAACAGGAGCCCGTGTATAAGAGAATCAAAAGACCATTTCAAAATGATGGCAAAAGGACACTCTGAATACAAGATCTGAGCAGGTCTAGAGAGCAGCACGCTGGAGATTAGAGAAGGAGGTCAAAAGGCTCCAAAATAATGTATCTAAGGGGAAAATAGAACACCTGATATGCTTAAAGAGATATTTACAATTCTGTCAGAGTTTGGGAACGAGTTTATAATAAGTAAATAAAAACAAGCAGATAGAAATAGGTAAATCTCAAAAGAAGAGAAAATTTAAATTCTACAAGAAAATGTAATCTAGGATAATACAGGACTCCACTGTGAATGTTATTTAGTCTCAAAAATAAAAACACTGGATCTTGATTATGTGCGACCCAGTTTATATGACTCCAGGTTTGTTCCTCATCTCCTCTCACCCCCATACCTTGGCTGTTTGCTCAGTGGACAGTACTGGCCACGACCACCAGGTTGTCACCTCATCTCAGCCTGCCCCGGGGGAGCAGGGGGGCTGGGCATCAGCGCCACTCCATCACTTCCCTCACGGGCGGTCTGGGTACCACAACCTGGCAGTGTGAGGTAGTGAAGGCCCCACTGCAGAAGCTTTGATGACTCATGAGAAACAGCAGATGTGAAGGAGCTAACAAATTCTTTACCCCTCCTCCTCTAGAACAGACAGCTGTGAGACTAAGTGGCTCTAGTCTCCCATTCCGGAGGCTTTGTATACAGCCAAACCATTGGCTAGTGTTTTTTTTTTTGTGAGATGCAGGTGTTCCGTCACACAGCACCCCTTATGTTTGCTGCCCTCGCTTTTGATCCTGTCTCCTCTCTCTTGCATCTTGGGATTGTATCTTCAATAAAATATTAGCCTGTGAACTTCACCTTAGGTACTGTTTTCTGGGAAACACAGACTGAGACATAGTTTGAACCAAAAGACAGGTCCTATAACCAACCTTATCATGGGAGACAGGGAGAGAGAGAGAGAGAGAGAGCGCGCGCGAAAGAAAGAGAGGAGAACATAAAGAATGAAATTGTCATCTTCTAGGAAATCAACACGTTAAAACAGAAATATCACTCTAATCTTGTGATTTAGAAAGATGGAGACATTTATAAAAGAAAGATCTAGAAAATTAAAAAATGGTTCTCTTTGGAGAGTGAGAATCAGTGTATGTGGAGATATTCAGGAAACTAATGATTATATATATGTATGTGTGTGTATATATGTATGAAGGAGGTACATATATATTATTAATTAATTATACATTAAGTTTATGCATATACTATATATTATACCAATAATATGCAATAGATATTATGTAAACTGAGAAAATAAATGGGCAAAGCTTATGTTAAAAGTTAGACATAAGCATGTCAAGCTGAAGAACTATCAATGAAACAAGATGGGTGAATAGAGTAATGGAATCCTTCATCTCTGTGATTGGTTAATTTTAAGACTTGACTAAGCCACAGGGTGCCCAGACATCTGGCCAAACATCATTCTAGAGATGTCAGTGAGAGTTTTTCTGGATGAGATTAACATCTGAAGTGGTAGACTGAGTAAAGCCGGTTGCCCTCCTTTGGGTGGGTGGGCCTCGACGAATCAGTTGAAGGCCTACATGGACTAAGAAGACTTATCTCCCATCGATAAAGGAAAACTTCTCCCACCTGACTGTTGAGCTGGGACATTGATCCTTTCTTGCCTTTGGACTTGAGTGGAAACATCAGCTTGTCTTGGGTCAATTCTTGGGTCTCCAGCTTGCGGAATACAGACAGATCGAGTGGCTTCTCAGCCTCCATAATCATGTAAGACCCTTGTAATAAATCCCTTCCTTCCTCTTTCTCTCTCTCTCTCTACATCCTTTTGGTTCTGTTTCTCTGGAGATCCCTGACAAATTTAATGTCTATTGAGTCAATATTTATCATTTTCCTTGTGACCCCTGGCCCCTCATGTTTCCTGGGCTGCAGGCTACTTGTCATTCTCATTCTGTCTTTGTAGATTGTCCTAAACATGACAACAAACTCCAACTCCCTGTATTTTCAAGGGTAACATTATAAAAGCAGCCGTGTGAATAAATGTCTTCGACGAGCAGGTGTTATCTTTACCCAAGTCTGTCTGGAGAGCAGTATGGACATGGGCAGGATAAATAGCTTTAGTTTACAGATTCAATGCATAATCGGACATTTATCAAGCACCTGCTGGGTGCAAATCATTATGCTAAGTTTTGCAGGGAGTACTGAGATGAATCATCTCTCGTGTGTGTCCGCGGGCCACCAAAGCTGAGAATATGGAATCCACTATTATGATGAACTATGCTGATTTTTTTTTGACATGCCATCTTTATAACCTCTTTTCCAATGGATATGACTGAGGCATGACTCGTGGGTGTCTCTCTTCTCTAGAAGAGAAAAAAGTCTTTTTGTGAAAGGACAAAGAACAGTGAGCACCAGTTTCAAAGTTAAAATATAGGTATCATGGGCTTATGACTGCAGTCGATTTTTATGCACTTGAAAACGTCCTAGTTTCTCCACCAGGCTTGTTATAATGATGAGTAATCAAGGAAAAAATATTTTCCCATCTAAAATAATTTCTGACACACACAAAAAATGAGAACCTTGATTTTACAATTTAGGGAGTTAGTATCCATCACATGAAATATTGGAAAGTTCACAATTGTATGTACAGCCAACCAACCCACCCCACACATATGGGTCATGGGCTCATTTTCCCATGCTGTAAAATATTTTGGAATTTCTTAGGTTCCTTGTCAGAGTAAACAAAACATGCTGGCTAGTGTTGACACCACTTAATATTTTTCTCAGTAACTGAGTATTTGGTTCAAGTGTATAAACACTAAAGAAATTTGAGTAAGCCTAATTGAAATAATAAGCAAAAAACCCCAAGAAGCATATATAAAGAAAATATAACAAAAAATAGCTGAATTCAGTTCTTTATTCCTTTTTATTTGGCTTCCGGTAACTTCCGCTTGGAGTCAAAGTCTCTCTTTAACCCAAGAGTGTATTTAAAACTGGTGCAGCAGATCTCCAAATTCAGACACTAATGACCAGCCACTCCAGCTTGGTAGTGGAATACAAAGGGAAAACTGAATTATGGTGGGAATTCCCATTTCTATAAGTGACGCTGTGTCCACATCCATCTTCCTTTCTCAACCAAGCTGTAGGCCTTTATCTCCCAAATGTAGACATGACAACAAATATTTGTTTTGTGAATTTTCCATTTTAGTGTGCATTTTATGTGCAGGAAAGCAGTCAACACAATGAGACATCCCTGGTAATAGTTATCTAGGCATAATGAAAAATGGATAGAGCTTTTTTCCCACATTTTCAGCAAAAGGAATTTTTTTTTTAATAGGTAACATGGGCATAGTTCTTGGACAGTGCAGGCTCTCACTGAATCAATCCCACTAGCATTAACATTCCTGTAAAGCATACTCCATGCAGAAGGCATCTCAATTATCAACAGATTTGAACCTGGGCATCATTCATTTGTATGATATCCTGCATGCATTGTTCGGCCTACCTTAAAATAATGGGTATATAATAGATGAATATATATGTAATTTATATAAAATATATGTATATCTGTATATATACACACACATATATATGAGAGAGAGAGAATAAAAACATACTCGACTTGATATAGATTTCCAAAATCTTAAGGTTATTATTGATGTCCTTACCAGGAATAAAGAGTGTTAGCAGGAGGAATTAATGACAGGATTCTTTCAATCTCATCTTGTCATTTTTGAAATAGCTTTAAGCTACAGTATTGGTTATTTCTTTTGGTGCCCTCTAATATCACAAATACAGAGGAGTCTCTTTTTTTTATTGTTTATGTCTAATTATTAGTCTATGTATAATGCAAAGTACGCTTGCTGTGCATCAAAATACTGTGTGATTCTGGAAGAGATCCTTAGTATTTCTATTTCTCTCTTCCTTTATTTATGAGCTGGGGATAATAATCCTAGCTATCAGGGTTGTTATGGGACTTGACTGAATCCATGACAGTGCTTTGCACATCTCAAGCATGTTCTAATACAGTCAGAGATATTACTATTAATTTTCGTGGTGGTAGGTCATCTTGATCTATTTATGACCAATAATAGCATTGTGTAGGTTAGCATCTTATGGGCTAGATATTGCCCAACGAACATGGAAAATTACCCTTTGGATATTTGCATCTCCTCGCTGTTTTGGAAAGGAGAATGGAGATGAGCAGTGAAGCAGTCTGATTCAGAATCAGAAAAAATTCTAGGGACCTGAAAGACCATTGTGCCTTTTGTATTGTGCTAAGTATCTTTGGGTATAGAATTACAGGCAGATGATTTTGAGTTTGCCTACTTACAAGGCTGATCTGTGGTTTCAATTCAAATGGAAAGTTTCTAGTCATTGTTATAGTGTGGGTGAATAGTCATTTTAAAATGCAATTACGATTTTTTTCTTTTTTTTAGATGAAACAATGTTCTAAGCAGAAAACCTCAGGAGTCTTTGGTTTCTACTTCCATACCACCCTGCTCACTTTCCTATCCTATTTCATTCCTTTGATAGGATGGGTTATATGCTTCTTTACCACCAAAAGAACACTGACATTGATTCAAATCATAAATAGCTAATTGCTGAATACAACTTTTCAGTATTATTCCATAATAATGTGTAATTTTTATTTGAAATGATTTGAGTGAGTAAAATTAGTTTCTAATTAATGAAAAAATGAAGTTGAAATGAAAATTACAACTGCAAAAATAATCTTTTATACTATAGCTGTAAAATTGTACTACCAAAATATTAAAGACAATATTCTATCCATCATGAAAAATAGAAGAGTAACAAATACCTGGCTTTGAATCATGCCTTACCAATTGTTAGCTTTGTTACTGTGGTCTCAAGTCCCTTAATCAGTACCAGTGCTAGTTAGTTAGTCTTAGAGTGTAACAAGAACAGGACCTAATAGAGTGCCTGGGTGGCTCAGTGATTGAGCATCTGCCTTCGGCTCAGGTCATGATCCCGGGGTCCTGGGATTAAGTCCTACATTGGGTTCCCCAGGGGGAACCTGCTTCTCCTTCTGCCTATGTCTCTGTGTCTCTCATGAATAAATAAATAAAATTTTTTTCTTTTTTTTTAGAGAACAGGACTAACTGACAAAGCCACTATGAGGACTGAATGGATTAATACAAGCATAAGAACGTTATCATAGTAATTGTTGGCTATTTATCATCATCCTTTCCACCTCCTCCTTTTTTTGAAAGAGAATTCCTTTTAAATCTCCAAAATATAGACTAATCATCTTATTGAACATTTGACCAACTTTTTTCCTCCACAAATTGAATGTTGCGTTTCAACCAAATAACTTTTTATATCAATAAGAAGCTGTTTCAGGCACAGGAACAGACCTACTGATCTGCATTATATTCCAGCACATTGGGAAAGCTAGGTAATGGTCCTGGCTCATTAATCTAGGCAATGTTTAAGAACTCCAAAGCAACACACTGACTTGTCTTCAACTAACAAAAACATTTATGTAGGGGTGCCTGGGTGGCTCAGTCAGTTAAGCATCTGCCTTTAGCTCAGGTCATGATCTCAGGGTCCTGGGATTAACTCCCAAATTGGGCTCCCTGCTCAGTGGGGAGTCTGCTTCTCCCCCTCCCTCCACTCCTCCCCTCTGCTGCTCATGCTCTGTCTCTCTCTCAAATAAATTAATAAAAACCTTTAAAAACAAAACAAAACCATTTGTGTATAAGACTCAGACCAGGAATAAGGTCTAGCAAATGAGAACTGGAGTACCAGGTAGGTTGAGAAGTAAAAACATAAGCAGATTCCTTGTCCTATAAGGAAGTCCAATAGGAACCATAAGGAGAGTAAAGAGTACTGAACTAGAGAAGTACATGGATGCCAGGGCTCATTCCTGGGGCCTAGGACTTTGAGTCAGTCCATGAGGTGCTGGGAGTTTGAGTATACTACATCAACTCTATTGGGTCACTAAACAGCCTCCACTTTCCCTCCAGACCTGGTCATTCTGAGCTCCAACATTCTCTTATGCTGGAGAAGTGGTCAGCATTGCACTAGATGTTACTCTACCAAACATTGCAAGATTTTAGTGGCACAAGTACATCAAATACAGATTTTTGGCTAAACGTTAAAGTCAAAATGAAATCAAATCCAAGGCTGAGGCTGCATCACCATGATTAGGGTGGCCAACTCATTCCAGTGAGCCCCAGTTTTTTCTGATTTGTGCACAAATCCCACACCCAGGAACACCTTCATTTGCAGGAAAACTGGCATAAGCCAGTCATCCTAATCTTCATGGAATGAATAACAGAATAATATGTCTTAGGAAAATATTACAAAATTTGTAACGGTTCAAATTTTCAGGAGTCAGAATTTAAGAGTGTGGGGCCTAGTGTGGGAAGAATAATTTCTCAGCACTGCCAGCTTCTAGATTACAATATATTGTCACTAAACCACACATTTGGGTTGTGGACAGATGTTTACTCTCAACCAAAATGATTGGAGGAGCACAGATCTTTGTGGCTAGCTCTGCCAGTAGAGGCAACAATTTCAGGCAGTATGGCAATCAAGATGTCAAACTTGATCTATTTTCTAATTTTTAAGATGTATTTATTTATTTGAGAGAGAGAAGGAGAGAAAGTATGAGCAGGGAGAGGGGCAGAGGAAGAGGGAGAGAGAGAATCTCAAGTAGACTCCCCACTGAGCGTGGAGGTTGACGCAGAGCTCCATCTCAAGATCCTGAGATCATGAGCTGAGCTGAAATTAAGAATTGGACACTTCAACTGAGCCATCCAGATACCCCAAACTTGATTTATTTTCTTATAGTGATGACGGAAGTGATGCCTTCATTCCTCTCCAGCTCCTGTGTTTGACGATTTAGTCAATGATGATGCAATTTCACCAAAGCAATCCCATGAACTAAATAAATATTTCTGTACTTAACTATTTGAAAAATACTTATTTTTATGCGTAAAATGAACATGTTGTTCACAATCACCATTAATTATTCCAGCAGCTTACTCTGCACTCATAAATACGTATTTATACTTCAACTGAATCTCAATCTCAGAAACTAAAACACGCAAGGAAATTTTGATCATACTTCTATCTAAAATCTACCTATATTTGAAAGTGAATATTCTGACAATAATAAGATATCTAAATTGCATGCCCTATTTGTTGCTGAAGTTGATTCTTTGATTAGACCCTAGGGTAACTTGTGCAATCTCATGAACACTGATCACACATCACCACAGAAGAAACCAACAGTGATACTGCAATTAGGCATTTGGCTATTTGGCTTTTGAAGGCTGCAGCTGAAGTCAAAGGGAAGAGCAAATATTAGCTAAATTTGGAGGCCAAAGTCTTATGTTGCTGCTTGCCTATTTGGAGACCCCCCGAACATGAGCTTATGGAGGCACTGAAGCTGAATCCTATGAGCTTCCACCGGTGCTGGCCACTCTTGATTGCTTCCAGTGAGGCTTCTCCCATTGACTTGGCCACTCACTTACGTCACACCTGAGGCATTCCATAGGGCATCCTCAAGGACAAGGCAAAACGAGCTAAGGGCAAATTCCCAGAGCTTAACAGGACTAGGATTGCACAAGCATGCAGGAGCAACACACATATAGTCTTTGTGTGTGTGTGGTAAGCATGGTAGCAGATTTTTGAACAAATCAGACAGGGTGCTCTAATTAATATAACAGTTTTAGATTATTTGTGGAACCCTTTCACCTATGGCTGGCTCTTTGAGCCAATATTTATAAGGAAATAAACCCTGATAACTTTCCTCTGTCTTCTTTTGCTTGCCACAACTAGATTCAACAATAGCCTCTATCTACACTCTTGCTATGATCCTTTCCCTTTTGGGATCAGGTGAATGTTAATACCTCTGACAGTCATACTTCCTACATCCCACCAGGCCCAACTCACTTTTTTTTCTCTTTCTTCTCTTCTCTCTCTCTTTCTTTTTTAAATATTGTGTTACAATTTGCATAACATAAAATTTACCATTTTAACCACTTTTAAGTGCATGGCTCAGTGGCTTTCAGTTTAATCACAATGCTGTGCAACCATCGCCACTATGCATCTCCAAGCCTTCTTGATCTTTTCCCACTGAAACTCTGTACCCATTAAACAATAATTCTCTCTTTTTAAAAAATATTTTATTTATTTACTTATTTGAGAGAATGAGAGAGAGAACAGGTTGGGGGAGGGGAGGAGAGAGAAGCAGACTCCTCACTGAGCAGGGAGCCTGACCTGCGACTCTATCCCAGGACCCCGGGATCATGACCTGAGCCAAAGGCATATGCTTAACTGACTGAGACATCCAGGCGCCTCAAACAATAACTTTCTATCCCCCTCCTCACATCCCCTGGCAGTCACCTTTCTACTTTCTGTCCCTCTGAATTTCACTACACTAGGTACCTTATGTAAGTGGAATCATGCAGTATTTGTACTTTTGTAACTGATTTTATATATATATTATATATATATATAATATATATATATACCACTTTGTGACTGATTTTATATATATATATGTGTGTGTGTGTGTGTGTGTGTGTGTGTATATATATATATATATATATATATATATATATACCACCTTCTGTTTACCCATTCATTTGTTGATGGATACTAGGGTGCTTCCACCATTTGGCACTTGAAAATAATACTGCCATGAACATGGGTATAGAAATATCTATTTGAGTCACTGCTTTTAATTTGGGGGTGGGTGTATACCCAGAAGTGTAATTGCTGGATTCTATGGTCCAACTTGCTGGGGTTTTTTTAAGATTTTATTTATTCATGAGAGACAGAGGAGAGAGAGAGAGAAGCAGACACAGGCGGAGGGAGAAGCAGGCTCCATGCAGGGAGCCCGACGTGGGACTCGAAGGCGGTGCTAAACCGCTGAGCCACCCAGGATGCCGGTCCAACTTGCTGTTGATGAAACTTAGAATTGTCAGGTTCCTCTATGCCAGGATGTAGGCTCCCAGACGGGATTAGTGGGCTCTCACTCTTCATTGTCTCCTTTATAGCAGAATCTGCCATTCCCAGGAAGGATTCAGGGGCATCGTTGTGTACTCCAATTTTAACTTTTTTTTTCTTCTCTGTGATCTTTCTGCTTGGTTCCCATCCACAGGACCAGGCTTCTTACAAGATCAAGTTTTCACTCTGCAGATCTGCCTTTTTCTCAGAGTCCAGAATGGTCCAGTGGTGGAACTCTATCATTCCCAACTTGGATTTATTCCTTCCCTGATTCTGCAGGTGAGTTAGCAGAAATAAACAGACCTAAGGGCCTGAACCTATGTGTAGGGTCTTGGGACTGTGTTAGACTGATTGAAGTGTTTACCTAAATTGGCTAATGCAAAATGCAATCAAGAAAATAATTCAGAACTCAGAATGAGAGAAGCAGAAACAAGCATCAGATTGGAGACATGAGGCAAAACCAGGTATAAAGAATCATTCAAGAAAAAAACCAGAAATTTTATTCCGTTTCAGAAACCAATATCATCAGAAGTGGGCAAGTCAGATGAGTGAGTGAGGAATTGAAGCAAGTAGTTGAAAAGTATAACAAAGTATAGTTTTCAGGGGTCTGGTTTTTGGGGGAGCTGCTTGCCCCCGAGTCTCATCTGAGTGCAAGGTCTTGCTGACATGCCCCATTTCTGTTCTGGAAGGTGAGGGAATTTGACTACCGTGAATTTGGGGAACTCCATAATGACCTCTGCTCCCTGTTTGGTTCCACAGCTTCAACCACTGGCCGCCACTACTGTTTCTGTAGTCAGAAGAGCAGACTGGAGCCATCTGCCCATTAACATAACCCAATGACTAGAAACATCTGTCTTAGGCCCGGCTCTGAGTGGAAGTAAGTCTGCGCTCAGCTTTAGTCATCAGTGGCCTGGACCTTACCTGGTTCAAATTTGTGTAGCCTCTGTAGTCTGGACACTTTCAAATAAAAAAGTCAGATTAAAAATTAGTCTGGGCCTATAATGCCCTGTGGACCTTGCAGGAATAAATGCAAAATCTCAATTGGGGTGCTCATGGTCTCCATTGCTGGGAGGTGATATTCAGTGAGACAGCAGCCTGACAGGTTTTAGGAATTGATGAAAGTGTTTCAGATTCACAAAAAACAATAATATTTTCCATTATGTTGCTAACTGTGCCACATAAGATTCCCACAAACAAATATAATCACAAGGGGAAAGTCACCCTAGACGAGTTTATAGCTCTTTTGTGGTTTCCCAACTCCCCCACCCCCATAACAATGGTTATGGTGTCCATTTCATATCAGCTGTCAATGAATTAAGCCAAACTCTTTGCTCAATTACAGTTATTAGCTCCTACCAGGTTATAGTAATGTTTACTAACTCTGCTCTCTTCTCTCATGTATGGTACTGCATCGTTTTCCAGGCTATAAACTGTTTTTGGAAAGAGGCAGGAAAGGGACCATGAAAGAAGGGGAATGTCTGCATGGGATTGGATCTCTTGATAATCCTGTCCCTTCTCATGCTTGAGGCCCTGGGACTCAGGGACTCCAGGGAGTCCAACTCTCAGAGATCTGAGACTCCAGTCTGAGCCTCAGGGACCTCTCAAGGTCCAATCCCTACCACGTGTCCAATGAGTCTTGCTCTGGTGACCCTTATTACCTCTTATCTCAATGCTGCTCCTTCACTAAGAGTCTTCAATTCAGTTGTTCAGTGGGACTTTGTATGACTTTTTGTATTGCAAAGATGCTCTTTGTCATATAATTTTAGGATCTATGATTCAATATCTCCTACTTCAGCTCAAAACACTAATATCTAGGTGTTTATCAAAGAGGAGAGTTAAAGTCATAAAAAAAAAGAAATGACAAAATGAGTAGAAGATTGATTACCTCCTTGTTACGTCCTTAAAATAATTTAACACATTTGCAGAGTCACACTTGTGATTATCATGATCAGTGGCAGCTAAAATGGCATAATGAACCCACAACTTTATGACTGGAGCTCCAGATGAACAAGGTAGATCATCCTACTGTATAAGAAACAGCACCCAATTCAGCTGTGGTTTCCACTTACAGAAATCCTCCTCAGAAAAGAAGCAGTCACTGCAGGGAAATGCCATTAATGCTCACCCAAGTGAGAAGAATCTATATCACAGGGAGGGGAATAGCCATAGAATACCAGATGTTTGCTAATTATTTTCAAATGAAATCGACCAGACTGAGTTTTAAACAAAGATAATCTGAGAGGGTAAAATAATGTTGATTCTTCCCTTGACTTCTGTAAGTAGGGGTAATTAATCCATCTGAAGCACTGCTCGTTGCCTGCGTCCAGTCCTTTCTCCAGTTATGAAGTCCTTCCTTTTGCCACAGGAATTATATTCAGTGTCTCTATAGCTGGATACTGGTTGGCTCAGGAATTCTGCAGGCTTCACCTTCCTATCTCCCCTCTGCTGCCCCTATTCATAAGCGGGTCTCCATCCCACCTCCTTCTTCTTGGCCTGCTATGTTTGAATTCAATGTAAAATGGCTTAAGACTTCCCACCTCAAGACTGTTGTTCACATCAGACGATGCCTCTAGGACTCTCAGAATTATCTGAGTCTGCGGGTCTTTAAAGGTCTGGGCAAGAACCCAGCAATTTTGATAGAATGTACCTTCTATTCTTCCTGGATATAAGCTAATTCTGGAAACGCAGAGACCTTCATTTATGAGGAACAATAAGTGAAAGCATTGAAGCAGGGCAAAATTAAAGCTGCAATTCAAAGGAAATGGAGCACACAGCAGAATGAGGGTTGCTCTTACCCAAAACAGACGAACTGCAAGAAACACACATTTAGAACCTATTTCGTTCATGTTCTCAACACAACTCGGAAGGTTGCTCTACGTCTCAAACTACAATACAAAGCACTAGAAAGGGAACCACCTGATAGGTAGAATTGTACAGAAGTATAAAATATGATTTTTAAATTAAAAGCTGTGATGGAAATAGCAATATGAAATGGATACTGCTAAACATTACATTTCAAAAGTAAGAAGGTAAAAACAAGAATATTTTCTCTTGACCTCAACTATAGCTTGGTGCAGCATAGAGTTCAAGGGATATAATATCTTCCCTTACCGACTCTGTTGACAGTGTCCCAAAAGGTTAATATCCTTGATATAGAAAACATTCACTGAAAACAATGAAAAAAAAATGATATAACCAAAGAGGTGCAACCAAAGAACAGTTTATACTTGCCTTAGCCTCTGAAAGCAGAGGCTAGAAAAGGACTTTTGTGATTTATTTGGGGAGGAGGGGGTGGACCCAGAAAACAGAAGCAAAGAGCTGAGCAGATTGAATAGGGGAGGGAGAGAAAAGCCAATACAGTGGTGTGTAGTTGAGTTGGCCACCACCGTGGGCAACTGAGGCTCAATACCATTGGGTTATGCTTAAGGGTACAGAGTGTGTGCAGAATCATCCGCCCAAGGATGGTTGGGGAAAAGCACCTATTCACTGTCTTCCACAGCCCATTGGTTGAAAGTCATCCCAGGGTTGCTAAACCCCCCATACTTCTAAGCTGAGCCAGCCTGTTTGCAGAGAGGAGTTCCACCAACACCCTATTCCACAGTGAGAAGAGTCCTGGGGGCAGGACCATGGTGGGCACTGAATGCCATGTGAGCCAGTTACCTGCCTGCAACTGCCACATCTGAAATCAGAGTGAGGCTGAGAGGCACCTGGCACAATAAAAGATGAAGTTACATGAGAAAAATACACCGGAAAAGTGTTTGCCTTCACTGTTAATCAAAGGAAAGCACCACAATCTTGAATCTCTTTTCCTCTGATAAATTTAAAGTCATTTTTTAAAATGGCAATTCTTAATGTTTTAAAGATGTAGTGAGAAAGGAAGATTTTCTCTGCACTGCTAATAGAAATACATTCTGTAAACTTTCTAGGACCAAATTAATATTATAGATTGTTACAGATTGAATTGTGTCCCCCCAAATTCATATGTCCCTAACCCCTCATACCTCAAAATGTGGCTATATTTGGACACAAGCCTTTACAGAGATGGTTAATTTAAGAGGCAGTTAGGGTGGCCCTAATGCAGCCTGACCGGTGACTTTATGAGAAGAGGAAATTTGGAGATACAGAGAGATACGAGGGATATGCGCACACAGAGGAAAGACCATGTGAGGACACAGCGAGAAGGCGGCTGTCTGCAAAGCAAGCAGACCTCAGAAGAAACCAAACATGCTGACACCTTAATCTCCAATCTCCAGTCTCCACAACTGTGAGAGAATAAATGCCTGTTGTTTAAGCCACCCCAGTCTGCGGTACTTCTTACGGCAGCTCTAGAGAACTGATACATAGATCATACATTTAAAAAATATCTTCATACACTGTTTGTTTTTTGTTTGTTGGAGAGGATAGCAACTACCCAGCACTTGGACCATCATCGGTCTTCGCCAATTCTGAAAATCCTGCTTTTTGTTTTCCCAGCGGCCCTTGCAAGTAGAGTTGACTACATGACTGGGTTCTGGCTGGTGAGACCAAAAGAAAACTCTGCTGTGGGACTTCTAAGAAAACTTTGCTTTCATGATAAAAAAAAAAGACAAGTGGAGATGGTACATGTACGTCCTCACTTCTCCTGTGCCTCAGATACAAATGTGATGCTGTACCTCTGTTTACAAAGCTCCAGTCTTACATTCTGCTAGCTTGGCAATTTTGATGCATCAGCGG
This sequence comes from Canis lupus familiaris, assembly GCF_011100685.1. NCBI lineage: Eukaryota > Metazoa > Chordata > Mammalia > Carnivora > Canidae > Canis > Canis lupus. The sequence continues at coordinate 24,884,544 of NC_049255.1, forward strand.
GGCCTCTCAGCAAATGGTTTTGGGCATGTGCCCTTGGAGTCAGTCTCACTGGCTTTGCTTAGGTCACACACAAATGACAACCAATCATGAGGTCCAGAAGGGTAAACTGCTCTGATGGATGGGATCTGAACTATGCTCTGACCCCTGGAGTGTGGAGTTGATGTCAACCTTGTCCGAACCACATGGATCAAAAGTGGAAATCAGGGTGCTGTACTCAAAGATGGAGGAATGAATGCTGATGAGACAAAATGACAACCAATGTCCCCTCCACCCAACTCCTGCTTGTCCTTCAAATGTCAGCGAGGCTAATACTTTTCTTGTGAGGATTTCTTGGGCATGTCCATGCCATCAATTCTAGACTAGTTGCCCCTGTTCTTCTTTTTCCCCCTACTATCTGTACTTTATCACAGAACTTTTATGTTGCATTATAATCACCTGTTTGCTTCTCATTATTCCTCAATGGACAACAAATGCCATTAAGCCAGGGAACTTGATTCTTATTCACTATTGCATCTCCAGTGTCCACCAGAGTGCCTAGTACATAAACACATTTGATAAATATTTCCTGGATGAATGAATGATTGAATTAATGAATGAAAATGCACATCACGGAAGACAAGTATAATCGAAAATGCTTTCAAGTACATGAATGTGATGGATACTGTGGAGATAATAAGCACCTCAGTCTCCTACCACACTCATAGCCCTGTTAACTTCCCTCCTTTGAGTTGATACATTGGTCTGAGTCTAGAACATTCATTAGTCCACATTTATCAATATTCTTTAAAGATTAGCAACTCTGCTGCACTCCATTTTCCTTTGTCAGATATAAAAGGGCTCTGCACCTTTGATACAGACCTAACCAGGTCTCTCTCCTCTTTTTCATCCCCTGGAAATCTGTACCTGAATAATAAGTATGTCAGAGCTTACCTTGTATAACTCTACCCCTAAAAGTATAAATTGATCTCAGAATTTAGAGTGAAGGTAAAGAATTAGAAGCCCCATTCTTATCTCAAAATAGAGACCATATCCTCTAGTACATCTTAGGAGAGGGTCCTGAACTGCAAGTCAGAACTCTCACATACCTGTTAGGAAAGCAGTATTTTGTTTTTGATCTAATAATGTTCTTTGTGCGTACTCTTTCTTTGGGGAACCCTGTCGGTAGATGGACACTGAATCCTGTCTGGTGATCACGGAAGAATAGAATTTGGATAGTTCTTTATTTGGGGCTATAATGAGTATCACATTACCACCCTAACCTCACATGATTCCTAAGAGGTCCCAGCTCACACAGCATTTTTCATTGCTTCAGACAGCCCCTCAATCAGCATGAATGAGACCCTTCCCTGAGCAGTAGAGTCTAGATGAGATGAGTCTGGCCTAAGAAAGAGGTTGTCCAATTTATAGGGCACTGGTTTTCCTTGGTTTTATATGTTTGGAGTCCAGTATACGGTTTTTCCCAAGAACTGTGACTCTATTCCCATTAAATACTGAGAACAATGGGGGAATCACTTAGCCTTCACAGAGATAACAGATATGATTTCTATTTGAATTTTTAATATTTGAACATGGCTCTGAGTACAGCCTTAATGACACTTCATTAAGTAACTCCTGTGTAGAGACTTATGGCATTAAAATTTTGTAGAAGCCTAGTAGCTATCAACTGATTAATTCAACAAATATTTACTGCGAACTTACAATGTACCGGTCTTTGCTAAAAAACTAATAAAATACATTGCTATAATGTTGTAGAATGGGTAAGGCATGATCCCAATGCTAGAGGTCCTAATATGCAGGTGGAGGAGAAAGACACTTAGAGAAATAGTTAATCATATGATGTGACACTGGGAAACACTTTCACATTTGCCTCAGCTGGACTGCCTTACCTTAAAAAATCCTGCAAATCCTTTAAGTCCAACTGAAATCCTGCTTCCTTCAAGAATCCTTAAGTGCTCTGTTCAGCCAAAATAAATTTCTCTTTCATCTCTCTTCTCCTCCAGTTGATGTATTAACTAATATTTATGTGTATGTCTCTTTCCTCCATTTGCTTTTATATTCTTGAAGGACAGAAGCTGTATCTTAGCCATCTGTGTATTCTCCAGTTTGGCTAGAACATCATTTTCATGTAGTAAGCACTGAACGTTTATTGAATTGAAATAAACTTTATTACATTAATCAGATTAGTTCTCATGGAGTTTCTAGATACATGGTTCTTCTGTTACAGAACAAAAAGCATAACAGGTGCAACATACTTATAGTTAACAGTCTTTATTTTGTTGAGAAATTATTTGCCTGGACTCTAAGAAAAGAGTCTTTTTTTTGGGGGGGGGTTAATTATAATATTATAGTAAGGATACCTTGTTTCCATTGAAAACAAAGAAAATTCAAAGATTTTTAGACATGATTTGTTGTCACTTGAAATTTAGAAAGAGCATAGATTATTTTGCCCTGCATAGAAGTTGAGTTCAAGTAACCCTATAATGTTAATAAACAGAATATTTCTGCCAATTAGTTATTACTGGCTGGGTCTGGGGAAATTTGGATGGGAGTTACAGTTTAGAAAAACAAGAATGCCAGGGATAGGAGTTGAGATCCCAGGAATTGAGATTGGAGATAAGGGAGTGTGGGTGAGATCATGCAGAGAGACTTAAATGAGGGGAAGAATTTAGCTCTAGATGTAACATAGAACAGGGGCCATTGCCATTGCAACTTCTTAGCAAATAGACTGGTGTCTATGCTTACAGCCCTTTAATTTCACTGTCATGGGCCTTAGTTTATGGGGAGGTTTGGCTTGAGATAGTGGTATGAAGTCTCTAAATGAATAATTTTTTAAACATAAAATGGTAAAAATATGTTTTGGGAAAACAAATAAGCTATACAGTGGATTAGAAAGAAGAGAGCTTGGGAGCAGGAAGCCCAAGTCGGGAGCAGCTGTTTTTGTTCCAGCAAGAGGGGGTGAAAGTAGAGATGAGGACAGAAGGAAGGAGAAGTGTTGAGCCCCTGACAACTGAAGCAGTTCCATTTGCCAAGAGGTCAGGTACCCTCTTGCAAGCCTTGTCGCCTTGTCATTTACCAACGACTCGTTTCATTTTGAAATGAACTTTTGAACATTTTGAACTTTATCTTCCATTTGTTATTACTGGTTGTGATTATAAAGCACTGATTTAGCGTCCTCACCATATGTTGAAGTCTTGAAAACAAACATAAATGATAAAGATGTTTCTATGAAAAATTCTAGCTGACTCATAAAATACATCTGAAAGGATTGTAGTGATGGTGATTAAGATAATTTAGTATTTTGTTTTTCGCCAAGCCCTTTGGGTGCTGAGCCCTTTCGGTGCTCTTCAGAGTACTAAGGTGTGAAAGATTACTTCAGCACTCTGAAGTAGTTTACACACAAGGGCTGGACAACATGTTCACGTGTGCTCAAGCCAAAGGCTTTTCATCTTGTGCCCAGAAAAGCAGGGCATATAAAATAGTACTCGAGGAACTGGCTCTTACCTTCTAATGAGAGCAATGGGGACTGAAATTTTCTTCCCGTGTTTTGTAAATTTCATGTTTTAGTACCAGATGGCATTAACTTGCTAGAAATGTCTGAACTGAGATTCATTTGAGGTAACGATTTTGGATATATTTCATTTTAGTCCATTCCTTTGTTTTCAGAAAACAAAAAATATTGAAATACGTGAGAAAAAAAAAACAGAGGATATTCAAGACAACAATAAAAAACAAGCAGCTGCATTCAATTTTGGAATTAGGAACTTAAAAAAGACAAGCTGTTAAATTCTAGTTGCTTTTCTAATATAACATGTTGAGAAATAGAGTCTGGTTGTTAAATCCTGAGCTAAACTTATGTTCAACTAATTATTCTTCCACTATTCAGAGTTCACTAAAAAGATTCTGGAAGCCTAGTATATTCCCCTGGTAGCCAAAGGTGAAATGATAATATTCAGTAAAATGTGATCCTGGGAAGTATCTAAAAGAAGGTACTGGCTTTGCCATTGAGGATTTTCTCTCTCACACCAATATAATTTTCCCCCAGCAAATACCCTTTGTCTGAGTTGATGGAACATTTTCCATGTGTTGCTAGGGAGTCAGCTGAAGCACAAACTGTATTGTGACAGAATTGTGTTACTTATACAAAGTATAAATTAGGCAAATTGTAGACTTGGGCATTTTAAGATTCCACACTCCATTACTAATTCATCCTTATTTCTTCTCTATTCCGAAGCCAGTACTTTTCCTTCCACTAAGATCCAGGCTTAATTTGTATCAAAACTGTTCTGAAATTCATGGGAATTTTCTTTTTTGGAATCAGCTCTTAAAAATCTTCCAGGATATAACTTTTTCAATGACAAATCGTCCCAGGCCCTGTTCCCTTTGGCTTTCATGCAGATTTTCCCTCTTCAGAATCCACCAATTCTCTAAAAATGACAAACATTTTAATAAAACTCTCTTGCTAACTCTTCTAATCCCCCACATTGAATACATTGTCCCTAAAAGGACCAACTATTTGACCTTATCCTGGTATCCTATTATGTTCTTTAGAAGCCAAAGAAACACACGTTTTAACATCTTAAATCTCAGTTATCACAATCCAGAGGACTCTGGTTAACTTTCTTCCAACAACTTAATTTGATCTCACTTTACCTTGCACATCCTGTCTCAAAACCAGCAAACTCTCCAGTCCCCTTGACTAACTCCAGGTTCACAATAGGTTAAAATATTGTCAGTGCAAGCTTCTACTCTGCTCTCCTCTTCCTTCAGGGATGGCATTGGGACTCCAGGAGAAGTCCATTGCAGGGAGCAGTGAAGGTGAGCTTGTGGTCCCTGTCAACATCCCCATGGTGTCTGCTACTAACGTAACACATAAGTGTCCTTCCCCTGGGCCCTTTATGGTGACTGCTCTGGCAAGGGGGAGAATGTGGTTTCCTTCCTTGACTCTGTGCTGCACTGATACTTAGAAGATTTCAGCTCCTCATTTCCCAGCCAGTGGCTGAAATACCACATCCTTCCCAGTTTAAGTTTCTTCACTTTTTTAAAGGAACTTTTTGGCAGGTAATGGCTCTCACCTTCAATAAATTTCCATATTTTATGTGTGGGTATGGAGTTTTGGATCCCTTTCTCACCATTTGTGAGATACTGGGAAAATTTAGGAAGGGGCTGTCCTTGGGCATCTGCTGACTGTGGTTATTTCTGTCACCTAACTTCTCCCTCCCATGGCCACGTGGTGGGGAGGACTGTTGCCAGGAAGGAAATTGTTCTAGAAAACCTTTGACTGGAAGCTGGTTCTGGGATTCCCCAAATTTCAAAAAAGAGTTTGTTTCTGCGTTATTTACCCACGATTTTGAATTCTGTTATTTAAGCACCTAACCTTCTCCTTCTAGAGATATTTTTTTTTTAATAAAGAAGGTGAGGAAAAGTATGAGAAAAAAATTAAATCAGCTGGAGGATAACTATTTTCAAATTCTCCATCTCACATCTAGATACCAGACGGTTTACCAAAAACTCCTCCGTCCCAAATTTGATGTCTTTGTTCATTATTTTTGGCAACTTCTCTCTCACGGATCATAGGGACGCAAATGCTTCTGGCTTCAAATGAGAGGGGTCATAGAGGAGAAATGCATGCTAATTAGTGATCAGAATGTATACTACTCTGGCTCCTGCTGAGGTTTATGATAGAACCAAGTAAGATTTTTGGTTGAGGTGCTGGTGATAACAATGGAGTACCACAGGATTCAGCTAAATATCTAAGAAGGTAAATGCTTCCCTAGGTAGATGATGAGTTTTGGCTGCACTTAGGCATAATTAGGAGCAAATAAGTGTTGTTTTTTGGAGCCAAATTGTGTCTCTGACTTTAAAATGTCAATCCACTGGAAGCTGCTAATCAGAGTAGTAGGATATCATTTTGCATAGAACACCAGAGCAGACTCTACCTACACAATGTTAGAAAGACTGTTTGCATGAGAGGACATCATAAATCCACTAGGTACTAATAGCATGCGAAAACTCCTTTCAGAAGAGAGATTTTGCACACAAAGAGCCCCGAGGGAAGAGATGGAAATGGAAGCATCCATCAAGTAAAGAAAGGGTGTTTAGAAAATCGCTCTTCTGACTTCATCTATCATACTATCAGAGACTGCTGTGTTAATCCATTTACCACCACTGAGTATGAGCTCAAAGACAAAATGCAGGAATACTCCTTGGGGAGAGCTTTCAACAAAACTTCTGCAGAGGCTAATGTGGACAATGGGAATTTTACCCCAGCCACTGTGAATCCTGTTGGTTTGTTGCTGTGGTTTTTGAAGAGAGTCCATGGAGGTAGGAGCAGATGAACCTGGGAATAAACCCACTGTGAGCTGTGCCTCATCAGTGAATTTGTGAGAACAGAAACGGCCTGATGTGCCAGATGCTCTGCAAGAAAGTAAACATGTATTTTCTGGAGGGCTTTGATTTTTCTGTGTTTAGTAACTCTACTGATTATATATATAATGCACTTCTGGGATGTTTATTTGTGTTCACTTTATTTTATTTTTTTAAGGATTTGTTATTTATTTATTTATTCATGAAGAGAGAGAGAGAGAGAGAGAGAGAGATAGGCAGAGGGAGAAGCAGGCTCCATGATGCCGGAAGCCTGATGCGGGACTTGATCCCGGGACTCCAGGATCATGCCCTGGGCTGAAGGCAGGCGCTCAACCACTGAGCCACCCAGGGGTCCCTGTGTTCACTTTAAATCTGAAAACAAATCTTATTTTCTACTAAAAAATGAGGACAATGGGAATTGTTCCATATCATATCCAAGGAATATCTACTTCAACCTACACACCAACATGTGGTGGCAGGTGATTTTTCAAATGAGTCATTTCTTAATTCTTTGGCCCAGGGAGCGTTTTTTTTTTTTTTTTCCTACCTTCACAGCATAAATTCTGAGTTATGAGTATATGCCATAGTTCCATTCCTGCCTCTTCATGGTGTACAAGCTTGCTATTACCCAAGTGTTAAAAACCAAATAAAGCCTTACTTCTCTGAATGCTACTGCAATATATTAGTTCTCCATCTATAAAGAAAGGGTGTTAATTAGAAATGCTGCAACGATTATGGAAAAATCTTCACAATATTACTTTCTTAGCTTTTATAATTGCCCAAAGGAAGAAAAGCAAATGCCAAGTGCCCATTGTGCTATTAAATGTTACCAATTTCAATATTAATACCTTGATAATGAAAATAATTCCTTTTGTTTTTACAGTGCTTTTCTCTTTATCGTGCTTTTGTACCTTTTATCACATTTGACACATTTTTATGAACATTCTGAAAGTGAAACACTCCCTAACTTGATTGACTAATAGTTCATTCAAATGAGTGAATAAATCTCCGCTTTTGTGAATATACAAAATTACAAGATGGAAACAGTTTTTAGGCCCATTATGGATGGTTTCAGTGGAGACTTACTGGTGTGTGACACTGAATGGGAGAGAAAGAAGCCATGCCTGTGAAATGACCATGAGTTGCAAAGGGAACTTAAGAGAGCAATCTGCCTGGCCAGTGTTGTGCTATTAAGAGGGGTCAGTCCCTAAAGAGAATGGTATAGGTGAGTCATTCATTTAATTGTGAGTGTAGATGACCAGAAAGGAGATCTAGCTTTAAGTCATTTCAATAAATGCGTACACTACTAAAATTCACTTATAATAATGATCACAGCATGCCATGTTAATGTTAGTGTTTTCAGTTTTTTGATAGAACCTGTTTTTAATATAAAACATTACACAGATGCAATAATACTTGCATTTCTATTATTTGAAGACTGGGAGAAGGACCACAAATTTTTATTAATTCAGCAATACATGCCTTCATAAAAATTTATTTTAGGTAAAAGCAACCTGTGTCTCTGGCTATGTTTGGTTAACATGTGGATTCTTATTATAATTCCAGAACCTCAGAAATCCTCAACTCGTCAGATCAGAGCCCCTATCATTCAACATTAAGTTTATGTCCACTAATTGATTCATGAATTATTAACATATTCTTTTCCCAATTTTAAAGTATTTCTATAGGCATTGCAAAATACTAGATGCTATGGAGGATAGAAATTGCAGATTTAACATAAATGGAAAAAGAATCAGTAAGCAGGAAGATAGAAAAAATACAAAGTACTTCTCAGAGAGAAAAAGTACTAGATATTCTGAGTGAGAATAAGTGAAATGGAAGAAAGTGAACAATTTGACCTATGAAGAAGAGCATAGAAGCAGCAGGAGAGAATCAGTATGTGAGGAGTTAGTGTTCAAAATATTTCAAATGTATCACAAAACCAGTCCTTTTTTTCAGAAAACTGAAAAACTACTGAAGAGTATAAAGGAAAAAAAAGAAAGCCACAGTAGATGTAGTATTGCAGAAGACAAAGACAGAAAGAGAGAAGACAGATTACCCATAAGGAAAGAAAAGAAAGATTTTCTGAGGGGAATTAATATTAAAGTGAAAGTATCTGGCTTCTCTCTTCTCTCTCTCTCTCTCTCTCTCTATATATATATATATATATATATATGAGATGCAATTATTTCTCTTCCTGTAAGAGTATATATATAAAAGAGTGAAATAGTATCTTCAAGGTATTGAGAGAAAATAACTACCAATCCAAAATTGTATACCTCATAAAAGTATCTTCTAATAATAAGAGTAAAATGCAATACTATTAGAAAAAAACCTGTGAGAATGTGCTAATGACCAACTCTTACTAAAGACTTTCACAAAGATAGAAAGTTTGAGGTGCAAGAGAAATAAGAAGCAAAGATATAGATAAATATATGAGTAAATCTAGGCAAAAGTCAACAGTATAAAATAATATAATAATATATATATTTATATAATATATATAATATATAATATATGATAATAACAGTATAAAATAATGTCTAATTTGTAGAATTAAATAAGTAAAGTGGAGCCAAAATTCTGTACAATGATTGCATGTAAACTGAGGCAGTTGATCAGAGTTAAAGTCTCAGGTCTTGCATTGTTTATGAAGAAGGAAAAAAAAATAATGATTTACTTTACGCACATTAAAGTTTTTAGAGCGGGCACTAACAGAATAAAATAGTATAAATTACCGTTGCTAGAGGAAGAAATGAAATGAAAGAAAAAAAAGGCAAACCCCCAAGCCCTTTATATTAGCTTTGTAACAAATTATCCTAAAATAGCACCTTAAAACAACAATCATTTATTGTTACTCATGATCCCATGTATTGCTCATCAGGCAGTTCTGCTAATCTGGGCTAGTTTAACTTCCTTGAGTGGAATCATCTATGCAATATCATCAGGTGCCTGGTCCTGGGAGCTGGTTAGTGCTAACTGGTCTTATCCAGGACAACTTATCTCTACTCCACACGGACTCTCATCCTCCAGTGAACTAGCCTGTTCTTGTTCACATGGCAACTGGGGAAGTTCTGATAGAATGAATGAAAGGCCTAGACCACAGGTTGGCAAACTTTTTCTGAAAAGATCCACCCAGTAAAAATTTTAGGCTTTGTGGGCTATGCTACCTTGAGGTGCAACTATTCAACTCTGCTATTTTGCCAAGAAGATTCCATAGCCAATTTGTAAATGTATGAGTGTGGCTATGTTACGATAAATCTTTGCCTACAAAAATTGACAGCATGCCAGATTTGGCCAGTAGGCTGTAGTTTGCTGACTCCCGGGTTAGACTTAGAGCTGGCATTAGCTTCTCTTTCACCTCTTGATAGAAGGAAATACAGTCTTATTGCTAAAGGGATTTGCTTATAGGAAGAGAAATAATTGCATCCCATTTTTAACAACAGAAACAACAAAATCCATCATAATGTCAATATATCAGAAAGAAATCTAAAAAAGGGGGGGGGGAAGTCCACAGAAAAAGTAAAATAAGACAATATAAGGCATATAAATAAATTCAAAAATATCATTATTCACAAATTCACAATAAATATGAAGGGAATCATCTCTCATTTTAAAGCTATAAAGCCAAAATTGCTAGGACTGCAAAGAGGAATTTTAAATTCATCATCACTGCAGGAGATTTTAGCTCATTTCTCTCAGTAATTGATTACAAAAATGACATTATGGAGTGCAGCTGAAAACATGCACCCTGCATAGCTCTGTAGTTCTAGTCCCAGATATATATCCTGAGGTTATTCTTATATGTATTCACCAAGATTCATGTCCAAGGTGGCTCACAGAAGCAGCGTATGTAAAGCAAAACATTGACAACGACCAAAATATCAGTCAAAAGGAGAATGAAGAAAATAGGCATGAGGCCTGAGCTAGAATCCTACACAACAGGGAAGATACATGAACTCCACCGCACAGATGAGTCTCAAGCATGGAGAGTGGAGGGCAGCCCCAACGGCTCAGCGGTTTAGCGCTGTCTTCAGCCCAGGGCATGATCCGGGGTACCTGGGATCGAGTCCCACGTCGGGCTCCCTGCGTGGAGCCTGCTTCTCCCTCTGCCTGTGTCTGTGCCTCTCTCTCTCTCTCTCTGTGTGTCTCTCATGAATGAATAAAATCTAAAAAAAAAAAAAAAAAAAAGGAATGGAGAGTGGAATGTCCAAAGCACTCACAGAATAACTCACATAATCTGCTGTCATTTACCTAGTGTTCAGAACATGCCAAACTAAACAATATATTTTTTAAAATGAATACATATATGATGACACTATTAAGATGATGCCTACTTCTGTATATTAGGGATGGGATAGGGCATACAGAAGGCTTCAAATACCTCTTAAGGAGAGTGTTCATATTACATTATCTTTTTCCAATATAATCCAAAGAGGCTTCTCTGAGTTTCTTCTCCTCTCATCCATTACTTCATTTGCATAATATAGACTCTGTGAGGCTGAACTCATCTTAGTGAAGGAGAGAGAGAAGGAGGTTATGCGGCCTGTGACATATGAGACTATGGGTTCTCATATATAAAAAGTTCCCTTTCGCCTTGTAATTACATTATCCAGAAAGTGGAAATTGTATCTCATTCTGCTAAGCAGAAAAACTTTAAATACCATTTTTCAAATCTCATTATAAATTATATTTATGCTCAGTAAAATATAATTCGATTTTTATCCTTTATTGCTTTTGGTCTTTATACTTGATTTTAATAAATGTTCATTTATGAATTTTTGTATGACTTAATTTAGATTCTGCAAGCTAAAGTCTACCAACCATGTATGATTGTTTAATCTACCAGGTAAAGTGTGTTATTGTAAAATTTATCCTGGTGTGGGTATTTTCCCTAACCTGATGCCATTTAACTAGGTGGTCTACCTATGAACTTTGAATCCTAAATAAAATTGAATCATGGGCACTCCAGCCTTTCTTCTATTATTTGTCTGGAATCCTCTTGCTCACTCATTCACTTTGTTTGGGTGATGTAGAAGGTGAAAAGGAAAAATTTCCAATCTCAACCAAGCCCTCCCCTGCATAGGTTATGTCTGGGGAAGAGTCACAGAGACAGGGAGCCACATGCTGAGAGATGATTGAGTTCTATGTCTCCTATGTCTCTAGGACACACACAACTTTGATCATTGTGGCCTTGACTCTTGTCATTCACACGTGCCTGTAGTACTTGATGACAGAGGTTGACTTTCCTTGGCTTGCTGCTCAGCACTTCCTAGCCCAAGGCTTTCACCTGCCTCCAGGTCCTCCTGTATGTGATATTTCGGGCACCACCCTGCCTGACATGGATCTCCCAGCCAGTTGGAGGTACTGTGATCCTCTGCAAGTGAGGTTTACAAAGCGTGAAGGATAAATCTTCACTTATTTGTTCAGGCACATTAAATTACCACTTAATGGTTAAAAATGGTGTCTGTAGAGCAAGATTGCTTGAATCCCAATCCCAGCTTTACCACTTGTTGTCACATGACCCTCAACAGGTTTTCATGTCTTTGTTCTTTGACTTCTTCTTTATAAAATGGATATAATAAAAGTACCCATTTTATAGGTTTATTTGAGAAGATTAAATTAGTTAGAATATTGTAAAGTATTTAGGGCATGCCTAAAATGTAGAAAACACTCAATTAATGTTTATAATTCTTACTGTTGAGTTTTAAGGAAAATTCTTGGTACAAAGGGGATTTTATATCTAGAGAGCAAGTATGAATTGGAGCATTTTTTTAAAAAATTTTATTTATTTATTTGAGAGAGAGAGTGATTGAGATTATGAGCAGGGGGAAAGGGCAGAGGGAGAAGTGGATTCCTTGCTGAGCAAGGAGCTTGATGTGGCACTTGATCTCCAGATCTTGGGATCATGGCCTGAGCAGAAGGCAGATGACCAACCAAGTGAGCCACCCAGGTGCCTCCAATTGGAGAGTTTTAATATTAATGCTAGAACAGCAGTCCTCAAACTTCTGGCCTCAGGGTCCTTCAAACTCTTAAAAATCATGGAGGATCCAAATAACTTGTTTTTGTGAGTCATAGCTATTGATATTAACCATTAGAAATCAATACCAAGCAATTTTTAAAATATATGAATTTGTTTAAAGTAATATTAATAATACCCTTTTGTATAAACATAAAAACACGTTATGAAAGAGGATGGTTTTACAAAACAAAAATAATTTAATGGTAAAAGTGGCATTGCTTTCCATTTTTTTAAATCTCTTTAACATCTGACTCAATAGAAGACAGCTGGATTCTCATATCAGCTTTGGATTCAATCTGTTGCCATGTCACATGCACTGTGGAAAACACTATACTCGTGAAAAAATTAGTATAAAAAAGAAAAATATGATGGCTTAGCATTAATATGAAAGGAATTTTGAACTTGCTGACCTCCTGAAAGGGTCTCAGGGAACTCTGGGGTCCAAAGATCATACCTTGGGAACGATGGTGCTAAAATGTGAAAGAATAGGAAGAAAACAAAAAAACAAAACAGGCTTAAGAGTTGGGCAAACTGCTTTAAATCCTGGCTTTCCAGCTTTGCAGCTGTGAGAACTCAGGACTATTGTGCTTAGAGGAGCCTCCATCTGCCACATTCTAACCCCGCATCTTTGTATGGAAGGCCCCTTCTCATTCTGCCTTTGGCTTAAATCCTACCTCCTCAGAAAGATGGTCCCTGACTACCCTACTGAAAACAGAGATCCCTGCTTATGTTATAGCTGAGCACTCTGTTGTTTCCTTTTTTGTACTTATCACAAACTGTAATCACATGTATTTGTTTGCCAGTTTATTGGCTGCCTATCCCACCAGTAGATAAACTCCCCTGAGGTCAGGCCCCTGTCTGTTCTGTTCATCTTCGTAAGAGACATCTGACCCCCCCTCTCTCCCATATCTCGTACTCATTCCATCAGCGAATCTTGTTGACTTCACCATCAAACTGTCCCCCGAAAGGTCATTTCTCACCTTCCACATCCCACCACTGTGGTCCAAGTCCATGCCCTTCACAGTCATGATCTGTTAAACAGCCTTCTGAATGAACTCCCCCACCCCTTTCCTTGCTCCTTACTATCTTATCAGCATAGCCAGAATGATCCTTTCAAAACATAAGTGAAAAAAGAAATCACTGCTCTACTTAAAGCTTCTAGTTATACTTAGAGTCAGATCTAAAATCTGAACCATGTTCTTTAAGGCCCAGTCTGATCTATTTCTTACTTATTTCCTTACGTTAGTCATAACAATTACGTTGCCGTTCTTCAAATGCATTGAGCATACCTGGAGTCTTTGTATTTGTTGATCCCTCTGACGAAAATGCTATTCCTCTAGATGACTAATTGCCTCCCTTCCTTCAGGTCTCAGTTCTATCTCAGTCAACTTCTTAGACAGGCCTTCCTGTGGCTGCCTGGGTGGCTCAGGTAAGTGTCTGCCTTTAGCTCAGGTCATGATCCCAGGGTTCTGGGATTGAGCCCTGCATTAGGCTCCCCCTCAGTGGGGAGCCTGCTTCTCCCTTTCCTTTTGCCCCTCCCCACCATTCCTGCTCTCTCACACATAAATAAAATCTTAAAAAAAAAAAAAAAAAGTGCGAGAGAGAGAGCCCTTTTAAGATTAGTCTCCATAGGATAGCAACCCCTACTCTTTGCCCGTGACCAACCTTATTCTATATACATCTTCACCTGATTTATTTAGCTTTCTCGTTAGCACTTACTAACATCTTATGTTATATATGTGTTTGTGTGTATACTTGTAAACATATATATATGTTTATATATATATAAAGATAATCTTTTCTCTATCTTTAAAATGCTACATCTCTGAGCACAAGAATTTTATCTTTTTTCTTTAGTACTCTATTTCCTGTGCCAAGAACAGTGATATTGGGCAGGCCATCAAATTTTTTTTGTTGTGCGAATGAATGAACAAGAGGTCCCTTTGAATTCTATGAAACTTAGTTTCTTGTTCTACACAATGGAGATAGGTCAAAAGTGTCTTGGAGCTTTGTTGCAGAATCAGGACAGAGAAGTTATCCCCCTCACTTCCAGGTCTGGGTCAGAGGGTCTCCCTAAGTTCTCCCCCAGCACTCTGAGATGATGTTTACGGTGACATTTGTCACAAGAGTTTGCTTACTTTTCTCTGAGGACTGTCATAACCCCAGTAGTGAACTCAGTGCCTTACCACATAGTGGATGCTCAATCAGAGTTTGGGAAGTGAATTCATGAATGAGCAAATAAACAACATTGTAAGAAGGGTTTGAGAAGCAACACATGCATGGTTCTACGCTTATGAAAGCTGTTGCATGAGGAAGGAGGGCTAGTCTCCTCTTTCAAATCAGACCCAAACTGGGAAAAGTAGAAGATAAGCAGAGAGCATAGATAATAGTAGCAGTTACATTTCAGCTGGTGGAGACTGGAGTAGAAAACAAAGCAGAACACAAAATACACATTAACTCCAAACTATTTCTGATCCAAGTTATGCAGGTGACCTCTATAGCAATCACCATTACATTATGGGTAGCAATTGTTCCTTTTAGGAGCAAGCCATATTACAGTTCTTTTTGCTTTTACTTGTTATAAATAAATTTTTAGCATATTATTCTTTCCTAATAAACTGAGTAAGACTAAGAAAGACTCACCCACTCCAACCTGTGCAAGCCGGCTCTGTGAACCCACTTCAGTGAGAAAAATCTGGGTGGATTGAGTGTAATCTAGTGTAATCTACACTGCTTTATTGAGAAGAAGAGATAATATAATTTTCTTAGTCAACAAATCCCAGTTTATCAAACTATAGATCTATTTTGGGAAAACAGATGTCAGATTTGCTTTATTCCTATAAAAAGGGCACACAACACTTTAAAAATTTATAATGGAAAATCTGCTAATCCCTTAGAGGATGTCTCTGTAATTTACTAACCATGTGACCTTGGTTAAATCACATAACCCCTCTAATTTCTTCATCCAAAAAAGAGAGGAATTTTGGGGCATGCTCAGTGATTGAGCATCTGCCTTTGGCTCAGGTCCTGATCCTGGAGTCCTGGGATTGAGTCCTGCATTGGGCTCCCTACAGGGAGCCTACTTCTCCCTCTGCCTCTCTGTCCCTCTTTCTGTGTGTTTGACATGAATGAATAAATAAAATTTTTAAAAAAGAGAGAGAGAGAGGAATTTTAAGAGATAACCACTGCAGGTCTCTGGCTGACTAGTCCCTTTCCCCAGCACCTAGAAAAGTGCCTTGAACCTAGAGCATGCTTGATGACCATTCTGAGAATTATGACTTGCGATGCTAAGAAACTGTAATCTTCTGTCTTTTGAATCTTCATAGAGTATCAACTCCTAGTACATCAGTGGAACTTAGAACATGTTTATTAAAAAGGAAATGATTTCTTTTTAGTAGTAATAAATTAAGAAAATGCAATTCAAATTGTGGGTAATCCAGACCAAGTAATTTAAAAATATGCTATTTAAGACAAATAAGTAGATGTAGGCAAGTCAGTAATTGTGACCTGCTCTTTCTCAATCTTCCCTTGAGAGCCCACAGTCATGCAGTTTTCAGTATGTTGCCTTCATAAAGGGATTTTCTTCACTCAGGGGAGCACCCCACATGAGCTCAAACCCAAAGATCTCAGGATGGTACTCCACATGGAAATCAGTGAGAAAGTGAGGTTTTGGGTCACTTGTTTTCAGAGTCTATAATACACGTGTCACATCAATCGGAAAGCTCTCACACCAGCAGTACAAGGAAAAAACTTCACTCGGGAGGTACTGTTTTCCTCCAGGAGAAAAGGGATTCCTGTGGCATTAGTGGAACACATAGACCCAACCAGAAAACTTGAGAGCCATTCAGGTGTCCACAGAATAGCCTAGAATGTTGTGGGCAGAATCAGTAACTGGCAGTGCCTTTGTGAATGCATGAGTTTCTTTATGTATCTTGACTTCTTGATATGATATACGAAAGGTCTGTTCTTATCAATCCATTACACGGACGTAGCTTTCCCAAAGATGACCTGTTCACTTGCAGATATAACTTAGGTGGACTCTATGAGGACCTCAGCACAAAACCATTCATCGTGCTGGGAAAAGAATACTCCGTCTACAGAGCATGCCATTCTCATGTACGAATAGCACATTTTTGGAATAAAGTCGTTTTCTGTGTATCCAACAATTACTCATCATTCAAGGCCCACTTCTCTAGTCAATCCCTTCCCAGCTGAAAATGAGTCTTCCCTCCTCTTAGAACTCTGTTTCTCTGTTGTGGCTTTGAGAATTCCTTCTTTCCACTACAGACACTTGCACGTGCATTTCCATTTTCCCTTCCAGTTCTGTTGAGATATAATGGACACATGCATTGTATTAATTTAAGGTGTGCAATATAATGATCTGACATTTGTATATATTATGAAATGATTGCCACAGTAAGTGTAGTTAACATCTATCACCTCAAAAAGTTTGTTTTTTTTTCTTCTGCTGAGAACTTTTAAGATGTGTTCTTTTAGCAATTTTCAAAAATATGCAATACAGTATTCTTAGCTATAGCCACTACGCTGTACGTGATATCCTCAAGATTTATCTTATAACCCAAAATTTGTACATTTTGACCACCTTCACCCATATTTTCCCACACTCCACGTCTACCTCTGGCAGCCATTGAACTATTCTTTGTATTTATAGCTTTGTTTTTTTTTAGATTCCACATATGATGAGATTGGACCTATGTTTTTATTCTTCACTAGACCAAGGGGCTGGCACTGCTGTGACTATTATTATCTGTCAAAGTCATGTTTGGCATGTAGCAAAGACTAAAAAGGGAAAGAATGAAGCATTAATCTAATATTTTAGAATTAACTATTGCCTTCTGATGTGGATAAACTCTATTTGCTATAGCTTTAGGAACTAATTACACAGAAGCCCTGTGGCTTAGTTTCTGGAGTTAGGCTTGGAAGTTGGGAGATAATTCTTACTGCTCATTTACTAAGGACCCTTGAGGAAAATACCTTACTTACCGTATCTCTCCTGAAATAGAATTGAAAGCATCCATAAAGGTCATTAAGTGTATTTCCTAAGACACGCAGAGGAAGAGAGACTTGTACAGTCGGGCACTGTGTATTAACTATCAAGTCAGAATAGGAGCCTGCTCTCTGACCCTACTCTATGTGATACAAATCAAAGTGAGTTTACCTTGGTGGAGAATTGGCTGGGGAGAGGGACAAGGAAACTGTCTTAGGAGACAAATATTTTCCATCTTGAACTGAATGGGGTGGTTGCTGGAATGGATAGACATTCCCCCATTCTACACTTAAGATTTGTACATTGTACTCAGTGTGACATTATACTTCAGAAAATAAAGATGCAGTATTTTAATGAAAGTGCGTAGTTACTCATCTAGTATTTTACTGTTGCTATCTCTTACACGTCTGCAATTTTTCTGATTACAAAATAATACTTATTTGGTAAAAATTCCAACATATCAGAAATGTAAAAACCTAGAAAATGATTATATTTCCAAGTACCACTCCCAGTGGGGGGGGGGGGTGCGGAGGGGGAACCCCACCCAAACATTGTTATAAATTTATTAAACCCAAGTTGTATTTTCATATAAAAAAAAATCAGCTCCTGGGATTCCCCAGGTGGCTCAGTGGTTCAGCGCCGCCATCAGCCCAGGGCCTGATCCTGGAGACCTGAGATCGAGTCCCACATCGAGCTCCCTACATGGGGCCTGCTTCTCCCTCTGCCTGTGTCTCTGCCCCTCTCTCTCTCTATGTGTCTCCCATGAATAAATGAATAAATAAAATCTTAAAAAAGAGAGAGAGAGAGAAAAGCAGCTCCTTTGAGAGCATGAGAGTGCTACGTGTTGTTACCTTTCCATAATCTCTAGGACAGTGAGAAGTTGTGATGTGCATTATCTGTGGCCATGCTGTCCCCTGCTTCTTAAACTTCTTAAACCCAGGGCTCCTTTTCATCCTGGACAAGCTTTGGTTTACTCATCACTAGTTTTGCCCCATTTCCAAAATTGGGGTATGTTTACCTTTGGGTGACTTCTCTAGACTACCTTTTTGTGTGTGCTCACATCTCCCCAGCTCACATTAGGAAAGTGTTAAAATGTCACCAGTTCTCTCATTATAGAAGCTCTTAACACAGATCCACGTTATTGCTCTGTTTCACAAATCTGTTGCCAGGCACTATAGAGGAACGAACAAAAGGCGTAATGTTAAGTAATCAATCCAGGAACTGACAAAGTCTCAGATAGGTATAAACACAACTCTCCCTGATAGTACAGAGAAGTTTTAATTCCCTCACACTGCCACTCATATCAGCAGAGGCGATGCAATTAATTCTGTCTCCTTTTAAGTCTCACACACTGGATGAAAAGGTAAAGAAGACAGAAGTTAACTTGTGTGCCTCAAATAGAAACTTAGCTCTTCTTCTTCCCCTTGAACATTTAAGTCCTGAGCAAGGCAGGTAGCAGAGCCTAGAGCATCTGGTTGTGCTAGAAAGCTAAGTGCTCAAGGCACAATCATATCAAAAGGAGTTAATAGGGACACAGAGCATCAAAATAGGCAACATTAGTAAAAGATGATAACCTACTGAAAAATAGGAATTTATGAGTCCATAAATAAATAGATTGAAAGTGTGGGAAAGGACAAGATATTTATATAGTTTCAAAGTACCTCCCCACAAAACACCTGTTAAAAAGGTGTGTGTGGGGGGGGAGTAACTTTACAGACTTTAATTGAGTGATCAAAGTGAACATCATCAGTAATGCAAATTGAAAATCATATGCCATCTGATCAGATGCAATGAAAAGAACACAGCATGACTTCTGTGATCTTCCTGGCAGAGACGAATAACTGAGATCTAACTGTGAGGAAACGTCGGAAAATCTCAATTGAGGGATATTTCTACCAAATAACCAAGTGCCCTCTTCAGAGTCTTCAAAGCCATGGTCGCATTTCAAATGGAAATAATTAAGGATACCAGCCCTGTGTGATTCTGAACTGTATCTTTTCGCTATAAAGGACATTATTGTGACAATTGGTGAAATCTGAATGGAGCTGGAGGATGAAATAGAAGCCCTGTATTGATGTAAATTCTCCTGATTTTAATGTTGGTGCTGTGATCATGGGGGAGAATTTTCTTTTTTTCTTGGAAATATGACATGTTATTTGATGGTTAAAAGGTATCATGTCAATGATTCCTTCTCAAATAGCTCAAAGGGGGAGCTTTGGTGCTATATGTGAAATGCTTCTGTTAAGTTTGAGATTTTTTCAAAATTAAACAACAACAAAAATCCTAATCTGTTGCAACGATTTAGATAGTCCCTTCAGATGACATTCTGCTTTAAGTCCAAATACTCTCCTGCCTTTCCCTTCTGCTTCTCCAATATTGTCTGGGAGTTTGAAGGGTTTATGTGAATGGAGGGAACCAGATTATGCAACCTCCTGATACTGAGGAAGGCAGAGGGATCAGATCCACAAGTCTCCCTTGGACCCTCTGCTGGTCTCTGAGACACTGTTTCTGGTCACTGGTTGCAGTTAACGTCTATTGTCATCTGGTCTCTTCCTGGGCTTGGTTTAGCCTTATGATGCTCCCTGGCTGCCTCTACCTTATTTTAGCTCTTATTAGCATTTCAGACTCTTCTGGATCTCTTCTGTGTCTTCTCTCTGGCTTCTGGCACAAGCAGTCCAGCCCCTAATGTGGAGTTTTACCTCCCTTTGCTATATGTCATCTGCCTTGAACATCAACCATTTCTGAGATTTCTCTCTAAGAGGTAATGCAGGTCTATATCTGTATGGGCTTCTGGCCTCACAGGCTTCTTTAGATCATCTAAAAGTACTTAGCATTTAGGTAGAATTAATGTGGTGTGTTCTAGAGCTACTTAGGAAATTTAGGGCTATTTAGGGAAAACAAATATCAAGGCCTCTTCCTATCGAATCATGTTGCCAAATTTATTTTGATATGATTGATATGGAGAATTCAGCCCACCAGAGATCTCTTTCCAGAGTCTTAAATGGGAGTGGGACAATGCTTGCCCTGCTTATCTTAATGCACTTCCTATCTACAGCCTGAAGCCTAGAGTTAAGAAGTCAGGATGCTTGGGCCTGCCCATTACTTCCAACTGTCTCTCTGCCCTGATACCTTCCTAACCTACCATGCCTCTGGTCTGGGAAGAGCAGACTTTCTTCCAGGTCACATTCTCCTGCTTTCCCACTCTTGCCACAAGTCTAGCCATTCTTGGAGGGCCAGAATCTTTCATCCGCACAGGAAACACTGCTTGGGCTTGGTTGGTAAACCTTTGTTTTGGTGTAGAGCTTAACTTTTTGCCTTTGGACACTTTGCCTCAGTTTGATCTAAAATATTTAAAGAAGCAAAGGAAAAACCAGAAGATTGAATTATTTTATATAATGTTTATCATATGACTGTTATTCCTGGGTGTAAAATCCTGTCTCACTAAGACTTCTGGAAATCAATGATCCTACTAGAGCCTAGAGCCCAGAGCCCAGATTGGCCATGGTGCAGTGAACAAAGTGTAGATCCCATGTCCTAGTTCCTGTGTTGTTTTTGAACCAACTATCTCCTCAAATTGGTTGACATTCTTGATCTTTGGCTTTCTTACTGGCCAAATGGGGAATATTAAAGATAAAAATCTAGATTTACAAAATACTTTTATTGATAGTCTGTTATTAAAAAGTAGTTAACTTGATTAGACATTAAATGATGTAGCATGATTCAATAAACAAACAAAACAACAGGGTTGTGCAATAGGCGAGCAGAGTAGAAGCACAGTCACCAACAAACTTTGTGACTCTAGACAATCACCTTCTGGACCTTAATTTCATCATATGTCAAGTGACAAAATATCCATCTGTGTCTATAAGGATACAACAGGACTAAGAGATTTAATTGAAATGAATTTAAAATGATTTAGTTAAAAAAAATAAAATGATTTAGTTGCCATAATAATATAACACTATTAAAATTACCAATTTTTTCTACAAAATCATCCTTGGAGCCTATGCATGAGAACACCTTATCTGTTGAGAACCATTTTAAATAGGACTATATAATATAGATTAAAGCCCCTGGGGTAAAGTCAGACCCTTAATGAAGTCTGCTCTAGAGCTAAGAGTGTAAGAGCACTATTGCAAATTGACTATTTGATGCCTGATTAAACTGAGGATGGCCTCTGAAAGTAAAAAGCAAAATATTCAGGGAGTGGCATATGATATGTATGTATTTGGGATATGTAGCACGGTTGGGCAGAGAAAAATTTTAAAACAATATTCAAAGCAAACTGAAGTCAATCTATGTTTACTATTACCATGTGCTAATGATTGTAAACCATGTTAGTGGTAAGATATTACCCCTTTCACAATGGACCACAGCTCTCCCCCACTCCTCTCTTGTTATTTCTGTCTCTGTTCGAGAATAAAGATAGAACTTCTTCCTTAAGGAGAATCCACAGGCTTAGTATACAACTGCACTAAACACACACACACACACACACACACACACACACTCATTCACTCACCCCATTTAGCAATACCTGTTTGCCCTTCCTGACCCAAGATCTAGTGGATCTTACAAGATTTCTGATGGAAGCTAGTCCACAAATGGCTGGAGGTTTGCCATGTTGACTTACAGTATAATATGGAAAGATTAAATCTAGGGAGGCAAATGTCTCCTGGAAATGTGAAGAACTGATTTTGATTGAAGACAAAATTGCATAAAACTCCTTTTATGTGGGTGACCATCTTTATGACTTGTTCTTGCTTCATATTTTAGTTTTGAAATATTTTCTCCCATTGCTTCCCACTAAGGAAACTATTCTTTTTGACTTTCCATGGTTGAACCAGCTAATGAATCATTTATAACTTGCCGTTAACAGCCAAGTTCTAATTTTTAAATCTCTATATAATTTCTATGTCTTTTCCAGTCACACTTATAGGATTTTTTCACTGCTCTAGGGGTTCTTTCAAATCCTCAGAATCCGTAAAAGGCAAGTATAAAACCTAAACATAAAACTATAAAGTTTCTTAAAGAAAGTAATTAATAATTAGATACTTTTAAAGTAGTCTTGGAAAGGAATAATATATATTTGCATGCTTACTGGAAGTTTCTTGGTTTTATGTAAGGTATTGTATTTTTCAGTTTATTTCCATTTGTTCATTTATTATGTCCATGTTCCTTTAAATCTGTAAACATATTATGTTTTATAGCTGTTTTAAGGACTTGTTTACTAATTCCAGCACCTTGGTCATCTCTGAATCTGTTCCTATTGTTGCCAACCACCACCCACCACCTCCTGTTATGGGTCACACCCTTTGGCCTTTTAAAGAAAAAGCCATATATATTTTTTATTATTGTATCCTGGACATCGGAAATGCTTCATTTTTGGGAGTCTGGACATTTTTTTTTCCTAGAAGGAATGTCGAATTTTGTTATGTAAGTGATTGAGTGCAGATCAGAGGGATCCTTTGGAGGCTTGTTTTTAAGCTTTGTTAGGTGGGATCTAGTGCAGCCCCAAGTTGAGAGTGAGAGTCTCACTGGTGCTCAATGAAGAGCCTACAGCATGCAACAAGGTGTCTCACCCAGGATGGTTGAGCCCTATGCACTGTGGGAAGCCCCAACCTCCCAGGAGCTCACAGCCACCCCAGCCACCCATCGCTGTTTTCTGCTGGGTGACACTGAGCTCCCCTGTGTGTGAGTGTTGTATTTGGCCAACAACATAATAGGACTGACCACTGACCACCAGGTAGATTTCTGGATCTCCTGAATTATGCTCACTTTTGTATCTGTTCAAACTAGGAGGCTATCGGTATCGGTAGTGAAGACTAGTTTTCTTGCCTTTACTCCACTCTTTTAAATGTATTCATATTTTTTTCAATAGTTGTTATTGATCTTTTAAACTGTATTATCTATGGCACTGTTTTCTAAGATGTGTTCCATGAAAAATTAAAAAGACTCTATATTAAAATAGCTTGGGAATGCATTTGTCTTGACAGCAGGACATCTCAGAGCCATAAAAAGCTAATATGGACTGTAAATTTTCAAGGGACTATATTATTTGCATTTTTCAAATTCATTTGACCACAGAATCCATTTTTAACAGATTGTCTTATGGGAGCACTAGACAATGGACCACTTTTGGGTAATGCTGCTCTGCAGTTGCTATTTATTAATTTTATTAAAAATTTATATGCCTAATTAAAAAGCAATCATGGTTACAACTATCTTTTAAATTAATTTTTAGATGGAAAATAAGCTTAGCTTCTCCTTCCTCTTCTGATATGCTTCTATCCAAAATTGTTTCAGGAAGTCCTCAAGAAATGTACAGAGATCTATGTGTTCATGTACATACGTTCCCAACAGCTAGCTTGCAGTTGGACCCTTCCATATTTTATGTAATACAAAAAGAAGAGAATTTTAAAGGGAGGAATGAAACTTTATGAAAACGTGTATTTCATTTTGACTTTTTTTCCCCAAAAGAAAAAGGCCTTTTTTTTTTCAGACACTGTAAAATAAAGTCAGCACTTTTCAGTCTGTGAAGTTATCATCCTATCATGCTGTTTGATAAATGAGATGTCACTAAGGATGCGAGAATGATGAGCCGTCAGTAGCAGCTGCAGCTGTTGGATCTTGTCTTTACCACTAATAATTCAATTATTTTAAGTGTTTCTTATGAGCAGTCCTTCTCCTTCAACACACTCACACAAAGCTCTGGGTGCAGCTGGTTGGGGGCAACTGCCCACTGCCACATGTCTGAGAATTATATGGAACCAGCAGAAAGGCAACAGAAGGGAAGACAATGGACTGAGTCAGTCTCCGGGCACAGGGTGCCATGTGGCTCTTTCGTTAATCTTTGCCCAGCAGCAACCCTCTCTGAACCTTGGTTTCTCCAATGGGACAATGAGTTCTTTGCACGGAGTGATTTCAGTTTCCTTCTGGCTCAGTTCTTGTCAAACAGTACCCTATTAACGAAAAAGTGGTAAGAATACCATTTCTGTAAAACATTGCCTCTCTGGGCTGGGAGAACAAGAGATGTGTTCTGAAAAGCAATGGAAAATTTATTTTAGCTTTAAGCCTGTAAACTGAAAAATTTTTACCCTTGAAATTTGGCCTTCATGGCTTAAATAATTCCCCTAATCACAATCCATTTGTCATCTGTCAAAGCTTCACATTTTAGTTTGTCGAGTGACAAAGGTGATGACTTTTATCCTGAAACTTTATTCTGTAAGGCAGGAGAGAGACTTTCTCCCCAAAGATACAATGCAATTTTGCAGAGACCAAAACAAAAAGTTTTCAAATCTCTACATGAAACCAGGAGAAAAAAAAAAAAAAAAAAAAGTCATTCTGAGTTTAGTTGCTAACAAAGGCAGAAAAAGAAAAGAAAGACAAAAAAAAAAAAAAAACAAAAACAGTTGCTATGTTATTTCTTCATAAGCCAAGCTCAACATAAAATGAAAAAGGATTTCCTGGTACTGCTCTACATTATCTTCAATTGCATTATTGATTTAGATTATAGCAGAAAGGAAGAATCAAAGATCAAAGTCTTTGTTTTCCCTGGAGCTTCAAATGCATCCAATAGTGCATCCATCTAGGGGCCATTAGATATGGACACCCATGGGAGGCTTTGTGTTCTCGTTCTACCCAAGGGCCAGGTGAACCGAGAGAGTTGCAGTGTATATAGTTCCTGGGGTTATACTACCTTAGGCAATTCATTCACCTAGAGCTGTGGAGAGCAGTACCAGCTGGAGGTCTAGATGGGAGACTTGGATGCTCAGGTGGAGATACAGCAATAGGGTTAGGCTTAAGGGCAAGGCAAATCCATAAAGGGGAAAGGAGGCCTGAGATCTAAAGCAAGGAAGCTGAGGAACAGAGTGGAAAGGGGAACATGAGGCAGGTGAGGGAAGTGCACTGTGAGGGAGATGCAGGGGCATGATGCCCAGTTTTATATACTGCCCTGGCTGACTAGTCATGGGGCTGAAATGGGACCACCCACCACTCCTTCCACTCCTTACTCGCCTCCCACTTACCTGGCCTTAGAAGGGGAGGCAGAGATGTGCTTTGCCTTTGCTGGGTGATGGGGTGCAGCTTTCTTATGGCAGAACTTTTATAGAGCACAGGGGCCCAACGCACAGACATGTCAAAGACTGCCATTTACTAACTCTATGATCTGGGGCAAGTTGCTTAATGCCTTTGAACCCTGGTTTCCTCCGCTATAAGATGAGTATAATGGGTTTAATAAAAATCAAAGAGCTGAGGATAATAACTTTAAGCATAAGGTGGTGATGAGTATTAAATGAATGAATAGAAGGAAGGCATTTGGCCCCCAACACACAGAACTTAAACGTTAGAGCTGCTATGATTACCTCCTGCTCCTTGTACCTTTGCCTGCTTCCAGCTCTCCTTAGTAGCTACCGGGATATAAGCTGCAAGAGGGTATGGATCATGCCCTTCAGGTTCACACCTGCATCGCCAGCCCAGCAGTGTGCTGGCATATAGGAGGCCCTTCATGAATATCTGTTGAATGAGTAAATGAATAAACAAAAGAATTTCTGATGAGTAGTCCCTGACAGGCTACCTCAGACTCTGTGAGGGAAGGTCATACAGCCACCAAGCACAAGGCCCTCCAAAGTGAAAGGCTCTGACCCTGCCTGGTTGGGCCAGGAACTCTGACACATGCCTGAACATTCGTATTCTATGGCTCCGGTTATGTAGGCAAATGTCTTTCCTTTTTGTTATCGTCACCAACACTTAGGTTCAAATCTTCCTTATATGTGGGTGGGAGTGTAGTATGTATCCCTGTTTGGTATTTCTCCATAAACATTTTTAAATTCATGGTGCTGGGTCAATAGAGTAGTAATATCACTTTGTCCTGTCTCTCATATCATTCCCCAAAGAGAGCAATTACAGTAGGCATTTCACTTCATCCGCTTTCCTGTAATGGATAGTGTATATACACAGACAACTCATTATCCTGACACACATTTTCCACCCTGAGATTCAGCCTCTCGAAATCTGGTTTTAAGCCCTTCCCATGGAATGACTAACACATTTTAATAGGTCTCTTGTGGGGTCTCACTTCATATGCAAAGAAAGGAGAGAAAAGGTGGGTGAATAAAAGAAGGTATGTCGGTGGTGCTGCAAACCGCAGGCTCAGGAGCCAAAGATTGTGTTGGGGGAGAATGATGTACAGGCTCTGAGGAGTCACAGAAATGAAGGAGGTGAGAGGAAAGGCAGCTATAGCTTCCTCAACATACTGTTCTGACTTCTTATAATAGCACACGCCACATCTTATGTGATTGTCTTTTTTTAGAAGTTGTTCTCCACCACTATATTGTAGACTTGATGACGTAGACACTGTCTTATTCAGAGAGGCTAACAGTCTTTGGCACATAGTATTTCTTAAAAATTTTGAATGGGGGATTAGATAAGTGGATGGATGGATGACCAGATTATAAGGCAAAGGAAGAAGTGAAGAGGTTGTTAAGTAAGAGCTCTCAAAGAATCTACTATGCCTAGCATGTTCTAGGGTTGGCACCAGGTACGAGGAATGCCTAGGTTGGGACTGAGGGAACCTCACCCCCAGGGATAGAGAGAGGCAGCATTTTCAGTCAGAAGACTGAGTTCAGTAGAATAGAAAGAATGGGCCAAATAGGTCACCACCTGGGAACCAGAAGCAACATCTAAACTTGGAATTGGAAGCTCTAACTTAAAAAAAAAAAAAAAAAAGGTAGACTTACTGGAAACAGCTATTGTTGTCTTTTTAGATTTGATGTGTCTATCTCAGGGCTTTTGAGAGGATTGGATCTTTTTTTTACAGAGTCAGGTATGAGGGAGACACTTTCATTCTCAGAACATCTTTCAGATTCATCCCAGGTGTGAGGGGTGGGGGGGTACCAAATGTCAGAGCACAGGCCTCACCCCATACGTTCTCACTTCTGAGTTCTAAGGCTGAACATGACTTTGGCAAAGTCCAGAGGATCTTTGACAATGTATTCAGGTCACCCGTGTTAGATTCTGGGATCTGAAAGAGGTACAGAACAGGTTCTAACTGGAAAGAGGAAGCAGGAAGTGGTAAGAATGGATGGACAAAAATAATATAGGATGGTGGTTAGAGCTGACTGTAAAACCATAAGGTTTATTATGTGTGTTAAGTTGAAAGACTTGAGGTCACAGTCGTCCAATATTTAGCAGGTGTAAGGATTTCTTGTGTATCATCTGCCATCTGAGATTCTTTGCTGGCACACTCCCTGTTCTATGATGCAAGGGAGGGTATCATGTACATCCCCTTAAAAACTCTCAGGCTACTCCAGGAAACTTTAAAATTTTTATTTATTTATTTATTTATTTATTTATTTATTTATTTATTTATTTATTTATTTATTTAAGAGGGAATGAGAGAGAACTGGAAGGAAGGAAAGTGGGAGAAAGACTCTGAAGCAGACTCTGCACTGAACCTGATTTGGGGCTCAGTCCCAGGACCACAAGATCATGACCTGAGCCGAAACCAAGAGTTGGCCACTCAATTGACTGAGCCACCCGATGTGCCCCACCGGGAACCTTTTTGCTCCTGAAGAGGTGGTGGGTCTGGGCATAGGGAGTTTGGGGGCAGAATAGTACTTATTTGAAAAAGTATAGTCTGTGTAGAAGAGGCAAAGCTTTCAGGGTCTGGTTTGATTATCTGCAATATTCCAGGGCCCCAGTGAGCACTCCAGGTTGTTCTTAGGCTGGGAGAGGTATGTGATGAGCAGGTTAGTATGAATGTGTAACCCTGACCCTAACCCTGAAGGATACTTTCCAAACCAAGAAGCGTAGTCAGAGATCAGATAGCAGGGCAGTCTGTGAAAATAGAAGGGCTTTTTGGTATATCTTTTTAATATAGATGGGTAGGGATGGGGTGCAGTACTTACAAAATGTGCCACTTTGGCAAGAACATTGAACATTATCAGGAAAGTTTCTTGGCCACCAGGAGGCAGAGTATCTGAAATGTATCTTTCTGATGGTGTCATAGGATGTTTGAGATGAGAAATGCAGGTCTTCAGGCCCCTCCAGACCATCTCTAAAACAAAAGAAACTATTCCAAATACTTGTGTGTTTCTGAAGCGTGCCCATAACAAGTTACCAAAAGAACTCCAGATCATGTTTTTGGCCTTTAATGGGCTCTGGTAGCCACACTGGTTGGTACAGTGTCATAGCTTCTAGGTGGGGATATCTCTTATTGCCAGTCTCTCCTGTACCCCATTCCCTGGAGTTGCCTCTAGCAGCTATGCATTTACTTCAAGTATTGTACGTATATAATAGTGGTTGTCTGGTTTGGATTATCTTGCTTTTTAGAACTGGGGTGGGATAGATGACAACAGTTTTCCAGAAAACATTCTTTTTCTAGGTGTGGCTATCTCAGCCACTTTCTAGTTTGAGAGCTTTTGTAATAGTTTTTGCCCCCAGTTTTGCTTGGAGCAAAGATGATGGAGAATTTGAATCAAAGGACTTGGACTTCCTAGTATAGGTCATTTCCATTGTCAATGCCCTGTCATCAAAGACCACCAGAAGCACACCTGTAGTTGAACAAATTGGGTTTATTACTTGACATGAAGGAGAAGCCACCATGGGGAACTGTGAGATATCTCAGTAAGAGGGTATCAGAAAGGATTTACAGGATTTGGGCTTCAGTTAGGCAATCTTAGAGAATGTCCAAGGAAATGTGGTTTTGCTCTGGATTGTGTCCTATCAGAGGTGGGCACAGTTCTATGACTGAGTCTCTAAATAAGGCAAAGCTATAGTTGTAGTTGATAAAGAAACAACATTCACTTGTATTAGCCAGGAGAGAGGGGAGTTTGATGTTCTGTGGTGTGCACGGTGACTTTGCTTTTGTCTGTGTCCAGGAAAAAAATTATGAAGTGGCCTTGTTTAGTCTCACTTGATCATGGTCACAGAGTGACCTTGTCTGTTGGCGTTCTGTGAGATTGTGTCTAACTGGAGAACACATGGCCTAGCCGTGAGCAGTTAGCCAACTTCTAATAATACTGAGGCTGTACTTTGTCAGGCCAAGTCCCCATTCAGGGGCTGTTTTTCTCTTCTTCACTGAGCTTGTCACAATGTTGCTTTGTTTGGCCTTGTTTGAGTCAGGGAGCATAATTCACTCCAGAATTTCCAATGAAGAGACTTTAATGAAAGTACTGCCAGAGGTGTGACTAGGTTAAGGAAAAAATTAAGTAAAGATTAGGCACCTAGAAGGATACTTGGGTATCCTGACTCCATCAGTCAAGTGTCTGACTCTTGGTTTGGGTCAGGTCCTGATTTCATGGGTGGTGAGATCGAGCCCTAAGTCAGGCCCAGTGCTCAGTGTGGAGTCTGCTTGATATTCTCTGTCTCTCTGCTTCTCCTCTGCTCATGCACGCGCTCTCTCTCTCTCTCTCCCTCGCAGATAAATAAAACATTTAAAAAAAACCAACAACAACAATTAGGCACCTAGAGATCAGTAATAATGGTAATCTATTTCCACCACTACCCCCCTCCCCTTTCCAGAGCTGACAGATAAGAGGAATAATTACTTTTACCAAAACCCAGTGAAGGCTGCAATCTCAGAGGAGGGGCTGCCCTCTAGAATGTAGAGTTTTAGAGACATGAGGCAACTGTCATAAATGCTTTGGTGAAGCAGGAGGGTTGAGGGAAGAAATATCCAAACATTTCTCTCCTGTTAGTGCCTAACACTGCTCAAACAAGAGCTGGTCTGCAGAGGAGCTTAGATTATGAAGTCAGAGCTTTCTAAGGCATGTGGTGGGGCAGAAAAGAGCAAACAATCACTATGGGGGTGGGGATAGAAAGGAGAAAATAACTGGAAATTCTGTATCAAGAGAAAGCAAGGTGGATTGGAGAGGGCCAAGAATGACCAAGACATAGATCAATTTATAAACCATGGATGTAGATACTGTGGGAGGACAACAGCATGTATCCCAAGTTGTCATACAAGGATGAAGAGATACAGAGAGTTGATGGCTGAGTTGGTAAGGGTCATTTTTTAGGTTCAAATGTATAACCAACATTGTACTGCCAACCCAATGGAATTTAAAACATAAGCTTTGGAGTGAAGATGAAGTCTAAATACTACCTCCAAGAGGTTTTTTCTTTTTGAAAAACTAGGTCACTGGAAGAATTAGTTGATTATATTTGAAAGGTGCAGGGGATGGGAGCCTCAATATGGATTCAAGATTGGATAGGAATATGGTTAGGACTCATAGGGTAATTCTTTTTAGACAAAGAGAAGCATGTTTTGGTTGGTTTTGCCCCCATATTTGGGAATCAGGTACTACTATGTTGCTAATTAAAGATATGAGGCCCAAGGGCAAGAACTAACCCATTACGGCAAGGCGGAAAAGCTGTTGATCTATGATAGAAATGATGAGGATTTTAAATTCCAGATCTGAGATGGTTTTTAAGGAACAAAACTTTTACTGTGGTAAGAATACCAGAGTATCTTATTTAGTGATGTTTTAGAAATAGCTGGGATTTGTTTTAATCAGATATGGTAAGATACACAGGCATGGAAATGACTATCATGAAGGAGGAAATTTGTTATATTCATAGATCCCTAGAACAGAACACTCAGCATGTCATGCAGGGGAACCACATGGAGAAACACCAGGACCAATCAGCAGACAGGGGGAGTAAGGGGAAAATCCAGGCAAGAGATTTTAATGTAATTTCTGTGGGAAGAAAGAGGTGAGTGAGGGTAAGCAGGCTTAGTTTGGCTAGTTTGAGTAATTTCAGTGGGCTCTGGGGTTTAGGGACAGTTTTTGGTCATCTGGTTCTTTATCATGATAGTTAATTTTATGTGTCAACTTGGCTGAGTCATGGTACTCAGATATTTGGTAAAACCATATTTTGGATGTTTCTTTGGATGTGTTTTGTTCACTTGTTTTTTGTTTTCTTTTGTTTTGGTTTTGGTTTTTGAATTTTTTTTTTTTTTTTGGTGAGATTGACTTTTACATCACTGAATGTTGAGTATAGCAGATTATCCTCCATAACATAGGTGGGCCTCATCTAACTAGTCGAAATCTTGAATAGCACAAAGATTGAGCTCCTCTGAATAAGAAGGGATTTTACCAGAAGACTGTTTTTGGACTAAAACTGCAACTCCTCCCTAAGTTTTCAGCTTGCCAGCCTGCCCTGCAGGTTTGGATTATCAAGCCTGTATAATCACATGAGCTAATAATTTAAAACAAAATCTCTCTCTCTCTCTCTAACACACACACATATCCTTTCGCTTCTGTTTCTGAAGGCTGATTCCCTGGACCTTGGTGATTGGGGCAGATGGAGAGTGGCCTGGAGTGTGAGAGCTCAATAAAGGAGGTGGGCTGGGATGTGGGCTCTGGGATGGTTGGTTTGCATTTGAAGGTATGGGTGTGAGTGGTTGACTGTCTCTAAGAATTTGCTAACCCTGGGAACAGCAGTCTCTCCAGTATCAGCAAGGTCCCAGATATCACAAAACACCAAAATACAAGAAAAAAAGACATATGGTAAATACAAGTGAGAAAAGGGGAAGCTATGGGAACCTGATGGAATAGATTGGGGGCCATTCATATCTCTAAACAAAAATCCTCAGTAGCTGGGACTGGGAAACCTCTATGATATGGCAAGACAGGCAAGGCTCTTGCTCTCAGTGCTCTTACATTAGAATGGAATGAATGCCTGGAGATAAGCAGTGGGCAATTTCAAATGTATAAAGCCTACTAAAGAGATGTCAAAGAAATAAAGTGCCTGATCATGAGATGAGGCTTGTAATTGAAGTAGAGGGAGGCTTGACCAAAGAAATCTAAGCTCTCAGGAACTATGAGCGTAGACCATTTATTTAGAACAGACTCATTTAGAACAAGTGGGTACAGAGCATCTTGAGGGACTCCTTTAGCGCCATGCTCAACCAGACTTCCTCTAAATGAGCAGAGGAGCTCAGCTCAAAAGAGTCAGTTGAAGTAGCAGTACCAGAACCATTGTCAGGTTGTAACCCTAGGAGGAGTGAGCCAGGTGGATTAGGAGGTTGCCCCAGCGACTGGAAAAGTGACCCCTTTAAAAAGGCACTGCCTTTTAACAAATTTATCTACAGGTCCTATAATTTCATATTGCTTTGCCTAATCTCTGTGGTATAGGTGGCTAACTGTTCACCAAATAAATTTTCTCTAGCAATTAATATTCCTGGGCAGAGTTCCTGGGCATATTTTTAAGACTCTTGCAGGCACAGGTGGCCATGAGACTGAATCAATGGAATGTGAGAATAAGTAATGGGTATTGTTTCTAAACTAAGGCTTTTAAGAAACAGGAGTGTTTCCTCCCTGCTCATTTCCCTTTATGGCTAATTGGGATGGCAACCCCTGGGTAATCTTGTATATCATAGCTTGCAGATGGCAAATGCATTGGCAGCATGGCTCCTTGGATGACTGTGGAAGACAGCTGACCAGCAGAGCAGGAACACCTACTTTGGACTATGATGTGAATCAGAAACAAACTTCCACTGTTTTGGAACCATTGTTTATATTAGGTCTATTTATCATGACCCTAAGTGATGTAAGGGTAAATGAACATTATTTTCTCCATTTATAAAGGGCAAAGAGACCATTTTCCACTTTGTCTCTTAGTATTTCCTCGGAGACATAATAAATCAGAGGTTTTGCTCTAACCTTTGGAATAAAGATAAATCTCACTAGAGATTAAGCCCAATCTCCAGATTTTATAACATAGAGAAACGGACTTTTGCCATAGAGATATTTCTAAGGTCAGGAGCCAAATAACCTCTATTTATGGTAAAAGGGTACCTTTGAAATGAGCTCAGAGGCCTTACACGAGATGAACAGAGATTGTCACAAGCTTCAGGCCCTTTGTCTCTCAAAGAGATAAAATAAGTCTTAATTCCTCTTTCTACCACTTTTCTGTATACATTTGAGTAAGATGCTCCCCAGTGGTAGTCACTCTTCTCTACCTTATGCATGCTTAAGTCTATTAGTGGTTACACAATAATAAACTATGTTTTCCTCTTTCTTCTATATTGGTATAGAAAGGTCTGTTTGCGGGATCCCTGGGTGGCGCAGCGGTTTAGCACCTGCCTTTGGCCCAGGGCGCGATCCTGGAGACCCAGGATCGAATCCCACGTCAAGCTCCCTGCATGGAGCCTGCTTCTCCCTCTGCCTATGTCTCTGCCTCTCTCTCTCTCTGTGACGACTATCATAAATAAATAAAATTAAAAAAAAAAAAAAGGAAGAAAGGTCTGTTTGTTGTCAGGGTTGGATTATTTCTCCATCACTAACCAGAAATTGATTCTAGAAGTGGGGCATACATATAATAAAGCCCTAAAATATTTAGATTTAACTTCATGGTCAAACATCAGCTGGGGAGGAAACAGATTGCAGAGGCCAGAAAGACAATAGCCCATGTTTCACGACAACAAAACTGGTAATATTGTCACCTTCAGTAACTCGGAAGCCAGAACAAGAGTCTTCTGAATCTGCAGTTTCAGGAGGAATGAATTAGAAAAAGCCAGAAAGTGTGCATGTGCATTGCGCATGTTGGTGGTGTTAATAAGATATTTATAAAGAAGAAATAAACATGAGAGGACTGGCTGATTTGAAAGTAGAAATAACAGTGATAGGAATCTAGAAATAAAATCTTAAATGAAGGAAAAAAAAAAAAAAAACAACGGTTCTTTATAAGACCCATCCATCAGTGTCTTATTCTTGCCTTGGACCACTGCCTCTGGAGTTGGCCATACTCCCTTATCCCAAAGGGGAGGTTTTGTTTGGATGTTCTGTCCAGGCTTATCCCTGAATGGTGGTAGGACATTGTCTTTCCCATATTCCCAATCACAAGGTGCCATATCCAGAATGGAAGAAAAGGACCATTTATCACCAAGGGATCTTGGCCTTGGAAATGGTAAGTTGGAACTTTGGATTGTCTCCCTTTGGGAAGAAGACAAGTGGAACTTTGGGGAACAGATAGGTAAAGATTTTAGAGAGTTTTGCTCTATATGTCCCATTCATTTCTACTTTTTCTCTTCTTTAGTTCTTCAACAAACACTTAGAATATTTTTCAAAACTTTCAGAGATGGATTTGGTTTTATTTTTATTTTCTTCCCCAAACACAGGTGGATCTTAAGGCAGGAGCAAAAGTTTGAGATTAGCTGTGCTAAACATATCATATTTATTTGGTTAACTAAGAACACCCTGGAAAAGACACCATTACTCAATCAGTCTTCTTAAATGGGTATTATGGTTTAATATCTTACAATTAGGATGTGACTCTGAGCCCTAATGCAAACTGATTTATTTTCCCCATTTTGTGCTTCTGTGAAAGAATCCAGTTTAATCAGTATATACATAGATTGTTATTTATTTTTAACTCTGGGGTATTTATACCATAAGCTATAAAACCGAAGAAAGCTATAGTGTCTTCACAGAAAATGCATGCTGTTCTTCCACTATGGGGATGGGATCCACAATTGCGCTGGCTTGATCATACCTGCACCTGGCAATCAACACTCTTCTGGAGACTGCATCCCATTCGGCATCAGCACAAAAAGGACTCTTGCCAGGTAGAAACAGGGGCAGAAAATACAATTCCAGTCTCTGATAGTGACTGAACATAGATATGCCAAAGCTGTGCCTCGTATCCCTGGACATGAACAGGCACAGGAGAGCTGCCAAATGCATGGCTCATGTTTTCTTCAGAACAAGACTATCCTCCTTTTTAAAATTATTATTTATTATACAACTTATCCACAACAAGTACGTGGAACTTTACAAAGCTAGAGCTGTATGTTCTCTGGAGGAGATGTATTATGATTTGAGAGGTATACTCCAAGTAGATAGTTCAGTGACAAAGAACTGGGTTCTGAATGTTCCACTCATGTTCAGGCTTTTCAAAGAGGAGAAGAATTTTACAAATTTAACTCTCTCTTCTTGCACATCATCTCTCAACTGCCTGCCTCATTTAGTCCCCTCCCCCAGAGAAATCATTTAAACCCTGGCCCGATCTAAATTTCCCTGGAATCACAAAATCACAGAACATAGGCATAGGAAAGCATCATAAGCAATTTCACTTCCTCCCTTGTTGTAAATACTGGAAAACCAAGTCCAAGGATGGTGAAGCAATTTATTCACGTCCAAATAGCTAATAAGTATGGGATTTGGGATTAGGTCCCCAGGCTCCATCTCCTGGGCCAGAGCTTTTCTCTTGTTTACAAACACTTTTCCATTCACATTCAGATTTCTGAATTTTGGTAGACATTTTATCAGCTGAATTCAGTAGGTACTAACTACAATTCTAAATTTTAACACTGCTGAAAAGACACAGAAGAGAGATCCTCTGTGCTGTGTTTGACGTGAAGCAAACAGTGCTCCTGAATTCTGTTATGAATTGTATCCTTTATGCTCACAGATCTTTCTCTAACAAAGATTTGTTGCCTGACAGTCTGGGGTGAGAAGTATTGGCTTATCAAAAGAAGGAACTTATCCTGGAGAGAGGGATTTAAATAATCACAGAGTTACACAAAAATGACAGTGAAGACTGTTAAAGTTGATAATTATTCAGTTAGTTATTTCATTCTTCATTCATTATTTATATATATACGTTTAGTGCCTGCGATATTTGCAAGATATTGTGCTAAGGTTCATCGGGACACAAAGACAAATAAGGCCATGTCTACTCCCAATAAGCTAGCTTCTGGTCTGCTAAGAACTAAGTAATGGGTTTTAGACATGGTATTTTGATTCTGTGGGAGGAGAGAAAAACTGATGTTACTGGAGGAAAAGTTTAGCTGGCATGTTTTCCCTATGTATCCATTTAAAACATTGAGGTGTGATTATCAGACAATAAACCATGTATATTTTTATAGGAAACAATTTGATATACTTTGACATATGTATACTCACTGGATGCTGAAGCCTGAGACATTCGGTAACACATACAACTAGCCATAGAGTCAGGTAGAATTAAAAAGAGCTGCAAGAGATGGATAATGATAGCAGACATTTACTGAGAACTTAATGACGTGTCAGGTCATCAGATAATATTCAGGTAATATTTAAATGGACGAACTCATTTGGTCTCATAACACAGGGCTTTTATATCACAGGTTGCAAAAGCCAAGAAAAATAATCACTAAAGTGTCCTCATAGAAAGTGTATGTTTCTCTTAAAACTTTGAGGATATAGTACACACAGATGTATTCACTTTATCATGACTGTAACTATGAGTTGCTGTCAAAATTATCTCCATTTTACTGGGGCAGAATCTGAGGCCCAACAGGCTTAAGTGAATTGCCTAAGGTTATATAGCTAAAATGCGGCAGAGCCAAGATTAGAATCAGGGCAGTCTGGTTCCAGAGCCCATGCTCTTAATCACTCTGCTATATTGACTCTAGAAAGAAATACAAAATCCTCTTGAGTTCAAAGAAATGTAGCACTATTCTTTTTACTGAAGTAATAGGAATGGCTTCATTCAATATATAGTATTCTAAATTATCTCTTTGAAGAATTATGAAAGCAGAGATTTGGAAGTTTGTAAGAATTAGGACAGGATGAAGAGCATTTCTGTCCAATATTCAATTATGCCAGTCATTTTGTATACATCTTATTTACTCTGAATTTAACCATAATTACAGTGGAAGCAGCCTATATCATATAAAGTTGGATTGACTTATTGAGGATACATATGTATTTTATAACACATATTTGAGTTGTATCCTTCTGTCTTCTGGCCTCACTTGAAGCCAGCATTTTTTTTGCTATAGCATGGTGGAGGGAGAGCATGTGTTAGGGAGTAGAACTTCCTGGGCTGGTCCTCTTTCTGGCTTCCCTACTTATTAGCTGAGAGGCCTTGAACACCTTGTTAATCTCTTATTAGAATTGTGAGGAGTATGCATATTTACCTACTTGCAAGCTAACAAGTTAGTCTA
Organism: Canis lupus familiaris; assembly: GCF_011100685.1. Taxonomy (NCBI): domain Eukaryota; kingdom Metazoa; phylum Chordata; class Mammalia; order Carnivora; family Canidae; genus Canis; species Canis lupus. The sequence continues at coordinate 24,921,873 of NC_049255.1, forward strand.
CCACAGTTTCTTGGACTCTAGCAGAAGACGTGAGACTTGTGGATTAGAGACAAAGGACATCATTATCATGGGGAACAGAGGACTAGCTAAGGACAAAGTATAAGCTGCCACCCCACAAAGGACCCCCACCCCCAGGGTGGGATATGTGTGATATTCCTCAGGAAGTTCCCAATGTCTTAATGTTAATACCTTGCTCAAGGTAAAAACAACCTTTAACTTGACAATGGCCTCCAGTGTCTTGTAGATCCTCTTTAACATATGAAAATCCTTTGGAAATCTCCCTTTTCCTTATCTCTCCCAACTCTGCAGGAATATACCAGCCACCCCTCACAAGCCCAGGACAGCAGCTCTTCCTGCCCAGGGGTCTTGTCCCCAAGCTTTAATAAAACCACCATTTTGCACCAAGGACGATCATTTCTTGGTTGTCAGCTCTAGACCTCACCCCACCAAATCTCACCTATATTCCAAAACAACATCAATTACCCTCAGCAGCAGCAGTAGCCAGAGCTTCAGCTTTTGTGTCAGGTACCTGAACCCCAGTCCTTATGGGGTAATGATGCAAAGAGAGCAAGAGATGCTTGCATGTGCTGTGGGTTGTTACAGGAGAGGAACCTCCAGCGTAGGGAACCCAAATCTTTTATAAGGGGCAATAAGCCTCCCAGTCTTTGCCCCAAAAGGAGATGTTATTTTTGTTATTCTGGACAATAAACAAACCCACCTTTGCACTTGGGGGAGACACTATCTCTATTTTCCAAGCCTATTTGCTATAGAAACATCCTTGAAAAGAAAGTCTGGAAATATGGCAGCTAGTCCATCTGTTTACAACATGTATAGAAACACGAGTGACCCGGGAGAGAGTTGTCTCCCAATACCTCTATGTGCGCTGCACGGTTTATTCATCTCTGAAAGGGAATAAGTAGTCTTCATATGGTTGCTGTGAGGATTCTATTTGAAAAGAGATTCTATTTGAAAAGAACTTAAAAGAGTATCTGCCATATTTTAAGCACTCAGTCATCATAGTTCTTATTGCTATTATTTATTAGTGTTATTTGCCTCTCTCCCTTTCACAACAAAGAAAACTTGGCCATGATCTCATGTAATTGCAGGAATTCCTGCAAAGGATTTCTGGGGCTTGTCTGTTATCTACTACTCTAAACCGTTCCTCATTTAATTCTTTATTACTTAAATATCTCCTTCCATATTTGCCAGCCATCTTTAACTTTCTTTGTTTCCAAAATGTGACCAAAGTCCCATCTCTTTTTCTCCCCAAAGAACAACAAATGGAATATTCTTCTCTGTAACCAATTTCCCTTGAGCATTTGGCTAGAATGAGTCCTGCTGAGACTTGACTACTGGTCATTGCCATTCTAAAGTTCTTCAGCTGTGCCTTTCATCAGGGGATTACTTCCTCCCAGTACCATCCCCACCCTACCCTACCACCACAACTGAGAAAACCTTGTGGGTCTTTTACTCCTCCATGCACAGTAATTTACAGTCTTTTTGTCCCAAGACTAGCCTGGGGCCTTCTTTTGTAACTAAAGTTCCTTTAATGTGTTTTTTTCATAAATGAAAAAGCTATTTACTCCCCTAAGATAAATTTTACGATTTCCCTAGGATGTAGAAGTGGTTGAAGTCAAGTTAAAAAAAAAAAACAAAACACATTTCTTTTCCTTCTAGCTCAAAAAGAAGCCATTTAGAATGATAACTTTTAAAATGATCTGGAAAAAATAAAAAATAAAAATAAAATAAAATGATCTGGAGAGTTTGGTCAACATGTTTAGTCAGTCTTTCAAATAAAAATCTTGATTCATTCAAGAAAAGCAGCAAATTCATGGTGAAATCATAATGAAACAACCCCTGGATGATTCATAGCATAGCACCTTTAAAGTTAACTTTTAAAGTTAAGTAAAGGTACATAACTTCTAGTTTCATATTTCAATATGAAGTTTAAATAACGTAGAACAATGCCTTCTCTATTTCTTCTTACAAAGTCATACTTGAAAGCAAACTAATAATGTTTGGGAATTAAAGAAGTAAAAGGTACTACTTATATGTAAGGTACTTCTTTGCTATTATTCTTCATTTACAACTAACAGAATAATAGTATCAATTATTAATACACTATTTAAATTTAGTAAAATGCAACATCCATTACTTTTCAGAATGGAAAGCTTTCCTCTTTCCCTCTCTATAAAAGATTCTGATATTTATTAAGTAGAGATATTCATTTTGGCACATTAAGGTTGGGTGAATCTCTTCATGTAAATTTTCAGACTACCTTCTTTTTTTAAATACTTAATGAATTAATTTAATTTTTCCTACTGTTCAAAAGCAATCAAAACAAAGCATTTTATGTCAGCATTTTAATGAGCTTTGTTTTAATGATTAATTCCATGTGAAGTTAGTCACACTTAATTGAGTCACAAATATAGAAAATATTCAGATGCCTGAGTTAAGGGTACAATGATATTCAGGTACAACAAAATCCTGTTTAACTACACTTATCTAATAGTAACGTTCAATTAAGTTTTCATTGTATTTGTTTGTTTGTTTGTTTTGGAAAATCAGAGGAGGGAAGGAGGGACTATTATCAGGTGAGAAAAATAAAACAAATTGTTTCAAACTTCATCCTTTTTCCTGAGAAATTCCAGGTCTTCCTCAACTAGTGACTTTTATATAATAGTTGAGGAAAGCCCAGAATATACATATACATACATACTTTGAAATTTTAGGTAGACCATAAAATAGTCTCATTGGTGCCATATTCCAAAATGGACAATCTTAACTTACCTAAATTTTATATAAGTAAAAAGAAAAACAAATTCTCTATTCTTTATTTTTCTCCTTTAAAAAAATTCCAATTAGTTAATATACAGTGTTATATTAGTTTCAGGTGTAGAATTTAATAGTGCATCATCTGGTGCTCATCACAAGCACACCCCTTCATTCCCATCACTTATTTCACCCATTTCTCCCTGCCCCCTCCCCTCTGGTAACCATCATATTGTTCTGTATAGTTAAGAATGTGTTTCTTCATTTTTCTCTCCCCCCGCCCCCTTGTTCTGTTTCTTAAATTCCACATATGAGTGAAATCAGAGTATTTGTCTTTCTCTGACTGACTTATTTTGCTTAGCATTATACTTTCTAGCTCCAACCATTTCTTTGCAAATGGCAAGACTTCATTCTTTTATGACTGAGTAATATTCCACTGTATATACACACCGCATCTAATTTATCCATTTATCAGTAGATGGACACTTGTGCTGCTTCCATATTTTGGCTATTGTAAATAATGCTGCTATAAACATAGTGTGCATATATCCCTTTGAATTAGTGTTTTTGTATTCTTTGGGTAAATATATGGTAATGGGATTGCTGGATCCTAGGGTAGTTTTATTTTTAACTTTTTAGCTTTTTTTTTTAACCTCCGTACTGTGTTCCACAGTGGCTTCACCAGTTTGCATTCCCAATCTACAATGCATGAGATTTCGTTTTTCTCCACATCTTCACCAACACCTGTTGTTTCTTGTGTTGTTGATTTTAGCCATTCTGATAGAGATGAGGTGATATATCACTGTGGTTTTGATTTGCACTTCCCTGATGGTAAGTAATAACGAACAGCTTTTCATGTGTCTGTTAGCCATCTGTATATCTTCCTTGGAGAAATGTTTATTCATGTCTTCTGTCCATTTTTAAGTTGGATTATTTATTTTATAAGTTCTTTATATATTTTGAATACTGATCCTTTATCAGATAGGTCATTTGCAAATATCTTCTCCCATTCCACAGGTTACTTTTAGTTTCATTGATTGTTTCCTGCACTGTGCAGAAGCTTTTTGTTTTTATGTAGTCCCAGTAGTTTATGATTGCTTTTGATTTCCTTGCCTCAAGAGACATATCTAGAAAGAAGTTGTTATGGCCAATGTCAAAGAAGTTACTGCTTGTGTTCTCTTCTATGATTTTTACAGAAGAGAAGACATTTAGGTTCTTAATCCATTTTTAATTAATTCTTTTTGTTTGGTGTAAGAAAGTGGTCCAGTTTCTTTCTTTTCCAAATAGCTGTCAAATTTTCCCAACACCATTTGTTAAAGAGACTGTCTTTTTCCCATTGGATATTCTTTCCAGCTTTGTTAAAGGTTAATTGATCAGTTGGTTGTGGGTTTATTTCCGAGTTTTCTATTCTGTTCCATTGATCTATGTGCCTTTTTTGGTGCCAGTACCATACTGTTTTGATTACTCCATCTTCGTTATATAACTTAAAGTCCAGAATTGTGATGTCTCTAGCTTTGTTTTTCTTTTTCAAGATTGCTTTTGCTATTTGAGATCTTTTGTAATTCCATACAAATTTTAGAATTGTTTTTTTCTAGTTCTGTGAAAAATGCTTTTGGCATTTTGATAGAGATTACATTAAATGTGTAGCTTGCTTTGCTTAGTATAGACATTCTAACAATATTTTTTCTTCCAATCCATGAACATGGAATGTCTTTCCATTTCCTTGTGTCATTTTCAATTTCATTCATCAACATTTTATAGTTTTCAGGGTAGAGATCTTTTATCTTTTTGGTTATGTTTATTCCTAGATATTATTTTGGGTGTAGTTATAAATGGATTGCTTTCTTAATTTCTCTTTCTGCTACTGCATTATTGGTGTATAAAATGCAATAAAAATGCAGATTTCTGTACATTGATTTTGTATTTCACTGCTTTACTGATTTTGTTTCTAGGCTCTAGCAGTTTTTTGATGGAGTCTTTTGAGTTTTCTATAGAGCATATCATGTCATCTGCTAATAGTGGAAGTTTTACTTCTTCCTTACCAATTTGGATGCCTTTTATTTCTTTTTGTCATCTGATTGCTATGGCTACAGCTTCCAGTACTATGTTGAATAAAAGTGGTGAAAGTGGACATCTTTGTCTCGTTTCTGACCTTAGGGGAAAGCTCTCAGTTTTTGAATCATCACTGAATATGATGTTAGCTGTGGGTTTTGCATATATGGCCTTTATCATGTTGGGGTATGTTTCCTGTAAACCTACTTTGTTGAGGGTTTTTTTTTTTTAAGATTTTATTTATTTATGCATGAGAGATACACAGAGAGAGAGAGAGAGGCAGAGACATAGGCAGAGGGAGAAGCAGGCTCCATTCAGGGAGCCCAATGCAGGACTCAATCCCAGAATGCGGGGATCATGACCCTGAGCCGCTCAACTGCCGAGCCACCCGGGCATCCCATTGTTGAGGGTTTTTTTTTATCATGAATAGATATTGTATTTTGTCAAATGCTTTTCCTTCTTCTATTAAAATGATCGTATGGTTCTTAACCTTTCTCTTATTAATGTGATATATCGCATTGATTGATTTGCAAATATTGAATCACTCTTCCAACCCAGGAATAAATCCCACATGAATGATTTTTTAATGTATTGTTGGATTTGGTTTGCTAGTATTCTGTTGAGGATTTTTGCATCTATGTTCATCAGGGATATTGGCCTGGAGCTCTCTTTTTTAGTGGTGTCTTTATCTGGCTTGGTATCAGGGTAATAATGCTGGCCTCGTAGAATGAATTTAGAAGTTTTTCCTTCCTTTTCTATTTAATTTTTATTTATTTATTTATTTATGATAGTCAGAGAGAGAGAGAGAGAGAGAGAGAGAGAGAGAGAGGCAGAGACATAGGGAGAGGGAGAAGCAGGCTCCATGCACCCGGAGCCTGACATGGGATTCGATCCCGGGTCTCCAGGATCGCGCCCTGGGCCAAAGGCAGGTGCTAAATCGCTGCGCCACCCAGGGATCCCCTTCGTTTTCTATTTAATGGCATAGTTTGAGAAGAATAGATATTAACTCTTCTCTAAATGTCTGGTAGAATTCTCCCGTGAAACCATCTGGCCCTGGACTTTTGTTTGCTGGGAGTTTTTTGATTACTGATTTTTTTTTTTTTTCCTGGATATCAGGCTGTTCAAATTTTCTGTTCCTTCCTGTTTCAGTTTGGTTAGGACATATGTTTTTAGGAATTTAGCTGTTTTTTCTAGATTGTCCAATTTGTTGACATATAGTTTTTCATAATATTCTCATATAATTGTTTGTATTTTTGTGCTATTGGTTGTTATATGTCCTTTCTCATTTGTGATTTTATTTATGAGTCCTTTTCCTTTTTTTCTTGATAAGGTATGCTAAAGGTTTATCAATTTTATTGATTTTTTTCAAAGAACTAGTTCCAGTTTCATTGATCTGCTATTATTTTACTTTCTATATCATTTATTTCTGCTCTAACCTTTAGTATTTCCTTCCTTTTTCTGGCTTTAGACTTTGTTGTTCTTTTTCTAGCTCCTTAGGTGTAAGGTTAGGTTTTTTTTTGAGATTTTTCTTGCTTTTGGAGGGAGGCCTATATTGCTATAAACTTTCCTCTTATCTACCTTTCTCCTCTTAACAGGGAGTTGAAAATCACTCTAAGGCCTACCAGACATAGCTAACACAATTGCCTGGGAATAAAAGAACAGAAAGGTGGACATTTGCAGCCATTACACTTGACAGCTATAAGGGGTAAGAACACATTTGAGCTCCTTAGCGAAGTTACTATAACTTTTGGTAGTTAATCACAGGCCTCTGTAGTATTCTTCAATAAGGTTATTCAACTATATTTAACTACTTCTTTAAGTAGGATTTAGGATGTTTTCAGTTTACACACAAACGCACACAGAAAGACAAACACAAGCACTCACATATATGAACATGCATACACAAATAACATGGAGAAGCTAAAAATAAATTTAGATGAAAATACCAGAAAGTACCAGGTAGAAGAGGGCAAAGATGAGATGCCAAGAATCTGAGTCGTCATGGAGGTGATAATGGTGGTATACTCATGGAGATGGTGGCTATTACTTTTTAGTGTCTTATTGTGGCTAGTCATGATGCCAGGAATTTTACCTCAAAGAGGCCTACATTTGAACATTATATTTATTAAACTCTAAGATTCTTGTGTCCAGGTCAAAGGATGGATATGATCTAGGCCAAAGGTGAATATAACTTAGAAATCTAAAAACAGAATTGGAATTTGTGGCAAGAAACAATCTGCCTAAATGTGACTCAAATACCACAGACTCTCTCTCCTTTGTTACTGAATTTTCATAGATACTTTTGAATAGATATTTCTTCACTTCCTGTTTGCCTTTACAGTCATTTCCAGGAAAAAAAAAACACAATAATTTCCAGGAGCTTTAATTTTTTTGTTTTTTAAAAATTTGTGTAAGTAGCACTGGGAAGTGTATCACTGAAATTCCTCATGCTGTTGTGCCAGAAATCAATGTCATTAGTGTACTTTTTAATGGATATACAGTTGACCCTAAGACAATCCAGGGGCGGGGTCACTGATCCCCCCATGCATATAACTTTTGACTCCCTCAGAATTTAGCTACTAATAGCCTACTGTTGACCAATAGGTTACTGTAACATGAAGTCATTTAACACATATTTTGCATGTTATATGTATTATATACTATATTACAATACAGTAAACCAGAGAAAAGAAAATGTACAAAAATCATAAGGAAGAGAAAATACATTTACAGTACCATATTTGTAAAAAAATTTGCATATATGTGAACCCAAGCTGTTCAAACCCATGTTGTTCAAAGATCAACTATATTTCACAATGTTCTGAGACATACAGAAGTTGAAGATGTTTAAGAAATAAACTAGGAAAAAAAAAAAGAAATAAACTAGGGTTTTATAAATTTCATGATTTATTTCAAACATGGACAAATTCCAGCTGGAGTTTTTGGTCTTCAGTAATCAATCTATACAATCAGGCTCCGTGTAGGTGATTCAGGTAATTTATTATTATTATACAAATCTCCCATTGTATGTCTATCTTGGAGAGCACTGAAGAAGAAAAAGGATTGTTTCTCTTTCTTTTCATTGGATTCAAATCCAATTGTTTTTGGCTAGTTAATTTTAATCAGAGCTAGAAAAAAACCTCTAGATTTTATTTTAATCAAGAAGTTCAACTTGTTTTTTTAAATTAAAAATTACTTTTTCTGAGTTTTATTGAAAATCAAGCAAAGTGAGGGGCACCTGGGTGGCTCAGTCAGTTGAGCATCTTACTCTTGATTTCAGTTCAGATTATGATCTCAGGGTCATAAGACTGAGCCCTGTGTTGGGCTCCATGCTGGTCATGGAGTCTGCTTATGATTCTCTCTCTCTCTCTCTGCTCCTCCCTCCCACCCTCATCCCTGCTCTCATATACATTCTCTCTCTCAAAATAAATATTTTAAGAGATCAAGCAAAATGAATGTTAATTATGATACAATTTTTTTTTTTTTAGAATTGGGGCACTAATCTAGAATCAAATTTCTATGAAACTAAAAAATTTCCAAGCAATCTTTATTTTTTTTAAAGATTTATTTATTTATTTATTCATAGACATACACAGAGAGAGAGGGGGGCAGAGACACAGGCAGAGGGAGAAGCAGGCTCCATGCAGGGAGCCCGATGTGGGACTCGATTCCGGGTCTCCAGGATCACACCCCAGGCTGCAGGTGGCACCAAACCGCTGCGCCACCAGGGCTGCCCCCCAAGCAATCTTTATATCAGTTAGAATTGGTTTTGGCTACATGTAAGAGGAAAATGAAAATAACATCTACTTAAACACTTGGGATTCATTTTTTTCTAATATAAAAGAAAGAAAGAAGGTAGAGGAAGTGGTCCAATGTTGACATGATGCTCCAAAAAAAAAAAAAAAAAATTCGAAACTCAGGTTCCTTCTCTCTCTCTCTCTGCATATGGTTTTCATCCTCAAGGCCATTCATGGTCCAATACACTTACTGGAGCTCCAACCATGTCTATAACTCACATAAGGAAAAGAAAACTGCATAATGAATGAAAAGTGCACCTGCCAGTTGCATCAATTCCCTTTTCTGGAAATACCACAAAATTTATGAGAGGGCACTGCTTCCACTAGCAACATATTTCACAAAACATAGTTACATAGCTACACGTGGCATTGGTGAGGCTGGGAAATACTTTTCAGATGGACGTATTGACAGTTCAAATAAAAGTTGGATTCGTTTATTGAGAAAGAAGTAAAGGGTTTTGGATAGGCAATTAACCATTGTACAACAATCTCAAAAAACAGACAATCATCCATACTTCTGCTTCTTCCCGCCTGAATTTATTGAAGTTGCCTGTACAGCCAAACCATACAAAATATTTACACCTCAGACTTTTTCCCCAAATAACTCTCTCAATAACCTCAAGGAAATTTTAGCTGCTGGTGGACCTCACATAAGCTAGGGCTCAATGGAAAGTTAAGCACCTAAACTGTCAAGTCAGGCGGAGTTGAGTTGAGTCCTCTGTCTACACTCTATAGGTATGTGAGTTAATTTTCCTCAGTGTAAAATAGGCCTATTGAGGGAACCTACCTCAAAGAACTGTTGTGGGTGAAAAGAATGCAAGATAATCCCCAAGGACTGTGCTCAATATGGGGTGAGCATGTTGGAAGTTTTAGCTACTCTTATTCTCCTCTACAGTTTTCTTTGTCATTTATCCCACCTGGCTTTTAATGACTTTAATCAAAATAGATGTAGAGTCCTAATTTAAGCAGAACAAGAATGTGTGTCCTATTCTGTGTCTGATGACATAAAGCCACTGCATTGCTCAAGGGATATAACCAGAAATACCCATGCAGATTATTTACTAGCCTCTCAGGGAGGTACATGCACACATTTCTAGGACACAGCTTTTATTTGGCCTATAGTCAGTTCTCAGTAATCCTCATGCAGCTAAATGGAGTCCAGACATGTGGTCTCACTTATAAATGGTACCAATGGTGACAACTGGTCAATGTACTTTGGGGGCTAGCTTGGAAATGTCCCAGGTTATTGGCATAGAGGTTGGTCTTTCACTTAGATAACAGTATATGTCTTAGGCATTTTATTTAGCTTGATCTTCCTGAAGAAATTCTTCCATTTTAGACTTTGTGTTTAATTTGATCTTCCTGAAGAAAAAACAGTTGTAGAAAATCTCAGGGGTGCCTGAGTGGCTCAGTTCGTTAAGCATCTGCCTTCAGCTCAATCATGATCCTAAGGTCTTGGGATGGAGTCCCATGTCGGGTTCCCTGCTGGGTGGGGAGCCTGCTTCTGCTTCACCCTCTGCTGTTTCCCTGTTTGTGCTTGCTCTCCTCTCTCTCTCTGTCAAACAAATAAGTAAAATCTTAAAAAAAAAAAAATGGAAGAAAACCTCAGACACCCAGGATTAAGGAATAAATAATAATATATCACTACCCTTTGCCCCTCTGGTGAATTTTCTGTTTTGTAAAATGATTTCAAATTCTTTACAGCCTCTGAACTTCACAAGAATCCAGCAAGGTCAGCAAAGCTGTAGAAAGGATCATTTTCCTTGTTTTGCACACGAGGAAACAGACTCAGCTCTAAGTGGCCTACATTAAGTCATATGGATTTCAAGCTGCAGAGCCAAGACCAGAATTCAGGCCTTCTGACTACAAGCCAGTGCCTTTCTAGCTCTGCCAGAAAGCAAATCAGCGGGGAGGCTGCTGAACAGCTTCTGAGTTGTCAGAAAGCAGAATTTGCAAGTGGCTTCTGAAGCAGTACTGGTGACAGCAGGTGACACAGGGCAGCTGTTGTTATCAGATTACAATTTTGTGTGAGAAGTGTCCATAGAATATCCTTCATTTACCCTCAAGGAGTGAGTGAGATACACCTTCCTTTCATTCGTGTCTGAGGTCTTGCAAGGACAAGGTACCAGAGCAGTGAGAATTGGCACTTGTGATTAGCAAAATGACTCCCTGGTGAGAAGTGCCAAATGATGGTAGGGAGACAGAAAATAAAGCAAAGGCAAACTCACTCACTTTTTCACTCCTCTAAGATTATTTAACCACCCACCACACACCCTACACCTGCAATCCTGACTTAGCTATTAGGGACACACCTGTGAATAATAGGTCACGAAACCATCAATTATTTTGATGCTGAGGAGGTCACAGAAGAGTGGAAAGCAGCTATGACAAGCATTGTTCTAGACAGTTATGAATAAAGTGCAATGAAAGAAGGGGAAATGCTGTTCCTTTTTAGAGTGGTAACATTTGAACTGAGCCTTGAAATATGAGGAGCTTTTTCCATTGACACAGGAGGCAAAAGGGCATAATGGACATGGAGATAAGATGACATTTGTCATGGTCAGGGAATTTTAAGTAGTTCAAATGCAGTGAGAACATATGGTGTAGTCCTGGAGGTGGCCTGGTGGGAGAGAGAGGTAGAAATGGGAGGTGCATTTGCAAAGGTGTAATGGGATCTAATATCAAGGCGAAAATGAAGGGCTGAGGAATTTACACTTATCTCACAGGTGGTAGAAAAGGGTTGAATCAAGGGAGGGATGTGATCACATTTGCATCAGAAATAATTTTGTGGGGGTTAAACTGAGGTGGGTGGGTGGGTGGTCTGGAATGGACAGGATAAGTAACTCAGCAAAAATATGGATGCTTCCTTGGTAGTAGAGCTCTTTTTGTATTTTCTTTCCCTTAAATTTGATTTTGTTTACTTTTTTTTTCAGTAGTTTCTAGGCATTCTAGAGATATTAGTGCTCTTTCTAACCAGTCCAGGAGTTATGTCCAATAGTTAACCTGGATATTCATGAAATACTATGTCCATTAAACATCACTGCAAAGAGGACTAGGCTATGCACTACAGAGTTGCTTACATGCACATGGGGGGACTGCTTTGCAGCTGTGATGCCACGGAGCTACAGCACTCTCAAGTCTGTCTGTGCCCTGGAGCCCAGTGCTAGCCAATTTACCACAGATAATCTCACTGTACTTTATATGCAAAATCCTAGGCTCTGGCCTCTAAGCTGACAGTATTAGCTCTGTTAAGACAGATATGGAGAATGGGTAGCCCAAGGATTCTTGACATTTCTTATAGTAATAAGCCACAGAGAATCACTATTTAAAGTTTAACATTAAGAAGCTGTGCTTCAGGTTGCCCTGGGAAGAGTAATGATTAGCTACCTGCTAAAAAAAAAAAGGCTGTTCCAAGCAGGCTAGAAGATAGAAGATACCTGTTTCTATTGCCCAATGGAATCAATCAGTTTGGGCAGAGAAAGAAACAAGGTCAGTTGAGCTAAAAACTTGGTTTCAATGATTTAGTGTCCTGGATGGAATGATTAATTTCTGACTCAATTTTCCAGCCAGTTCAGTGATGAGTCAAGTTTTATGTACAGTACAAACCAGAGAGAAATGGGCATCTGTGATCCATTTTATGCAAGGCAATGTCTTTTACAACTTTTGAAATAAATCACAATCTACAATGTCTTATTAATGGGTTTTGCCATTCTTTTTTACTTAGAAACTATTTATGTTTCTTATGTGTCCTTAAATCTACTCTGTCAAAGTTTCATTTCTACCATATTCATTCAAGTGTCCACTCTCTGACCACGTATCTACTTTGAGTAGCAATAATAATAAGAATAGCTAACATCTACATAGCATTTCCAAGCATTATTCCAAGTATTTATTGCTTATTAATTTGTTTAATCCTCACATTATCCAAAAAAAAATTCTATTTTCTGTTTTCATAAAAATGTAGGAAAACTGGGGAACAGACAGGTAAAGAGATCTGGTACAGTCACAGTGCTCCCATGGCCAAGCTGCAGTAGAAAACCAGGGAATGTGTCTTGACTTCTCACATCACAGCCTTGTCAAAGGTTCATATAGGACAAGCACTAGAGATTGGTAGAGAATCGATGATCTCAAAGGCAATGTGTTCACCTTTATTGTCCAATCTCTTCTGATTTTCTTTTTGATAATTCAACCGAAAGCCAGTTTTTAATAGACTGGAGAAAGCACCTATTTGATATTAATATGCACTATGTATGAATAAAGGGCAACAAGCCTGTGTCCTTATCCCAGATACCACATTTGACAAAAGACTTCACAGCCAGTGGTGATTTTCATTAATTCTATTTTACCTGTTTCTCATCCATGCTTTGTTGCAAAAGATACCTAAGTGATTGGCATTCAAATGTCATTTATTTCAAAATGTCTGCCTCACATGTCATCCTAAATGTCATGACAAAACGTGAAAAGCTCTTCTTCCTCCTTGAATGGCTCTAGGAGGAAAGAGCAGGATCCCATAATGTCGGTGTGATCATATCAGGTGGGCTGATGTGAAAGTCTAGTAGTGCTGGCATCTGTACTGTAAGGTGTTTCGGACCTTCTGATTTTAGGGTTCTGGGACTCTGAGCCATTATTTTCTTCTGTGCCCGAATGCTTGGGATTAGAAGGTAAGGAGGCTCTCTGGCCTCTTCTCTCCTGATCTACAGTCCTGTACAGGTCGCTTTTTCATCTATCTTCCCATGCATCAAACCTGAACTATGTTTCCTCACCCTGCAGCTGAGATATTAAGCCATTGGTAGTTCATGAAAGACATGAAGAGAGTTTATTTGGGTACAGCCTTTCTAGTGTCTCTTCCAGATACCCTTAGAATTAGGAAGACATTTTCACAGCCTACAGCATCAACCTGCCTAGAACTGAGCTTTGGTAACTTAAAAGGAAAAATGAATTCCTATCCAATATTCTGAGTGTGTGATTTACAATGCTACTTAAAAAGCTGGTCTTGCTTCTTTTGCAAAGCATGAATAAGGAAGTGAATTCAAGTAGGAAAGTATCGCCTCTGGCTCCTGGCCTCACCCCCCAATCTCACCCTCCAGCTCCATTACCGATATAGCTGTGTCAATCTTTCAGCAAAATGAAATTTCCTCAGCTTTTTTCCTTTTGTCCTGTTGAGGTATGCATGCCTTTGATCATTTTCCTTCATCTGTCTACCCACCTCCTGCCTTGATATACTCTTCTATCAACCTTCTCTAGTAGAATTACATAAGTATTTTTCCCCATGTAATCATTTGAAAATGTTTTTCTTTAATGAAACAGTAATTAAATTGGAAGGATAAGTCTTATAAATGGCTACACTTTCAAGATGTGAAAGGTGGAAAAAGTAGGAGCATTACAGAGTGAAAGCACTCTATTTATTGCCTCTGGATGATCTGGTTTATCAATCAACCTTGTGATATAACTGGGGTAATACTAAACATGGTGTTTTATTGGCCTGGTGATTTTATTAATCATTGTTTTCTCCCTTGGCGCTCTCTCTCTCTCTCTCTCTCTCTCTCGATGCTGAAAAAGTTGAATATTTTCTTACCTTTCTTTCAGACTAGGTAGCCCCTTGACCCAGTTCTAGTCAGTATAAGTTAAAGGGAAGTCTCCTGGGAGATTCTAGGGGAGATACTTGTCTCCCTGTTAAGAGAGATATGCAGAAAGAAAAAGGTTGTCTCCACTGCTTTCTATCTCTGAGGACAATGATTGGAGCAGCTGCAGCCATCTTGCAGCAAGGAGGAGAACACCAAGGGGATTGCAAAGACATTGACAGAGGGGCTTAATGTCATTCAGTTGCTCAAGTATTCCTTCAATCACCATTTACTGAGTGCTTATTTTGTATCAGGCACTGTACTGGTGCTGGGAATTCGTATGTTCATATGTACAAAATAAACCAAATCCCTGTTTACAGGGAATTTATATTTTAGTAGGAGGAAAGACAGCCAATAATAAATACATACCAGCTAGAATTAGAGCTATGTAAAATATTAAGATGAATAAGGGATCTGGAGAATGATGGGGTGAAATTTTATATAGGTTGATAAAGGAAAGTCTGATAAAGTGACAATTGAGGAAGTGAGGGAGCTAGTCATGCAGATATTTGGGGCATAGGAAGGATTACTTCAGAAAAGGGGGAAAAGCATATGCAAAGGCCCTGAGCAGCAGGAAGGCCAGAGAGGCCAGAACTGAGTGAGCAACAGGGAAAATGGAGGAATGAGATAAGACAGATAGCAGGCATCCAGATCATTTAGAGGCTGGAGAAGCATGGTAAAGCTTTTAGATTTAATTCTGAAGGACATAGGAAATCTTTGGAAGATTTTGTGCAGGAAAGCAACATAGTACTTACATCTTACCTTTCTGGTGCTTAAAAAAAAAAAAAAAAAAGGTTTTGGCCAGTGGATATAGAAATGTTTTTTTTAAAAAAAAGAGCAAGGGAGGAAATAGGGAGACAGAAAAATATTATGTGAGAGATGATGGTGGCTGGCCATAGGTGGAAGTGGTGAAGTGGACAGAAAGGTTCGATTTTAGATGTATTTTGAAGGGCAAACCACCAGGATTTGCTGATGGGGTACCATGCAGAGTATTGGTCCAACAACGGCCTATCTTCGGACTTAATACATGAGAAATAATAAATGCCTCCTGTTTAAGTTGCTACTAATGTGGTGTCTTCTTACTTAACAGCTGAAAGTATTCCTAATATAGCTGGAAGCAAAACTACTATTACTTCAGATGTTCTTTTCTTCCCAGTTTTACAAGTTCAAAGAGAGTCATTAGAGTCTTGAGCTATTATGGATTCTTAGGCAAGGGTTTACCTATAAAATTTAGTTCATTATTAAAGTCCATTACAAATAGAATAATAAAAAAAAAAAAAACAGGCCTGGAGAGCTTATGTAATTTGACAAAAGTCTCACAGCCAGTTAATGAGCATTGATATTGCAATTCAGGTTGTAATCTGCATTCGGGTTACAATAAGAAAAGATTATAATACAAAATAGTTTCACCTATTTTTCCAGTATAGTTGGAAGTGGCTGAGCCAATTTCAACACAGAGCAGCAGTCTCTTGCTAGGCGCATCCAATGCGAGACAGGGCAGACTGTACGCCCTGCAAGGGCAGAGTTTCCTGGGTCTCCCAGGGCAAGTGCTCTGCCTCAATGCCTTTCTGGAAGCAGAGAAAAAGAATGGGGCCAATTTGCTTACGAGAATTTTGCCATGGAGACTTGGATGGGAGAAAAGGAGAAAAACTCGGCCCAGAAAAAGGATAACATAAAGACCCCCACACACACTTTTTTTTTTTTTTTTTTTTTTTTTAGGTGAAAGCAATCAATGTTGCTTTTTATCCTGGTGAAATGTATGGCAGGCCAGCTGCGGGAACGAGCCAATCTGGTATATAGGAAATGAGAAAGACTCCTTCTGGAGGCTTTGGACAGCTTCATGAGAGCAGAGCTGTCCAATAGAAATATAATGTAATGCTAGCCACATATGTAATTTAAAATATTTTAGTAAGCAAATTTAAAAAGTAAAAAGAAACAGATGAATTAAAGTCATATACTTAGCTTACCTCAATATATTCAAATATTAACATTTCAAAATGAGATGAGTCACATTTCAAATGCTCAGTAGTCACATGGGGCTAATGGCTACCACATTAGATGGCACATTTTCAGAGAACTAAACATAAAAAATATAGTTAAGGAGAAAATTTTCATGAGGATAAAACAGTCTTTTTTTCTTAAGGTTTTAGATTTTATGTATTTATGTATTTATTTATGTATTTATGTATGTATGTATGTATGTATGTATGTATAGTGCATGCGTTGGGGGAGGCGCAGAGGGAAAGGGAGAGAGAGAATCTCAAGCAGACTCCATGCTGAGCATATGGAGCCCAACCTGGGGCTTCATCTCATGACCCAGAGATCACCATCCCATTGGAAGTCAAGAGTCAGATGCCTAACCTACTAAGGTGCCCCAAAACACAATGTCTTATTAAGAACTCAACAATGTTACCTGTTTCCGTGTATTTCAACCAAACCACAGACCATTTCTAAGTTATTAAAATCTAGAATAATATTTGAGAAAGAATCTAGGACTTGGCAATGATGGGGAAATGAGTATAATAATACACATCAACACTGATATTGGTCCTAAATGAGATGATATGTACGTTCTTAAAAATAGGACAGTGTGTGAATATGCCTCTATGAATAGTATTTCTTTTATTTTATCAGAATATTGGTCCTTGGCTATGTAAACACTTCAAATATCTGTAGATGATTCTTTCCTTCTGATATTTTTATGCTCTTTGCTTTTAAAGTAATTATACATTTGGAAGCACTGACCATAAACACATTCAAATTCCCAGAAATAATCAGTCTGATAAAAACTTGTGGCATTTTCTCTCACTAATCAAGAAATATCTGAATCTGCACACGTGGAAAATCTAAAGACTTTCTGAATGTAGCTAAAAATGGGGGTTGGGGGGAAGAAAAATGCTGATGGTTTCTCAAGCGTTTTCTGGTCAAATATCTGATTTAAGGATACTGTATTCTGAGAGATAGACGTACTTATAAATATATAAACATATATTTTTTTCTGCATAATGTCTGAGATTTCTGAATTTCTCTGTAATTACATTTAGCAGGAGAAAAACATCCATGCCTGTGCTGAGCAGCTCCCAGCAATCTGTCAGCTTTTCACAGCGTAGTAACCTACTGATCGCTGCCTCAGCCCTTCAATAAATACGTAGGCTGCGTGCGTGTGTGCTTAGAGAACTTCACAGGTTTCCATGGATACAGGAATTTTAGTGCTAAGGCACATTTACTATCGCTTTTCTTGTCACCGAGAGTCCTGTAAACACTTGTGTTGTAAGATTTTGTGCAGAAATTTAGCATTTTGTAGAGGACCAAGTCAGAATTACCTTTTCCCAGATGCATTGTATGATTTTTCCCTTAGGGCAAAGTCCCTGAAATCATTTATATTTGTGGCCTCTTTTTAGTGATGTGCTTTCATTTATTAGACTAATAAAAGACAATAAAGGCTTAACTACATCATCAGTATTACTTCTAAGTGGCAGGTATTTATACTATGTAAATGCTACAATTAAAAAATAAGACAACTTGCTCTGAATTTAAAATGGGAAGAGGCAAGTAGGGAAAGCAGACATAGGAATATTATATATATATTTAATATTAAATATATATACATATAATATTAAATATATATATATATATTTAGCCATTTCTCTTCCTGAATACAGTGAAATTTAAATGTCATTTCCAAGATATCCTGATGTTATATCTATTGACCAAGCATAATTTGAACTTATTCTCTTACTCATATTAAGCTTTTTGTATATTTTAAAGACCTTCCCACAGATCTATGAGGATGGCAAGCTATGTGTTATTTTTCCTATTTCATGCAGGTATTACTGAGGCTTAGAAGGTTTAAGGAATGTGTGCTGTGTCATGCAGCTAGCAAGTAGCAGAACTGGAATTGGAACCCAAGACTCTTGACGCACTAGTGGTCTAAGTCTTTTTTCTTGGGTGGAATACAGGCAACTTCTTCTCTAGAAAGCGCACCCATTTCCTTCCTTCCGCGTTTCTGAGTACCTCTGACCTGGGCCCCATTCAATAGCTCTTTTCTTTATCTCTATCCTCTTGGTGGCCCCAGACACTTGGTTCAGCCTAATTCACCAAGTTCAGTAATTTCAAAAGCACATGACCATTCAGAAGCAGTAATCCTAGAGAGATCACATAGCCTGAATGTGCACTGCATGAAGACTCTTTAGGCAAACAAATTTCTAGATCTGATCCTACTGACCAAGAATGTACAAAGCAGACAGAATGAGAGGCTCGAGCAATTTGTGTAAAAATCTAGTCTGAGCAGACATGAAACTGGAAATTGCAGTCAGGAAAAAGGCTTTTACTTTAATAGCATGGATTTTGGGGCACAGGGGTGGAACTATTTGAGTGACTGTCTCAACTCTCACTTGCTATTCTCATGTAGCCAGCAGACTCTGTGTCACCTCAGCAAATATCTCAGCTGAGGCCAGGAGATCTTTTTAAGATTGATTTTTGTGCTAGGCCTCATTCACCTCAAATTTATACAGGCCTTTTGTTTTTTGTGGTGTTTTTGCATGTGGGTGTCTTTCTTGTTTTTTGTTTTTAATCTAAAAGGAAGATTTCACTTTCACCATCTAATACAAAAGGGAGGCTGGGTAAAGGAAGAACTCTCCATTAAGAGGCTTGATCTTGGTCCAATCCCCACAGACACTGAATGAGGAGCGTCCTGGCTCAGGCTTCAGGGCTACTGCCAGGAACTGAGTAGTTATGGGTTTGTTGTGAGGATCAGATGAGAACAAGGATATGAAAGTACTTTGCTGATAGAGAGAGAGAGAGAGAGAGTGTGTGTGTGTGTAAAATATCCATACACACACAAAAAGTGGCTTGAACACTCTGACATTACCCAAAGCCAATTGGTTTTAGTCTCCATGTATTAATAAGGCAAATGATGATTTGTTATATCACCGGGCTTTTTGCTTGAATGTGGACTTTATTCATTGAACAACAAACATGACTAAATCATCTCCATTATAATTATTTCAACATGTTTCAACTGTTTCAACCTAATTAGGCAACAACTGAGGGTGCTATGCATGTGGTGCTTCACTTAATATAATAGCTAAAATAATGGAAAATGGTTATTTCATTGTAATCTGTCATATGTTCTCAGTGTATACATGTGCAGCCCAAGAGATGCCAGGATTATGACTCTAGATTCATATAAACTTTGGTTATAACTACCTGATGTTAATTCCTCATTCTTTCTGACTGGAAATTTGAATTCTGTGCTGCTCATCCATAGAGTACCACTGAGTGATTAACTATCACTCCAATCTGTAGAAAGGAAGAGAGAACTACAACGCTCTCTCTATTTTTCCTACAAATTTCACTCAGGCATTAAATTAAATTTACCCTTAACCGAATGCATTTTATCTATACCTGGCAGGGATCTAAAAGTAAAATCATAAGATTTATTTCATTTTAATTCTATTATGATGCATTTAATCACAAATACCCCCAAAATGAAATGATAATTTATCATTTTGCCCTGACTGAGCAATCCTCCTTGGTTCACGTTCATGAATCCATAATACAGAGAGGAGACTGGATGATTAAGTGTCCGATTAGAGAAAACAGATTAACCTGGCAAACATAATAAATTTAACTCATAAGCAGGATGGCTTTATAAATACAATAACTCTCCTGTTGAAAATCATGAACCACTTCCTTCAGTGATGACTCAATTGAAATAGTTGGGGAACATAAAGCAAAGGCATGTTTATGGCTTTCTCTTTGACACATTCCATGAGTATTGAAAGACATATCTGATTCAGCGTAGAACTCTAAAAATATATTAAATAGGCAACATGCAATAAAAATATAAGATCAAAACAAACCAAAAGCCAACCCGAAGCAAGTGTTCTAGTTTCCACTTTGCCAGTAATTGTAGATCCTTCATGCTTTTCATGTCTTTCTACGGTTCTCTCTGTCTCCAAAGTTGTCAAAGCCAGACCCAGTTTCAAACCATGCAGATTCACCCTTAATTTTCATAACAGAACCTGATTCCTTTATAAAGGCAGCTGCATCTTTACATAATTCTTATCCCACTGTGACAAAACACATAAAATTAGCAATCTATTTCAGCCTCTGAATCCTTCCTTTTAGCTGAGATTCCATTTAAACCAGGGTAAAAATCTAGGTTATGACTTGTTTGAAGGAAAGGCCTGTGCAGAGCTCCAAAAAGTTCATTTAGCGGTCCACCAGGCTTTGCGTACTTGGCTGGCTAGGCTGCCCGGCCTCTCTAGTTTAGCAGTGAGACAGGGGATACTCTTCATCCCCAGCTTTATTTTTAAACTCACACGGCTTTATTCCTGGAAGCCTCTGCTGGCCTACCTGGCCACCCTGCTCTGTCACATGCACCCAAGTCATGCTGAATAAGGGATGGGCAGAACCAGGCCTTTGGTAGGGGAAGGGCCGGAGAGGTGAGAGGGGTAGTGCACGGGCGGAGAGTGTCTTTCTTTAAGGAAGGCCCATCCCAAGAGGAGCCAGGTAAATTTGCCACTGGGAGAAACTAGTACCTGGCTGTGGAGGGGTTGGCACACCCTTCCCCTCTCCTTTCTCCATCCTTTCTGTCCTCTTTCCACTCTCAAGTTGATCTTAGGCTAGAGGGAGGTGACAGGGAAGGTTCCCAAGGGAGCGACGGGGGGCGGGGGGGGGGGGGGAGGGCGTGTGCGACCTCACAGCTCTAATTTGGGCTCCGGATCGGGCTCACAAGTACTCGTCCTGTCAAGTTGTGTGTGTGTGTGTGTGTGTGTGTGTGTGTGTGTGTGTGTGGTGGGAGACTGGGAGGTTTTCTAAGGTCATCCCCTCCCTCCAACCTCTGCTGAGCTAAATAAAGACTGAGGTGCTCTCTTGGGGCACAGGCACGGAGGGTTCTTCCCCGGGCACAGGGATGTGTGCAGCGCTAGACGGGTGTGCACGCGTAGCGGTGCGGGGCACATTCACGAGTGTCCGCGAACCTCTCCGGGCTCAGCAGGACGAGTTAACTTGGTAACTGCAGCGCCTGGCACAACCGTGGATGCCACAGAAGTTTGGTAGCGCGGCCGGGGGTGGGGATGAGGGGCGACGGGTGCCGTCAGCGTCAGGTTCTGCGCGGGGGCTGCGCCTTGACCCCCGTGTGCGCGCGGGGGTGCAGCTGAGCTCCGCGCACCGGGCAGGGCCGCAGCCTGGCTCCTCCGGGAGGGCGGGGCCGCGGAGCATGCGCAGCAGCGTCGGGGGCGGGGCCCGGGGGCGCGGGGCTGGGGCGGCGGCGCTGAGCGGCGCTGCGCTGCCCCGGCCTCGACCTCCCGCGAGCGCGGGTGCAGCGGGCGGTGGCCGCTAGCGGACCCCAGGGCGACCCCAGGACGCCGGCAGCCGCCCCGGGCTTGAGCGAGGTGTGCTGGGCGTGGGCGTGGGCGTGGGCGCGGGGGACGACCGCCAGGCTCCCGGACACAGCCCTGTAGGCACCACCTGTCACGTGTGGAAACTCGAAGGACCAATAGAAAGCATCCACCCCCCCCTTTTTTTTTTTAAATTTTATTTGTTTATTTATTCATGGGAGACACACACACACACACACAGGCAGAGACCCAGGCAGAGGGAGAAGCAGGCCCCATGCGGGGACCCCGACGTGGGACCCGATCCTGGGTCTCCAGGGTCACCCCTTGGGCTGGAGGCGGCGCTGAACCGCTGAGCTACCAGGCGATCCCCCCATCCAGACCCTTCTTTGTTACAAATGGGGGACCTGAGTGAGTCTACGGGGAGAGACTCGGTCCCCAAGCCACAAAGCTATTAAATGGCAGAACCAGGACTAGAAAACTGGTCTTGCTTAAAAGGTTTTTTTTTTTTAAAACCCACCGTCCTCCATGAATACGGATAATAACACAAGTAATTAGTATTAGAAAATATTAGATTTGGGGAACGGTGACAGTGCTTTGGCATTCAGGACTATTAATAGGATTTACGTGCTGGATAAACCCGGCTACTCTGTCTTCCCCTGGGCTTGGACTTCTCATTCCCTCGTTCATTAGATACTTGCTCCGCAGATACTTGTGCCAGGAGCTCTGCCAGGAGCTGGAGGTGTAGAGACAAACGAGAAGCGGCCCTCCCTACCGAGCGGAAGAGATTATTCCCCGGACACCAGTAACTGACGCAGGTGTGGGAAACGCCATGGGTGCAAGATAAACACACGGTGGAAACGGCATCGCGGGCTGGCTGCAAGAAGACCTTGGGGAGGAGGGGGCCTCTGGCCTGGATCTCTAGGAGTGGGACTTTGGGGGGCATTGGGAAAGGAGCAGCCGTGTTCCAGGTAGTAGGTTCAGTGTTAGCAACGGAATTCCAGGTGAGTGTGAGGAATCACGGTGAGGTTGGTTTTCCTAGAACGTAGAGATGAGCACACGGGAGGGGGGGGGGGGCAAGATGGAGAAATCAGTAGTGGAAGAGGGTTCATCCAGTAGGGAGGACAGTTCATCTGGTGGGGAGATGGAACCCTCAGCTGTAGTGAGGATGTGGGACCAAAAGCCTTGCAGCTCCTTGGGGGTGTGCAGTGGTCATTCTGGGGGTGTGAGGCATCATGGAGCCAGCTCAGTGCGGTAGAACCAAGGATGAAAAAATGCAGCTGAGACAAGAAAAGGTCCAAATCGAATTGGGAGACTGTTGGACTAGGGATGGTGTGTGGTTGTGTTTCAGACTTCCAACAGCATTCTTGGGAGTAGTTTGTGGATAAAAGGGTTCCTAGGATTCCTGTAACACAGGTGGCCTCATGGACGTGAGCAGCAGGTAATCAGCCTGCCCCTGTCTGTGCAGGGGGAAATTCCATCTTTCCGTGCATCCGGAGGGACCAACAAGGAGCTCTAAACAGGGCAGCCTGTTTTGGCAGTTGAAACAGGAGATTTCTTTTACAAAGATTGTAGATTTACCTTCATGCCACTCTTTATTATAGACTAGACAATTCTGTGCACATCAAGTGTTATTTTTTATCTTCAAGGTGACACACAGACTGTAATAGAGGCCTTTATAAATGTATGTTTCATTGGTTCTGTGTTAGCTCATGGGTATGAAGCACAGAATTATTTTCTTGTTCCCAAATGAGATGGGTAGATGTGGTCCATGCAGATCAAATTACCCAATGAAGTTATAGCCATTTGCCTATGGTCTGAGTCGAGGCATCTTCTAGATGCTTCTAGCCCGACCTTGACACCTCTCCTGTATGAGAAGATCAGGGATTCCCCAAGATTCATTTCCCATTACTCTCTGATTCTGCATAGAAATGTTTAAAAACTTTCTGTGTTGTTACATGAAATATATATTCCATGTGTTTTTGCAGCTTCTCCACTTTTTTCTTTTTTTTTTTAGATTATACCATTTCACATTTATACCACAATGTTTGAGGGTTGGTTCCGATTTTTCACATCCTTGCTAACATTTAATATCTGCCTTTTTAATTTTAGCCATCCTAGTGGGTATGAAGTGGTATTTCACTGTGGTTTTAAAGATTTTATTTTTTTTTTAATTTTTATTTATTTATAATAGTCACACACAGAGAGAGAGAGAGAGAGAGGCAGAGACACAGGCAGAGGGAGAAGCAGGCTCCATGCACCGGGAGCCCGACGTGGGATTCGATCCCGGGTCTCCAGGATCACGCCCTGGGCCAAAGGCAGGCGCCAAACCGCTGCGCCACCCAGGGATCCCTTCACTGTGGTTTTACTCTGCATTTCCCTCATGGCTAATAACATTGAGTAACTTTTCATGTGATTATGGATCATTTTTATATTTTCTTCAAAGAAATATTGATTCAGATCCTTTACCGTTTTTAAAAAGTTATCTTTTGACTTGTACCTGTTCTTTACTTATATAGATGCAAGTTATGAGACCTAGAGAAAACATTTGCAAATCTCCTTTCTATCCATTGTTTTTCACTTTTGACTTTGAAGAACAAAAGTTTTTAGTTTGATGAGGTACAATTTATATTTTTCTTTTGGCATCCCTTCTCTGTTGGTGTCTGGGTTTTTGAGAAAATTGTTTAGTAGCAGTTCCTTTGGTTCACAATGTTAATCTGTGGTATAAAGAGCATGCAGTCTGGAATAAGAAGACAGATCTGGAATTGAATTCTGTCTCTGCCACTTACTACCTTTGTGATTTTAGGTCTGACAGTTAACTCCTCAGAGCCTCAGGTTCCTCATCTGTAAAATGGTGATCCTAATAATCAGCTCACAGTTGCTAACTGGTCCAACAGTGCGCTAGAAGGGCTGCTGCAGAAATGTCAGCAGTGGAGGCAGTACAATGTGAAGGGGAGAAGCAGTTAGGATCAGAAGCCTGATCTTGGAGGTAGGCTAAACTGAGTCCAGTTGTGGGTTCTGGCTTTTTCCATTGTGTGACTTTGGGTAAGTTTCCGAACTGCTATGAATGTTGTATGCCTCATCTTTAAAATGGGGGAAATAATGATCTCTACTTCTTGGTATTGACTTGAGGATTACACCTAGCACACTTACTGGGAAACAGAAGGGGAGAACATTAGAGCTGAAAGGGACCTTACAAGGCCCCCTCCCCTAACTACTCTCGTCTCACCTCCTACCACCACGCTGGAGATGTTATTTTTGTCAACCTTGAGTGTATTTCAACGTTCCCAATGACAGACTGTGATCTGCACAAGGTGCTCTGTTCCATTGTTGGATCACTTGCAATGAAGTTTTCCTCATATGCAGCTGAAATCTGTCACCATATAACCTCTACATATTTGTCCTCTTCTAGGTCCTGTATTTTTTAAAAAAAGCATTGATCTCTATTATTATTTTTAGGTAATTGTAGATTCACATGCAATTATAAGAAATAACACAGAGAGATCCCTTGCGCCTTTACCCAGTTTTCCCCAGTGCTAACGTCTTACAAAACTGTACTGTGATATCACAGACAGGTTATTGACATTGACATGATTAAGATGCAGAACATTTCCATTATCTCTAGGATCTCTCATGTTGCCCTTTTATAGTTACACCCACTTCCCTTTCACCACTTTCTTAACCCCTGGCAACCACTCTTTATTCTCTATTTGTATAATTTTGTCATTTCAAGAATGTTCTATAGATAGAATCATACAGTAACTTTTTGGCATTGGCTTTTTCCACTCAGCATAATCCTCTGGAGATTCATCCAGGATGCTGCATGCATCAATAGTTTGTTCCTTTTTATTCCGTGGTACTATTCCATAGTGTGCCTGTACCACAATTTACTTACCCACTGAAGGTCACCCTGGACTGTTTCCAGTTTTTAGTTAATATGAATAAATTGCTCTAAATACTCATATACAGGTTCTTGTGTACATATAAGTCTTCATTGTCTTCAATCCCCTGGGTAAATGTCCAGGAGTTATCAGAGAAATGGTAGTTACAAGTTTTTGGTAGTTAGAAGTTTTTAAAGAGTTTGCTTCAGGAGGGGCTATGCCACTTTATATTCTCACCAGCAAATGAGTGATACAGTTACTGTGCATTCTTGCCAGCATTTTCTGTTGTCACTATTTTTTTATTTTAGTTATTAAGATAAGTGTGTAATATTATCCCTTCATGGTTTTAATCTGCATTTCCCAAATGGCTAATGAGTTTAACATGGCTTACTTGACATCGGTGTCTCTTAGGTGAAATGTCTTTGTGTCTTTTGGTTATGTTCTAATTGTATTCTTTGCTCTTTTAATCTTGAGTTTTCAGAGTTCTTTATATGTTCTTGATACTAGTTCTTCCTCAGATGTGTGGTTTGCAAATATTTTCTCCCATTCTGTAGCTTGTCTTTTTGAACTTTTAACAGGATCTTTTGCAGTGCAAAAGTTTTAAATTAAAAAAAAAAAGTTTTAAATTTTGAGGACGTCAATTTGTCAGTTTTTCTTTCTGTGGATAGTACTTTCAGTATCAAGACCAAGAACTCTTTGTCTACCCTAAATCCTATGTGCTCCCCCCCATATTTTATAGTTTTACATTTAATTCTATGATCTGTTTTGAAATATTTTTGGTATTAGACATGAAACTTAGGTGGAGATTTGGGTTTTGTTGTATTTTTGCCTGTTGTTTTTTTGCAATGAATATTCAATTGCTCTAGTACCATTTGTTGGAAATCTTTTGTAAAATAGTATATGACCTTTGGCATGTCAAATTACCTGTTACTATTTCCTCTATCTTGAAAATGAGGGGGCTTTTGCTATAACTAGATGAGTGTTATTCAAGCTCCATTCCTAGAATTTCTGGGGCCCCAGAGAACCTCGGTAGCAGCAGCAATGAGGAGCAGATGGGACTCTCATGCTCCTTCCTGACTTCATCCAGGGCAGAGCTACTTTTGTGTTTTATATTTTTGTGGGTCCATCTGATATTTGGTTTAATTCAGGGCCATGCTGCTAAAAACAAGTTTGGAGAGCAGTGGATTAGGTAATGTCTGACGTACTTTTCTGCAATAAATTGCTGTAATTCTAAGCACTTGGTGTTGGAACTCACTTTCCCCTTACATATTAGTCTCCAATCTCCTCCCTTAGTTTCTTGAGTGGTTACTCATATGAGATGTTTTCCTTGTTATCCTGCCATCCCTCATTATAAATATGATAGGCTTCATGAAATCAATTAACTTACATTTCATAAATCAGTTTACAAACTATATGCCAGAATTGAAAGTGTGTTAAATATATTAAGATTGTGCAGTGGAATCATCTGTTCCACAGAATTATTGTGGCTGAAAGGATAAGGAGCTGACTGAAATCACACAAAAACCATGAGCCACCTTCTCAACAATTATAAACAGCCACCTCTGTTTTACCATCCACCTGTTTAGTTCTGGACAGTTCACAAAGCCTGGTTACTGCAGCTCACCCCCGGTGCCCTACTATCGGGAACTGTTTTGTACCCATACAGCCATGTAACCACATTTTTCATTTTCATACAATACTCAATAAATTGCATGAGATGTTCAACACTTTATTATTCAACAGGCTTCATGTTAGATGATTTTACCAATTGTAGGCTAATGGAGGTGTTCTGCACATGTATAAGGTAGGCTAGGTTAAGTTATGATGTTCAGTAGGTTAGATGAATTAAATGCATTTTGACCTATGATATGTTCAACTAACAATGGATTTATTGGGATATAACCCTAATGTAAGTGATCTGTTTGAAGGTTTCAATGGGTGTTTTCCAAAAGCTGGCATTAGCTACTGTATATTTTTTCCTATAAAATGGAATAATAACATAATAAGCTCAAATCATTGTTTAAAAAGTTAAATAGGGTTAATTGAAATAGTGCGTTTGAAAAAAATGTTACACTACAAAGTGCTCTCTGTTCAAAGGGTGATTATTATTGTAAGCTTGGCTAGGTCTCTGAATTCTAGTAGGCAGCTGTGTGTGCTTGCTGAATCCTATTCATGGGAAATGTGTTTGTTTATTTCATAGTATATTATCTATTTTTCCTTTTAGTACCCATGTGGCCAAATTCTGAACTCCATCTTAAGACTCAAACATATTTGACAGAGTGGTTAGACTTAATGGTTTCCATAAAGTTGTTTTAATAGTTATTTTTCAACAGATGGACAGCTTACATTTGGCTGCATTTCTGTGACAGTGTGATGATTGAAGTTTTCAACAGATGGCACACAAATACTTGGGAAAACACCCTCCCAATATTAAGTGTTGTAAAAAAGACTTTTAGAGTGCCAAAAAAAATGATAGTCTGTATTCCCAAGTCCTTAGCCTATGCTATTATGATTATAATTTAGATGGCTTGGAAATTTCCCTTTCTGGCACTTGGATTTATCTTGTAAATGAGCATACATATCTATATTAGATCTAGAAATGATGAGAAACGCTGCTGCCAATTAGAGATTCAACATGGATATAGCACTAAATCTCCTTCTGAGTATTGATGAATGTCTCTAACTTTCGCCTGCTGAGTCATTCTACTTCCGTGCCATACATACATAGGAAATGTAACCTTCCATAAAAATCAACTCAGAGACTTATATGTTTTCTGAAAAGTATTGACTTAAAAGGAAAATAAAAAAAGCTTCACCAAACTTAGAATTTTCAGACATATTCATCAGCATGGTGAACTCCCCAACCTTCCAAGTTGTCTCACTTCTACGATGGCCACCTTACCCTGTTTCTGGAATGAGTAAGTAAGAAATCAGACAGTAAGTGAAGCAGTAGGGGAATGGTGGAAATCTGTGGGGATATTTGTGGTTGTTACATGACAAAGAGCATTTACTGATATTTAGTGGGTAGAGACTGCAGTGCCTAGACCTGCACGGTACAGCTTGGCCCAAGAAATAAATGTCCTGTATCGTGCAGTATGATTGAATCTCTGGATGGCCACTCATCTGAGCCTGGAACTTATCTATGGTTAAGTTAAATTATAGAGTAAGTTTTGCAATACAAAGTATTTTTTTGCGCAAAACATTAGTGTCCACCAATGCCTTGTTCTTTGATTTTACTGTGCTGATACATGAAAGGCCAAAAGATTTCTCATCTTCTGCTTCTGAACATTGACTTTTTCCTGCCAAGTAAGTGCAAGTACGTGGACACTTTATTATATCTTTTAGTACGGTTGTGACTATATAAGACACGTATTGACACGTAAATTGACTTCCCTTTTATCTTCCAAATAGGGCACTATATTAATATTTTTGAAATTTTTATATATAGTTAAGTTATATAATCTATTAATTTCTGGATATATTTTTTTAATTTTTAAGGATTTTATTTATTATTTGACTTCCTCTCCAGAGGGAGAGGAAGAAGTAGGCTCTCCACTGAGCAGGGAGCCCAACGTGGGGGCTCGATCCCAGGACCCTGGGATCATGACCTGAGCCAAAGGCAGATGCTTAATTGACTAAGTCACCCAGGCACCCCTGAATTTCTTAATTTAAGGAGAGAATTATAAAATGCTTATTATTGTAAAGGAGCCCTAGGTTTGATCAGAATGAGAAGCATTGCTATAGAAAATTAAGCAATTAGCAGATAAAATTCTTTCTCACATCTTTTTCACTTATGTACACATAATTCAGTGTTGGGATCATTCAAAGAAAAGGATAGTGGCATGAGTTTAAGTCTTTAATAAGGAACGCATTCCTAATACATTCTGTGTCCCTATACTTGTATGGAAGTCTTAAATCAATTTTCTTTTGGCAAGTCATGTCAGCTAGATCTTCTTTGTCTCTGTCATTGCAGATGGCGTTTAATGATTGCTTTAGTCTGAGCTATCCTGGTAACCCCCAGCAAGGAGACTTGATTGAAGTATTTCGTTCTGGCTATCAGCACTGGGCACTGTACTTGGGTGATGGTTATGTTATCAACATAGCACCTCTAGGTAAGGTCTGTTTCCAGCAACATCTGAAAGCTTTTGAGTTTTCTTGTTATAAGAAGGAATCATGAATGAAATAATGAAATAAGACAAAATAGAAATAAAACATAGAAAGTAGATTAATCTATCTGAGACAGGTTTAGGGAAGGGCATGCTAAGACCAAAGGGGCATTGCATAAATCACAAAGGCCAATTAACATTAAGATTGAAAACCTCTGGATTAAAAAAAGAAACGCACCCAATTAAAAAGTAAATAATTCCCCTGGGGAGCATATTTGTCACAAAGAAATGATAAGAATCAGTGTCTTTCACACAAAGTTTTTCAATTTGTTCAACATTTATTTACAGATTACCCAGTATGTGCCAAATGCTATTCTAGATGCTGGGAATACTAAACACCAAAATCCCAAAAAACAAATGGGTAAAGAATTATGAACAGTTTGTAGAAGAAGAAGAGCAGAAACCATCTTATCTTTAAAGGTAGTAATCAAGGAGTTGTATAATAAAATAACAGGTTTTAGGCCTATCACTTAGCAAAGATTTAAAAATGATAACAGTCAGTGTGGATAGGGTATAATGAAATCAAAACAAGGATATTGTTGAAAGAAATGAAAGTTGAGAACATCATTCCTGAAAACAATTTAACAATATGTATTAAGAGTCTTAAAAGAATTCATGTGCTCTGATCCAATAAAATTGTACTTCTATTAGTTTATTCTTCAGAAATATTTATAGAGATGTAGAAAAACATTCTTTATAAGAGTGTTTACTTCTGTGTCATTTATAACAGTTTAAAAAATAGACAATGGCAATAACAGATGTTGATGAGGACTTGGAGAAAAGAGAATCCTCCTGCACTGTTGGTGGGATTGCAAACTGGTGCAGCCACTCTGGAAAGCACTCTGGAGGTTCCTCAGAAAGTTAAAGATAAAACCACCTAATTATCTAGTTATTCCTCTGCTGGATATTTACCTAAAGAAAATGAAAACACTAATTCTAAAAGATATATGTACCCCTATGTTTATTGCAACATTATTTACAATGGCCAACATACCGAAGCAACCTAAGTGTCCATCCATAGATAAAGAAGATGTGGGATATACACAATGGAATATTACTCAGCCATAAAAAAGAATGAGTTCTTGCCATTTGCAACAACATGGATGGACCTGGAGGGTATTGGGCTAAGTGAAAGAAGTCACACAGAGAAAGACAATTACCATATGATTTCACTTACATGTGGAATCTAAAAAAACAAACACCCCCCCCAAAAAAATACCCCACCCACAATAATACAAATGAACAAATAAACAAGCCAGAAACAGATTCATAAATACAGAGAGCAATAGGTGGTTGTCAGAGGGGAGGGATAGGGAGATGGGTGAAATATGTGAAGGGGATTAGGAGAAACAAAAAAAGAAATCAACAGTGGCTTAATGTTCAATATGGGACTTTGCCACAGAATATTAGAATATTCTCTGTTTGGCAGAATTCTTTAGTTGCAAGTAACAGAAGACAGACACAAACTAGTGTAAGCAAAAAAGCAAATTCATTGCTTCCCTGAGATAAACGACAAAAAGGGTAAAGATGGTACTGGCTTCGGGGATGCCTGGATATAGGGATTTGAACATGATTATGAAGACTCACATCTGCATTTTCTTTCTATGTACTGTCTTAATTCTCCCAGACTGTTTCTCTCTAGGAAGCTGAACTTATAACTCTCAACATCCTTAGGCGCTCATTCTTACAGTCCTGTGACTGAGTAGGAGAGAGCTAATCCCTGTCTGTTGAAGTTAGAAATAGCATGGAGAACTATCCTAATTGGTTTAGTGTAGATCCCTTGCCCATCACTGGACCATTCTGGGCCCAGGAGAATGAGATACTATCATTGGCCCACACAAAATATGGGTAGGTAATGGGTGATTCATATTTACATACTTACATAGTTTTTTCTGTATTTCCTAAATGTTTAGAAATAAGCACAAATTATTTTTTCAAGAAGCCTGGAGTATTTTTTTTTCCTTCAAGATACCTTTAGAAAGAAGCTTTAATAATCCTAGTCTTACTATCTTGGAAACATCTGAGAATTTTTAATGAAGTAGTTTTCGCAACAATTTGAGATATTTGCCTCCTGTTATAGAGGGTTGGAAATAGAAATGGCAAATAAAGTGACATTTACGATACAGAGCCATTAGTTTCTGCAGAGTCTAGTGATTAACATTAAGCAAAGCTATATTTTCTCTGCAGTTTTCACATCTGGAAAATAATAAAGATTGTTCTGCTCTTTCCTCATTTTCATGTGTTAGCTCCATATTAATGTGGTTCTAGCACAGAGCTTTGATCCTGTAGACTGAAATCCAGTTTCTGGTTCTATTGTTAACTATTCACATGATATTTTGCAAGCCAGTTTACCTTTCCAAGCTGTGATTTCCTCATCTGTAAAATGATTGCATGAGACTAGTTTCTAAAAAGTTTAGTGATTCTAACTAGGAGATACATGCTTTAAGAACTTGTAACATATAAGGACTTCCAGTGTGTAAGATGTTAACTGGAAATGCTGCTTGAATGAAAAGAAGCTTGGGAGGTAGGAAAAAAGAGGAGTAGAAAAGAAATTTTGCTTTTGGTCATTACTAAAAGGAAGAGTGTCTAAACACTGGTTACAAGGAGACTCTCCCTCTTATGATTTACTTGAACAAATAGACAACCATAGCAGTCTCAGGCAGATGGAGAGGTACCAGGGCCAGGCATTGGAGCTGGACACTGAACAATCATCAGTCCAGCCTCAGATACTGACAGTGGCAGGCCAGGAGACATAGGTCCCTGGCAGTCTAGGCAGATCCTTGCCAATTAAGGCAGCTAAGACGGAGTGGCAGGGGGTGGGGCATAGCACAGGGCCACATCTAGTAGGACGGCCTACCAGGTTAGGTTCAGTTTCAAGACTTAGTTTCTTGGCCAAAAGGAGCTGGCAAGATAAAAGTAGGACCCCAGCTTGATCCTAGCTGACCTGTTAGAGGACTGAGGTACCCTGCAGGTTTCAAATTGGATCCAAATTGAATCCAAGTGTAAAAGCAGAGGAAAGGATAAGGAGCACAGTTTCAACACTAGGACAAGCTTACTAATCAGAATGTACAAGTGCTGAGGTCCACAAATATTAGTTTGGAAGGGTTCAGATGCTGAAAAAGAGCCTGTTTTATAGAAAAAAATGGACAATAATCTTTGCTGTACTATGCTAGGGACATATGCCAAGATCTCTAATAATAATGCCACCTGATAGAGATCTTATTCTTCGAGAATGGGTAGTTTTCTCACCCAATATGCTTTGTGGGCAGATACAGATTTACAAAGGGTTTCCTTATATTCTTACTCCTATAGTATTAAGTGTTATTGATAAACACAGAATGAGTTGCTCAGCCTGGCACGATTAAGTGGCTTCTAGTTTGGTGGTAAATTAACAGAGCTGGCTTCAGTGATTCCATCACTTACAAAGGTGTGATTTTGCAGTTATATGGCATTGGGGTTCACGGGGCTGCATCACTCGATCTTGCTAACCAAAATTCTCCTTTTAGAGGATGGCATTTCTACATCATTTACAAGTGCCAAGTCTGTCTTCAGCAAGAAGGCCCTGGTGAAGATGCAACTGCTGAAGGATGTTGTGGGAAATGATACCTACAGAATAAACAATAAATACGATGGGACATACTCCCCTCTCCCTGTGGAAGAAGTCATGCAACGGTCAGAGATGGTTATTGGACAGGAGGTGGAATATGACATTCTTGTCAACAACTGTGAGCATTTTGTGACTTTGCTTCGCTATGGAGAAGGAGTTTCAGAGCAGGTGAGTTTTCTTTAGAAGGTACATAGGCATCTTCTTATTTTTTTTTTTTTTTTACTTAAAGATTTTATTTATTTATTCATGAGAGACACACATACACACATACAGAGAGAGAGAGAGAGAGAGAGAGAGAGAGAGGCAGAAGCAGGCTCCATGCAGGGAGCCCAATGCAGGACTCGATCCCGGGTCTCCAGGATTACACCCTGGGCGGAAGGCGGTGCTAAACTGCTGAGCCACCCGGGCTGCCCATAAGCAGCTTCTTACATTGGAAAAACAGTGACTACTGACCATAAGATTCCCAGGCCACAAACAAAATGAAAAGGACAAGAAAATATGAAAACTCCAAAGGATAAAGAAAGGAATTGAGTTGTCCAAGGTCATGGAGCAAGTTACTGGCCAGATTAAAGCTAGAACGTAGTCTAGCTAGAACGTAGTCATCATAAATTTGGGTCTGGAAAGAACTTGAAGCAAAATCAAGACCATAGATAGCTTTTCTGTCAGTCCTACTGCCTGTCCTTCAGGGTTTTGTTTTGTTTTGTTTTCCCATTTTCCTTCCACATAGCGGTCTCAAATCAGTAACCTCACACACTGAAAGAAACATTCTGCAAAGAATGTTGACGTTTTTACGTGGGAGTTCATTTGCCAGAAACATAGATGGTCACTCTGTGATTCTTTTCCATTAGCTGAGAGAGGCCAACTAATGACAGACATATTTTGGTGGGTTTGAAAATGATTTCTGCCAATCTAGTTTTGCAATTCTAGTTTTGAAGGAATTTTATGCTTTTAAGCAGATCCTTTGATTCATTGAGCTTTTGAATGATTTTTAAAAGATGGATCAGGGGATCCCTGGGTGGCTCAGCAGTTTGGCGCCTGCCTTTGGCCCAGGGTGCGGTCCTGGAGTCCCGGGATCAAGTCCAGAGTTGGGCTCCCGGCATGGAGCCTGCTTCTCCCTCCTCCCGTGTCTCTGCCTCTCTCTCTCTCTCTCTGTCTATCACAAACAAACAAACAAACAAATAAATAAATAAAATCTTTTAAAAAAATAAAAGATGGATCAATTATTTTTAAAGTAGTATGCAATGTTGACATCTCTCACACTATTTCGAAGTGTAGCAGATTCCTAACTAAAAGCATGCTTGATTCATTTGCCTTCTTTCTACCTGTCATGCCTTCAGTCCAATTCCAATATTGATGTTTTAACCTAAAGATTCATTAAAGTGATATAAGAGAATATATAAAGGCTCCCAGTATTTTGAAATGGTTGAATATGTCATAAAACATTACTTAAAAGGAATGAGTTTACAATTCTTCTCACAGAAGCTTGGGAAGATAGGAGAGGGAACATAATGAAAGGATACATTTGTTTTCATTAGTAAATAATTTAATTGGAAATTCATTTTTATTAGGAAATACATTAACATAATGAATGCTCTATTCACATGTAACAATAAATTACTTCTGAGCCAGAACACAGAGGATATCCACACAAATTCCTGCTCACTTTTACAGTGAAAACTAGTGGTATAGCTAGGAAATGGAGTCCATCCTTTTCCTTTGTAAATGATAAAGTTGTCCACTGTGTCGAAGAAGCAGTTTTTTTTTTTAATGTGGCTTTTTAAAAAAAGAATTAGAACCTTCTTTTTGCTTTGACTTTAATTTACAATCCCTCATCTTTTTACCTTTCATACCCAGAATCAAGACCCGTGAAAAATTAATAATTCTTCAACATCTAGGACTGTTCTCTAGCAGGTTCTGTTGAAGGCAGTGCAGTGACAGCCTTAAGAAGCCACCTAAACTTTGGAGTTTTGCTGACCTGAACTAGAACCTCCTTTTCCCCAGGTGTTAGCTGTTTGGCTTTGGGAACATTGTTTATCAGTTTCCTAATCTATAAACTGAGGTTGTTTGGAGGATTCTAAGAGATATTTGAAGTCTGTTAGCACACTGTACTATAAATTATCCATCCCCAAACCAGTGTAACTTAGAGGAGTATTATTTTTAATTACAATATTTTAAGATTTTTATAGATCTTTGTTGGTATTCTTCAATAAAATTTATGTTGATCTGATAGAAACTATAGCACTTGTATTGTTTTTCATTACTACCAATAATTAATAGCATTATTACTAGTATTAGCTAATATTGGGCTCACTTTTGGGTCTCCTCAGGGCTTTGAGGTCTTGAGCATAGAACTTTTTTGGGGGAATAGATATGTATTTCTGCAAATTTAAAAAACTGCAAGTGCATTAATAAAGATTAGAAAAGTGGGAAGATTGTGGCCACATCTTTTTCTTCTTTGTGCCTTTTTGTATTAAAAACTTAATAGACTTTATTTTTCAGAGCAATATACAGTTCACAGCAAAACTGAGCTGGAAGTTTAGAGTTCCCTCATATCTCTCCTCATCAGCCACATACACAGCCTCCTCCACCATCAGCATTCCACATCAGCATGGTATACTTGTTACAAAAGATAAACCAACACTGACACATTACCTATGAGAGTCGATAGTGAAGGAAGCAAGACTGTGTCACCCCACAACATATGTAGCATAAGGATTATTTTGAACTGAAGGCAGTTGAGAACAAACCCTAAAAGTGGGACATACATTTTCAAAGGTGTCCCTCTTGCCTTCTCTAGCAGGAAGGATAAAAGTTAATCATCCAGTGGTTATTGTTAAGACTCTTATCAGCCTGGAGAGGGCACCATAAAAATCTAAATAATATTAATAATTAATTAATTAGCCTTTGTCATTAGTTTTCCATATATTTACCTTTCCATGGTCTGCAACCCTGGGCAGCCTAAAATTGCTTTCTTCTGTCCTGTCATTAGTCTCCAAATTCATTGTTCTTTGTTGAAGATGCTATATAGGCCTGAATTCTAAGCCACCTCTTTGAGTTACTCTTTCCTGAGTTTCTCCCACGTATATATGAGATGAATGTATTAATAAACTTCTATTTTTCTCTTGTAAATTTGTCTTGTATTAGCGAGCCTTAGCTGAGAAACTAAAGGAAAAATTTTGCCTCTCCTAAAATAGTTTACATTAGGGTTCACTCATAGTGTAATGCATACTATAAATTTTGACAAATGTATAGTGACATATATCCATCATTACAGTAGCACAGAATAATTTCCCTGCCCTAAAATTCCTCAATGTTCTGCTTGTCTATTCATCTTTCCTTCCCTCTAAACTTCTGGCAACGACTGAGCAGTATGCATACTAAGCAATATGCATATAAAATTCCTCCATATCTTTTCATAGTTTGATAACTCATTTTTCTTTATCACATTCCATTGTCTGATGAACAGTCACCTACTTAAAACCATCTTGGTTAATTTCAAGTTTTGGTTATTATGAATAAAACTGCTAGAAGCATTTTGTGTGCAGGTTTTTGTACAGATAAAAGTTTTTAGCTCTTTTGGATAAATATCAAGGAGCATGATTACTGGATTGTATGGTAAGAGTATATTTAGTTTTGTAAGAAAACACCAAAGTGTCTTACAGTAAAAGTGGCTGTCCTTTTGCAATCCCACCAACAATGAATGAGAATTTCTATTTTTTCCACATCTTTAGCATTTGGTATTGTGAGCATTTTGGGTTTTAGCCATTCTACTAGGTACATAGTGGTATCTCATTGTCTTAATTTGCAGTTCCCTAAATATGTCTAAAGTTAAGGATCTTTTCATATGCTTCTTCGTCATCTGCATATCATATTTGATTATGTATCTCTTGAGATCTTTTGTCCATTTTTATATTGGGTTGCTTGCTCATTTTCTTTTTGTTGAGTTTTAAGAGCTTTTTTGCAAATTTTGAACAACAGTTCTTTTAACAGATTTGTCTGTTGGAAACATTTTTTTTCTAGTCTGTGGCATGTCTTTTCTTTTAAAAAAAATTTTAAGTAGACGTTTTCCACTGTTACAGTCTTAACAAGGTATTAAAATGTTCCTCTCTTTGTGCAAGATGGCAGTGCCCTTGAACAAGCAGACCCACCATACACTCTGACTGTGCTTCAGTGCATAGCACTGTAGCCTTAGAGTCTCAGGGGAAGAGGAATTTTGATAAGCCCTGCAGTCATCTGTGACCCAGCTACACTGTGTCAGGACACAATGCTCCAGATTCAGCTAATGTTTCACTGGGCATGTATAGATCTTCAGAATGAGGCCTTTATTATGGCCCACAGTCAGAAAGCCCTGAAAAAGTCTGAAGAGTTGGCTTAGGTGATTTTATAATCCTAAGTAAGTTGTAAAATAAAAGCTCTTGTTCATACTGGTTCACTGAGAATATTCTGGGATGTTATACTCTTGCTGGCCAGATCCCATTACACGTAACTCCAAGGGATTGTCCAAATAACATAGAATTTTGCCATCTAGAATATAACTTGAAATAAGTGTTTGGAATTTGGGAAACTTCACACACTGCCAGAAGTAGCTTCCTTGTCATTGCATCTGGCCTATGTGTTTTTGGGAGATTTTGGTTTAGGATCACATTGCTCTCCCAGGCCTCTTAGATTTGTGGGATTTCCCTCACCTCTTGTGTTTCTAGTGGCTGAAAGAGACCCAGTGAGTTAGGTCTGCATTTAGCTGGGGCCACCCTACCCACAGGATCCTGTCATTTTCCCAAGGTTACATCTTGCTGCCATTTGACTTTTCTCTAAAAAAATCCATTGAACCTTCTTATTTGTTCATTGCCTACCACATTTCCCTGTATCACACCTTCTTGGGAATCTCAGCATCTTCCCAAAATCATATTATAAATCAATTAGGCTTGATTTATAATCCTTGATCTTTGTCAGATTATTGATTTTACTCCTCTTTGGGATTTTGTGCTTTATCTTATATCTTCCTGTCCCTTTGTCTCCCCATGTGCTAAGTGGATAGTTCTATGCTACCACAAAGTCTGACTCTTCCCTGGGAAATAACTTAGGTGGTGACTCATTAAAAATTATGAATCAAATAATCAACCAAACAAATAAAGGTAGAATTGTAAACTAACATAGGATTTGTCAGTTGTTTGGCAGTGACATTACCCCTGGCATCTGGGGTTGGTGGCAGAGCAGGGAGCTACAATGCCAAGCCCTGTACCTGCAGACCACTGGATGGTATAATGGAATGAATGTTCCTGTCATTGTGCTTCTTTCTTGCCCTGACCCTGGTGGTCTTTTTCCATGTTGGAAGGAGGCAGCAGTGTGTGGCAGTCCTGTGAAGGTGGCAGACTATGTGGTGGAGGCCTGTGGGTTAGACAGAAGGCATGATCAGCCGTGAGCTGAGTCAAGATTTTCAGCATTTGGGTTGGTCTCTAGAGCCATTTGGGAGAATTGTTTTGCTTTATTTGAAAGCCTGATTCTTAAATCCCTGAGAACTGTTGTTTTCAGAATACCTGATGACTCTGAAGCATCTGAATGTGACCTTTGGGTCATAAAATTGCACTCAAACTCATGCAGATGGAAGGCAATATTAGCCGAGTGCCATGAAAATCATGAATATTCATTAGCTCCCTCATCATGATGATGATTAATACCCTTAAAGCTATAAATGTCTGAACTCCTTTATGGACAATTGAGCTTGAGAGTGGTTTATTTTAGTTTGTCTACATGAGAAATTAATTTCTGACACAATAGTTAACATCACTATTGACTTCTTTTGACATTTGTTTATAAAAGTAGAAATTGTATCTTCCAAATAAGAGTTTATAGATATTTAGCTTAGATTACATCTCTGAATTGTTTTGCTAGTAGACAAACTCAAGTTCAGGGAACACACACACATGTGCGCGCATACACACGCACACACACACACACACACACAGATATTCACCCTGGTATATACCCAACCAAACCAGTGTGTGTTTAGAAGGTAGGGATTGTTTAGAGGGGAAACATATGGTTCACGACTCAACCTATAACTAAATGTCTTGGTGGTATGACCTCAGGCAAATCACTTAACTTACCAAGTTTTGCAAAACAGGAGTAATACTACCTCCCACATATACTATCGTGATTGTTAGGAATTGTGCCATAATGAGTTAAAATTGTTGGGGGCCATAAAAATATGTGGAGTATGTACTTATGTGTATTTAGCTATATCTTTGTCATAATTATAAAAATTATAAGTTTATTCATACATACTTAATTTTGGATGAAGTTTGAAATTTATCCTCTGTACATTAAAAGGGTCTTCAGTTTAGGAAACAAGATAAAGTTGGGTTTAGGATTCGGGAATGCCTTTAGAATAAAATGTGTTTTCTGTTTGTTTCTTGTTTTGTTTTTTTTTGTTTTTGTTTTTTTTTTATAGGCCAACCAAGCAATAAGTACCATTGGGTTTATGACAGCTGCTGCTTGTGCCTTCTCACTCCTGGGCTTGTTTCCAAAAAGACAAAGAGCAAAATACTATTAACAATTTACTGAAGAAATATTGGAACTGAAGGAATTTGTGAGGAGGAGAAAAAAAAACTGGGATGAATACTTATTTTCAATGCATCATTATTGTTCCAAATTCCAGTGATGGATGGCAGGCTCTTTAATAAATTGCTTACTGATATTATCTCATCATTGAGCCATGGAAATTTTTCTCCCTACTAGCAAAGATTTGCTGTGGCAGCTTAAACAAGAAGCAGTAGCCTTTTGAGCAAGCCAGCAGAGGATCTTAACAAAATCACATCATATTTTATCTTCTGCCATAAATATTGTTTTCCTTTTTCCTGAGGGTGGTTATTTTGTACTTGCCAGAGGAATGAAGAACCATTTATATTTGATTTCAAAAGAAATGTTAGGAGCCCCACATTGTTGGGATTGACATCTAACTTCATATTCCTTTTCTGGTCAGAAAAGAAACTGGGAAATTGAGCATTTGGTTAGGCAGTTTGAGGAGCTTTGATTAACAATCCGTTTGAGAGTGCACTCCCATCTCCCTTCCTGTGTAGTTGGGGGTGGGGTGGGTGGGAGATGGGGTTCTTAGCTCCAGTGTTTCAGATCCAGTGATTTCCCTGGAAGTGACTCATTTGTCAGGAGTATGTGACAAGCAAAAGTGAGCAGTTACTTCTACAGAGCTACATTGTTCCCTTTGGATTTTGAAGCATTTCAAGGATTTGACCCTTTTAACCTTAGCAAGAGATCATTAAAGGCAGGTTTAAAGTGCCATATTTAGAAAACAATATCCCGTGTTACTGTTTAAGACTTTTACTGTAAGTCAAGGAGTGTCATGATTTTATTCTTGCATTTTATTGATTATGTGTTGAATGAAACAAATTACTTTTTAATACCTTCCCAGTGGAATTCTTGTTGGTAGCAGGTAGAGAAAAGTGAATGCAGGTCTCTATACCCTAGGATTGTATCAGACATTATAACATTACATTACAAACCACACTACTAGCCAATGATATCCCTCTTGTGCCATAATTAAAAGCATGGCATTAAATAAAGAAGATGTTCAAATAAATGGAGGTAGGAGGCTATGTTTAGGAACTAGGAATGTGGTAGATAAAGTAAACAGATGACTCAATGAAAGTCTTGGACCTGTTAAACTGATTTAGATTTTACCCCAGGGCAAGAAATACTCTACGGTCTAATTACAGGGTTAAGAATGATGACAGAAGGGATAATGTACTAGATTCAGGGCCAGTAGAGACCCTATCTCTCTTCCTTATTCCCTGACTAATCTCTTCTCTTTCTTATGATACCAGTTCTGTCTCCAGATAACCCCAAAACTTCCCCTTTCTCCACTGGTCCTCTGGGAGGTATATTTCTACCAGATACCATGATCCAAAATGACCCCTTCATTTTTATTCTAAATTAAGTTTCCCATTCCTTTTATGCTCTTCTTTCAAGCAATAATAATAATAATAAACCACTTTTCTAAGATTAACAAATAAGGATGAAGATGGCAGCCATTTAATGTGTTACTTTTCCCAAGGTGTACTTGTTTTTTTAGTAAAGGATGACTGCAGACGGCAAATCTTACCTAAGGTAGGAGATTCAAGTATGGTGGAATTACCATACCAGCCAATGGGAGAGGGAGCAGAACCTTTCTAGAGAACTCTAGACATTTCCACTCCAGGAGATAGTCCTCTCTATGCTATGTCACAAATGCACTTTTAAATTGAATTCAAGGATACATTTTACACATATTTTTCAGACTACAGTGGTTTTTTCAGCCTGAGAGGAAAGTTCACAAAGTTAGTCATTAGTCTTCCCATAAAAATGGCCATTCTTGGTGATGCGCAGATTAAAATTGTACAGTTTGTGTTTCCTGTAGGTAATCATTTGATGTGTGGTCATGCTCATTGTGCTTTTGTCACATATTTCTTCCAAGACTATTAAACCGTTCTCTGAGAGTACTTTTAGCAAAGTCAGGTGTAGAGTTCAATTTTATCATGCATCCCCCCACACATACAAAGTTGTGTGAAATAAATATCATCTATCAAATAACAAATATATTGTTGGAAAACTGGGTGGAGGAAGCTGTATATTTATTGAATAATGATTTTTTAAAAATATTTTTATGTTATTTAGATGTCATGGTGTATCAGTTAAATCTTTGATTCTAAAGGTCAAATTACTAAATACAAATATGCCAGTTCAAGGAAACTGAGTTGCTAGATATTTTAAGTTGACATACATTTCTTAATAATAATCGAAAAATCTTTTCATCCTTTGATCTTTCATTGGTAGTCACTAAGTTAAAATTTTTAAAACTTTAAAATTATCACTCTTTGAAGCTGTACATCTAAGAAAAGGTTAAAAAAGCAAATAAAATGTGAATACAGAGGGTTTATTTTTATAGGAATTGGCACTTATGCTGCTGGCTTGTATAACATAATATGTATTATTATTTACAGCAAAGCATTGCAGAAATGTTAAAAACATTTTTTTCAATCCTAAAGATTCCAGAATTCTAAAGGCATTATGAATCCATACATCACAGTAGTAGACACATCATTGGCACTCATGGGATGGAATTGGCGCCAATGAAGATCTTAAATTGGCAAAATCAGATTTATTGTTACAAGGAAAGACTAGTAGCTAATTTAAAATGTTCACTAGGGATATATGTCCTCTCAAGGTCACAGTGAGCTTGATATATTAGAGATAATTGTGTACCGAATATATTTGCAGAGGATGTAAGTTTTCTTGTGGCATTAATGTGGCCATTAATAATTGACTTAGATAACAAAAAGATGAAAGGGAACTTAAGGTTGGTTAGCAGCCCGATGATTGTCATGCTGTAGATACATACATTATGGGTATTTTTTTTTAAGATGAGCAACGCTGAGTTTGAAACAACTTTTCAGCTTAGAACTTGAGGTTTCATCTGTCAGTGGCAAAGAATAAATAGAAGTGCCATGCTTTTTTAAGTAAAAAGTATACTTTAACAGTTTATCCCATTATCTCCATGATTTACTCAGGATTTTCTAGCCCATTGACCACAAAACAATATACTTCGGGAGATGCCAACATTGGTGGAGTTTGCTTAGATATAAACTGTGCCCAAGCCAAGATTATATGCAATTAACACACACCTCCATCACTCTCCACACCCACACTTAACTACAATTAGAGCTGACTTTTCTGAAGTAAATGTCAATTCTTGTTTCTCTGTGAAAGCAATACAAAAGAAGCAAAAAGAGAAATTTTGTAACATTGGGGAAAGGTATGTATGTAAATGATCTTCTCAACTGAATATAAGGTTAAGTAAACTTGTGACAATTCATTGAGAGATATGCTTTCCCCCCACCCCCAAATTCTTTTATTTCTGTAGATGCAAATGAAAATATATTGGTGAAACTCTCAAAGATCAAAGTCTTCTTCAATTTTCCTTTGTTCTACAATGTTCATACCCCTAATTTCAGTTACATGAAAACTTGTGCATTTGAGCCAGGATAATGCTATGCAATTTGAATAATTTATTAGGGGGAAGAAAAAGATAATCGAGCAAGTGCATTCTCTTCCCTAACAGCAGAGGATACAATCCAAATAAGCATAAAGTTCTCTTTTGCAAGGTTCAATACCTTGAGAAATGCACTTCCTCTCCACTGGAATGGAGAGAGAAGAGGGTAGACTATCATCACCTTTCCACAATGGTTCCGTTTCAAGGAACAAGGAGATGTGAAGCATGTATGACAACAATTCTGATTACAGCCTCGTCCAAAAATGCTCTTCCGGGGTTTGGCCTCCCAATTCTGATTTTGCTCTTGGAATCTGTTCAGGGTCCTCATAGCCAGGATTGATGAATCCATTTTCACCATCACCTGAATAATCTGTTCTGTGTGTGGGAGGCCAGGTGGAATCTTCTGCGAGCTTTTTCTGCCAGTTCCTATACTGGCTTTTAGAAGAGAATCCACATTCTTTTTTGATCCATAGCCAGAGCTTTCGGTTTTGAAGGATGACATCCTGAGAAATCAGGCGGAGAAAACCATCAAACTATGATTCCACTTTCACCTGCAGCCAGGTTGCTCACCACTGTGCTCTGTTCCCCCAGGCCTTCCTCTGAGACCTACTCATTACTGCTGCTTCTGTGGCAGCTTCTCCCTGCCATCCCCACGAAGTCCCTGATTCTTCCCCTTGAGAAGGAAGAGTACTTGTGTTCATAGAAACCTGCCCAAAGCTTACAGCCTTTCATTTCTACAGATGTCCTAGCTAAATCCTGGCTGGTGATTCACTTAGAAGTATTTTACTGCCAGACTGAAATAACAAAATAATGTACTCAAAATCATGAAAAGAAAAAAAAATATCACTGCTACCTGCCACATGCCACATGTGAGTTGCCACATAATGGTTTTCTGAATGAATGGATGAACTCCAGGAATCAAATGGTTTTGCTTTCCTTTGGTGGGGGGAGCAGGGGGGGAGGGATTCCTCTTTTTTTCTTTATAATAGAAATGGTCAAATTTTGCATTCCACTTTTGGTGATGCTAGACTTTCTGTCATAATTTGTAGCTATGGTCTTAATAATTACTTTTTTAAAAAGATTTTATTTATTCATGAGAGAGACAGAGAGAGACACAGGCAGAGGGAGAAGCAGGCTCCATGCAGGGAGCCTGATGTGAGACTCGATCCCAGGACTCCAGGATCACGCCCTGGGCTGAAGGCAGACACTTTAACCACTGAGCCACCCAGGCATCCCTTAATAATTACTTATAATGATCATAAACCATATTTTCAAATTGCTGTA
The DNA here is from genome assembly GCF_011100685.1 of Canis lupus familiaris. Lineage (NCBI taxonomy): Eukaryota > Metazoa > Chordata > Mammalia > Carnivora > Canidae > Canis > Canis lupus. The sequence continues at coordinate 24,966,435 of NC_049255.1, forward strand.
TAACTAAACAAAAAAAATCTCTACTTTTGAACACATGAGTTGAGTCTAAAATTTTACCACCATCAATAATACTATAATGACTACCTTCATATGTATGTTTTTTCTCTCCTTTTGGATTATTTAAAAATGTATATAGTCTCAAAAATTGAATTCCTTAAATACTATGAGAAATTTTATACTCCTTGTATACAATGATATGTGTGTGTATATATATATTTTTATTTTATATATTTTTATTATATATAAATATGTATATTTTTAAATTTGATTGCTTCCTTTTCCCATTCATTTAAAATAAATGAATCTTTTTTTAACTTTCCCTTTAAAAAAATCAGTGCTCGACTCAAGCCTTTCACTGAGTAGATGAAGTCATTTAGTGACACTGAGTAGAAGAAAAATGCTATAGGGGAAGACTTTCAAGGGTAAGAATTGACTAGAATGAGCAATGGCTTCCTTTCTCTCTTAATTAAGGAAGCCCTTCTGAAGACAGTTCTTCACTCGAAAGGTCTCATTGAATTTTAGAGCTGGTAGGTCACCTGGTCTTGTCTCTACTAGCTTATGAGAATACTAGAAAAATACAATACAATGCCTTCATGGGAAATAAAATTAGAGTTAATTTGATGTTTTGCTTTCTATGCTACAGATCCTGAGAGCACTTCTCCGCAGTCTTTAGAGAATTTTAAATCACTCTCCAAGGTATTTCCCCCAAAGTGAACATGTAAAAATTTTACAAACCATTAATAACTATCACTTTTGGGGATAAAAGAGGTTGCTCTAAAAAAGAAGCATGTATTGAGACTAAGACCCTTTATTTATTTCCCTAGAGAGAGAATAAGAAGCATACGGAAATCACTTTACCTCTACAAAGAAAGCCACACAGAATTGGGTGAGGACTGCCACCAAAATCAAAACCCTCCATGATGTCAGGGTTGGGATAAGCTGTTAAAAAAGAAATACCAAAAAAATAAAAATAAAAATAAAAATAAAAATAAAATAAAATAAATAAAATAAATAAAAAAGAAATACCTTTATACGTTGCATACCTTACATTTTGAAAAGAAAAAAAATATCTTGTTTAATTTATATATTTGTAACAATTCTCTGAGCTTGGAGGATAGGCATTACTTTCTCCATTTCACAGATGAGGTCAGAACCTTGGCCAAGGATTCAAAGCCAATCAATAAATGGCAGAGCCAGAATTCAATTGAGAACCAGCTGCCTCTTGGCCTGTGCTCCCTCCACTGCCTGACAATAGACATTTGGTAAATGTGCTCTGGGTCACAGACATGAGACAAAACACTTTGGAACCTGTGTGTTCCTCTTCATTTTTGTCTTTTCAAATAGAGGGAAGAGAATACAAGATTAGGTCATTCATCTAATAATATTATTGCTTCTAATCCTTGCAAAGTAAGATCTACTTGGAATTTATTCAGTAAAATTGATACATGAGTAAAACATTAAGGGGACAGAGGTTCAAGTTACTTTTGAAACTAGGTGAACATTTTCTGAACAAGAGTTGGCAGCCCTAAATCTAACAGCTTGATGAAAGTTGAACCCACCCAATCCACTTCCTTTTAGGGATAAAGGGTACATACTGACCACCAACTATGATTATTTTAATAGGTGTGAACACTGCAACTTCCCATGCTGCATCAATAGCAAAAGACTAGTCACACGTGCCCTTTCTGACCCAAAGTAAAGGACAGGGACTTAGCTGCATTTAGGACTAAAGCCTCAGGTCCTTCGCAGCGTCTAAATGCTCACCGACAATTCTCATCCCTAGTCTGATGCTGGTTTTTTCAAAGTAGCATGTTGTTATTTTCTTCTGCAAGTACAGCCAGCCTTTCTGAGGGTTGTGACACAGCACCTGGGTGGCAGGGCTGTATGGAGAAGGCTGCAAGATGTGGCAGCAGGTCAGATCCTCACAGAGAACCTGGCCCTTGCCCTCCCTGCTGCCCTTCACCCCGTGCTGGTCTGGGAGGTCTCTTCTCCATCTCTTGGCCCAGAAGACATTTGCCACACTACTTTGGAATTATCTGCTTGTGGGATGGTCTTCCCTCCCAGCCCCTGAATGACTTGAAAGCGGTATCCAATCTTACTCATCCATGGAGCTCCAGTGCCAAATATACTCTAAAGCTTCATGATGTCTTGTAAGTGACTAAATGGTCTAGGTTTTCATTTCCTAACTGTGTCTGTGCCCACAGCCTCTCTGCTCTAGCATATAGCCTTCCTACCATCGGCTAATTAGTCTTTAAAGCCCTGCTGAAAAACTGCTCGGATGTCTTCAATGACCTCGTTGCTCTCAGGAGAGATCCCAACTGTCCCCAGCTGCCTTCATCTAGCCATGCCTTCCCCACATTCCACAGCATGTTGCCTCCATCTTTGCCAGTCTTTCAAGTGTTCTGTGAAACAAGCCTGGCTTTTGATTTTTATCTCTGTGACCCTACATTCTTTTGCATTTCCAAGACAAAAGTGTTTCTTTCAGCAGTTCTGTGCTTAGGCTGTTCTCCAGGTTGGAAAGATCCCTACGTCTTACCTAGCAAAATCTAACCTATCCTCTGGGCACAGATCAAGTTGCACCTCCTCTACAAAGCCTCCCATGATAGCTACAGGCCCTACGAGAGTTCCTCCCTCCTGTATTCTTCCCATTTCTATGTTATACCCTCTTCAAGCATGGGTGGTCTCAGGTGACCATGCCATTATTTCTCTTGAGGGTGGCTCATCCTCACAATAAAACTATAGATTGCAAATCAAAAGCCAATCCTTCTCTTTCTTTTATTTCTCCCACAATGCTGGCTCCAAGAATGGGTTCAATGACTTCTTCATAAATTTTATTTTAACCCACTGCACCCTGGATTAAGTGATGTCCACTGAAATAAAACTCCCTATAGTTGATGTCTGACAGACAGAACAGGATTGGCCTGTAAGTCTGCCTTTTCTTATTCCTTTTGTAGCTACATTATAAAGGACTTCTACTATATGTTAAAAAATTAAACTTGAAGAATTAGTTATTGTATTAATACATTAATTTGTTATGTTAGTATAACATGGAAGGATAAACTATCCACACATAGTATTTTTAGGTGTGAATAGGATAAATGTTCTCAATTAATAATATAGATCATCTGAAAACAATCAGAGGGCAGCATGTGAGAGTCAGGTCAATGAGAACTGCTGCTCTAGTAAATGAGAAGAGCCTCACAATATTAAATGGTCAGAGAGAATATGGTAATAACTAACTTGCAAATTATGGTGCAGATATGGTCCCATCATACATACGAGTCACTGCAAATGAGATGATGAATAGCACTTACCTGCATTCCATGGTATATAGCTTGAAAGTCAGAAAACAGAATGAAAACTGTGAGGCCCAAGGCAGACATCAGCAGAAATGAAAACATATCTGAAGAAACACCAAAATTATTTTTAGATGCTAAATGAATGTTTCATATAATTTGGCACACATTGCAGAATCAATGATCTCTGTTGGGCAAATACCGGATACATCTTCAGATGTTTTGATATATCCTCATATGCTTTAAAATATGTTCTAATGCTTATAAGACAAAGGCAGAATCATAACATCTTTCTTTCAAAGGCGAGGAGCAGAAAACTGCCAATTAACTATATAGTAAACTCCATAAAGGAGGCATCTCAGCTGAGAAGTCCGGGGGAGCTGGGACATCCTGCAGGGACCAGCCCATGTAATTGGTCACCAAAGAAGCCTGACTCTCTAGGCCCTTACACGTCTAGTGAATCATGTGTGAGTGGATAGTCGGTCCTCTTGGCACCACTTCATTCTTCTTTGGTTGTCTAGAGAATAAAGTCCAGGGGTCTTTGATTGACAGTCAAGGCCCTCCACAGTCTGATTTCTGATCTTCCTTAGGTATCTTAGGGAAGTTAAATCACAAACCTGCCACTTCCACAGAGGCCTTTGTTGAAAACATACCCTGTGTAGATAATATTTTTCCTGTCTTGGCAAGTTTCATTTTTTCTTAAGAAGGCAAATTCGAATACCATTTTCTTTTTAAAGACTTCTAAACCTCTCTTACAAAGTTTATTTCGTATGGCTATGTGCCACTCTGCTTTGCAAGATCTTCCTTTATGTATCTACTAGACTGTAACCACTTAAAAATGACTTTGTATGTCCTGTTTAGGACTCTGAACTAAAAGAATGAGGAACTCTCATGTACGTCTGCTGGGTTCTCTCTCTCCAACCCGCCCAAATGGCTTTGTTTTGGGGAGCTAAACTTCCCAGGATGCACTGTGTCAACACCACTGTTCTTAGCCCTCCAACCTCACCCATGCTTGTGTCTTTAGAGCTTTTAGGCACTTTGTAGATGGGGCCTTATAAATATTTTTGATAAGATTAGCACCTTCAGACCAAAACAATAGCATTTAATCTGTGTCACTATGATATAAATGATTCTTACGAGCTTTACAATTCACGAACAAACTAGATTTTCTAGTATATTCTAGATTTCTATAAAGTAGATTTCTCATATATTCTCTCTACCTCCTTTATTCCAGTGTTTATGGTCTGCCAGTCCCCAACTCGATATATATATGTCTATACCAATCAGCAATCAGAGGTGACTACCCCTCTACAGCTGGCCCTATTTTTTGAAGGAACCAGAGTTCTGTTTTCACTCTTGTGCACCAACACACTCCTTCATACTCTTCCAAGCTTCACTATACACACACACACACACACACACACGTATATATGTATATGTATACACACACACACACACACACACACACAACCAGATGCAACACCTCCCAGAAGACTACCCAGGCTTGCTTGGGAGGGGTGTGAGGCAGAGAGAAGAAAAGCAGGAGCAGTAGGATCAGTTATCTCCCAAAATAAAATGATCTGAGCAACTTGGTGATAAGAAGAGCCTGGAGATGGCTATATAGATTTTTCATTTATTTCATTGTCTTCATGTCCCAGGGACCCAGCTGCTGGGAAGAAGATGATGCTTCAAATGTCCATGCTGATGAAGGCCTGGCTGTCACAGCAACTGAGCTGAGTGCTAAGCATGTCACAATGTCCTTAGACTAATGATCTGAAAAGCAGGCCATGTGTGTGCACAAATGACCATTATGGAAGCAAAACTAGAAGGCCCTCATTTAATTCAGTTTTAACTGGAAAACAATGAAGAACTAAATGAATATTGCCTCCTCTGATCAATTGCTATTGATGAGGAAACTTGAAAGAGTGGGACTCCTTTTGCACAAGTAATTTGGAAAGACAGGCCCTGGGCAAGCCACTACAGGTTGTTTTCAGACAAAGAAGGGGAAGGGATCATAAATATTCACACCTGTTTCCATAAAAATTAAATTTGTATTTTTTTTATATCTCATCATCATAAAGTTGATCTCCTGTCAAAGTCTACTAAGAAAGATACAGACTTGTCCATTATATTAAAATAAAATCTCTCGGTATTTTAATAGTAGGCCTAAGGACTTTTGAGAGTACATTATTTATTATATTGTTAGACTATTTGTTTATAAAACTTTTTTATTTAAAATTATCAGTTATATTTGACATAGGGCTTGAGTTCACCCACAAGCTCTAAGTGACTATGATGTAACTAATCCAATTCTCACTTACTTCAATTTATGTAAAAAGATTTTGTAGCTATTAATCAAATAAAAGTACTAGCCAGTGCAATATATCATACCCTCCTTATAAAATATATTCACAATTTTAAAACAGGAATTATCAGTAATTAACCTTAAAACAGAAAGTGAAATCTTGATTTGTTGTGACAAAAACCAAGGGCATTATCAAACGTTGAATCAAAACTTAGAAATATAAGAAATTCAGGAAGAAGTTTATAGGAAATATAAAATTAAAGAATATCTTAGCACGCTCTCAAAATCTTTGACAAAACAGCTATCTATAAAAAGGGGTGGTGGTGAACAAAGAGTGTAAATAATTATTAAAGCAAGTTTAATGTAGTAAATGTATCTTTCTAACTTAGTAAGAGGAATGGGGCTTACTTTTCTAATATCTACAACTTACTTAGAAAATTAGAGATTACAGGTTATGCAATGAGATGGTATAACTGTAGTAAATTCTCCAAAGCAGAAATTTTATTGGCTAGATTCTCTGATCATGACAATAAAAGTAGAAATTATTAACCAAATTTAAATGAAAATTCCCTTCCAACATACAAATTTAAACCAAAATTCTAAACATCTATTGGTCAAAAAGAAATCAAGTCCATTTTATTTATAAGCTATTGAGAAGAAGAGTAGTAGGAGAATGAAAACAAAATCCCTGCCCACTTGAAAATGAAAAATCACTATTCTGAAATTAGTGAGTCAAAGAGGAAATTCAGTCATAAGTAGAGACACACGAAAATGTAAAGAATATAAACCAAACTATAATTATTCATCTTGAATGCTTTTCCAATTTCACAAAATAAAAGAAAACACATACATTACAAAGTCAATTCAAACATTACATTTTTTTTTCAGAGAAAGTAATAAGGGGGAAAGAATGGGAAAACCAAATATTAATAAGTTAGAAAATAGAGAATTATTAAATTTTTAAAGAAAGCCAGCAAAAATACATTTCTGCTAAGAATAAATAATACACAATGCATACAGGATGAGAAGATATTAAAAGAGTTATAGAGGGAATTAAAATTACAAGAAAATATCACACAAAATCTGATGCTAAGGCTCAATAATCTCAATGAAATAGAGCTATCTGTAAAAAAATTATTGCAAAAAGTTTAAAAAGAGGATATCTTAAATGAATCCTTTAAAAAAATCTTTCAAAGGAAGGAATTATTATTTTTTTTTTTTTATTTTATTTTTTTTTTTATTTATGATAGGCACACAGTGAGAGAGAGAGAGGCAGAGACACAGGCAGAGGGAGAAGCAGGCTCCATGCACCGGGAGCCCGACGTGGGATTCGATCCCGGGTCTCCAGGATCGCGCCCTGGGCCAAAGGCAGGCGCCAAACCGCTGCGCCACCCAGGGATCCCCAAAGGAAGGAATTAGAGACAGATGATTTTACTGAGTTCTTGCAAACTGTCAAGAATAGATTATTTCCATCTATAAAGTATTTTTCCTGGGAAAGAAAAAGTCAAAGAATTTTCAAGTCTAATACTGAAACCTAACAAACACTATAAAAAAAATCAGACTAATCCAATATAAAATGTAGGTATTAAAAAACTATAAAACTCAATTTAGCAAAAGTATAATCCATCAGAAATAAGTAGGTTTTGCTCAAGAATATGAATAAAATGAAAAAAAGCCATACTCATCTCAGTAGATGAATGAAATACATCTCCCATTCCTGATTTAAAGACATACTCTTGATTTCATGAAAATAAAGGGTATTTTCTTTACATGATGTAAATCTACCTGGAACCAATATTCAAAATCATATTTACAGGTGAAAACTATTAGAAGTATTTTTGTTAAGGAGTAGAGTGCTTTGCTACCATGGCTATTATTTAATATTATCTTAGAAATTCTGGACTGCACACTGACAGAAAATATAAATAAGCAATTTAGTTATTAGAAAAGAAGAGGGAACATTATTACATGCAGATGATATTATCTTTCTAAAACACTCAAGAATCAAGGATGAATAGCAAAGTTCAGAAAGGGTTCTGGATAGAAAATAAAGGTAAACAACACTATAACTTTTACTGGTATTAGTGATAAACAGTTAAAAAAATATAATGGGAAAAAAGTCACTCACAATATAAACAAAAATATTTAAAAACATAAAATAAGTTTCTTAAATGTTTAGGATCTATAATGGAGAAAGTGACAAATATTTAATAAAAGATGTAAAAAAGAAAGCATGAACAAATGGAGAAGGATGACATGTCTTTAAATGTGAGGAGAACTAAATTGTATAAACAAATAATTTTTTCCCAAAGTATCAGAATTCAAAAAGGGATTAAAAAAAAAAAAAAAAAAAGCCTTATAGGGATGCCTGGGTGGCTCAGTGGTTTAGCGCCTGCCTTTGACCCAAGGCGTGATCCTGGAGACCCAGGATTGAGTCCCACATCAGTCTCCTTGCATGGAGTCTGCTTCTCTCTCTGCCTGTGTCTCTGCCTCTCTCTCTCTCTCTCTCTCTTTGTATCTCTTATGAATAAATAAAGAAAATCTTAAAAAAAAAAAAAAAAAAAAAGCCTTACAGTTTGTTCTAGAGTTTATCTGGAAGGATGAGCAAGCAACAGAAGTAAATTTTTGAAAAGTGAAGATTAATGAAGATATACCAATCTTACTACTTATTACAATGTATTCTAAAACTATAGCTAGGGCAGCCCCAGTGGCCCAGCGGTTTAGCGCCGCCTTCAGCCCAGAGCGTGATCCTGGAGACCCTGGATCGAGTTCCACGTCGGGCTCCCTGCAAGGAGCCTGCTTCTCCCTCTGCCTGTGTCTCTGCCTCTCTCTCTCTGTGTGTCTGTCATGAATAAATAAATAAAATCTTAAAAATATATATATTATAAAAAAACTATAGCTAAATAAGTGAAACTATGACTTTTAAAATATAGTGCTATATCAAGAAGAGACTGGTATATTAATGAGACAGAAAAAATAGCATAGCAACTAATTAATTACATAAAATTTAATTTGTAAATATATAACACATATAATATGGGATGTCTGGGTGGTGCAGTTGGCTAAGCACCAACTCTCGGTTTCAGTTCAGGTATGATCGCAGGGTCCTGGGATCAAGCTCTGATATGGGCTCTGCACTCAGTAGGGAGTGTACTCGAAATTCTTTTACCCTCCCTCTCCCTCCCCCTTTTCTCTTCCTCCCCACCTCATGCTCTCTCTTTCTAAAATAAATAAATTAAAAAAGTATTTAGATATAATATGAAAACTCACATAATATACATTGTGTATATAATAAAGCCATAAAAATACATGAATATGTAAGTATGTCAAAGGTGGCATTATATTCAGTTGAGAAATAAATGATCAAAAGAAATATTAAGTAATAAAATCTGCTGACAAAACTAGTGACTAGTTGGAAAAAGTACTTTGATCTCTACCTCATACTATATGCCAATATTAACATTAGATTTAAAAAGCATTAAAAGAAATGTAAAAAGCTAGACAAAAATTAATCTACCTGATTACCTGGTTCTGTGAGAAAAAACTCTCTGTGCATAAAGGCAACGAGAAGAAAAATCACAAAGGAATAAGCAGCTCATTTAAATAAATGAGAAAAAACTGTGCATTAAGGTAATGAGAGTAAAATCACAAAGGGATAAACAGCTCATACAAATAAATAAGAAATATAACAACATTCTAATTGAAAAAGAATGGATAAAAAATGTAAATAGGCAATTCAGAGAAGAAGAGAGATGGTTAAAAATATGAGAATATGTTCATCCTCTTTGGTGATTAAAGAAATGCACAGAATGGTTAAAGTAACTTGCCCAATGCTGTAAAGCTATGGAGAGGTTGAGTATCTGAATTGATTAGAAAGTCTTTTACAAGGACACCTGGGTAGCTCAGTAAGTTAAGTGTCCGCCTTCGGCTCAGGTCGTGATCCTAGGGTCCTGGGATCAAGCCCTGCATGGGCTACCTGCTTAGTGGGGAATCTGCTTTTCCTTCTCCTTCTCCCTTTGCACCTCTCTCCCACTTCTGTTCTCTCATGTGCTCTCACACGCTCTCTCTCAAATACATTATTTTTTTTTAAAGCAGGTCTTTTACAAAGTACCTTGACATTTCTGTAGGTGCTTAAAATCATTCTTGATGACTCACAATGGGACAGGACTCATGAGACCATTTAATAATGCATGCATATGTTTATCTGCCAATGAGGAGGTTTCTGCCCAGGCTTCTAACCCCTATGAAAATTGTCCTTCAATACTCAATGTTTTTTTAAAAAAGTGAAACAGAATTATATTTTTAATTACAAGATAAAGTTGAGAAAATGGAGAAAGCTGAACAAAATAATGAAAAAGGTGGGTAACTGGACAGGGAACTTAGAAGAATGAGATCAAGTCAAGACAGCATTATATAACCAATAAAAATTTCAGCACTCAATTTTGTTGAGTTCAGCCATCCTTTCACCACTGAGTTGCAACTCTGGGAGGGTGAGGAAATGGAAAAAAAAAATATGAAAAGAAAAATTAAACTTTGTATACTCACAGTTTGTGAAGATGGGTTTTCGAAATGGCTTTCCCTTAGAGAAGATAAATGCCACCATGATGCAGTTAATGGTGGTGATGGGCCACAGTGTGGTACTCTCAAAACTTAAAATTGAACCAGGAATCAGAGTTGCATTTCCAGTCCCATTTCTCTCCAAACTCACATTTGTTGAGAAATTACTTTGGCTGTCCAGAAAGCATTTACTACAAAAGAATTACCAGTATTTATGGGATTTTTTATTCTATTTTTATCCAGGTGGTGGTAAAAAAATATTTTTCATTACCATGAGATCTCAGCTTTCAAATTGTTCCAGCCAGTAACTACCAAGACATATTTTGTTCACCTCTTACAATGACAAAGCAGAAATAAAATTTAAAACGAGTCAAAATTATTCTTTGTCTAGCATTCCATTTAGAACAAGTGACCTGTCTTGGAAGGGCTTGAATGATAATTTTCTATGGTGTTCCTTTCAATTCAGAATAAATGACCATGAGTGCCTGTGTATGCATGTGTGCGCACGCATCTGTGTGCATGGCAGGGTGTGTTGTGCACATGTGTGCCTGTGCATGTTGTTTTCTCTTCTTTTTTAGATTTTATTTATTTATGAGAGACGCAGAGAGAGAAGTAGGCTCTATGCAGGGAGACTGATGTGGGACTCGATCCTGGGACTCCAGGATTACATCCTGGGCCAAAGGCAGACACTCAACCACTGAGCCACCCTGGCATCCCTGTTATTTTCTCTTCTGTGGACTAATGTAAGCCTACTAATTTAGTCCCTAAATTTGAATCTTGCTTGAGTGTCTATGGCTCTAGTTTGCTAATTAAGTCACAACTTCTCAGGCAAGTTCAGAAGACCTTCATACTCTGGTCTCAATTTGCCATCCTGCCTTTATCTTTAGCCAATTCTCCTGTGTTCCTTATACTCCAAACATATAGGAATATTTTCTGTTCCTCAAGTATCAGTTTGTACACATCAGGGGCCTTATTCTCTCTGCATCCCTTTATCTGAATGTCTTTGTCTTTAATTCACTGGCAAGCCTAACTACTGCCCTCCGTTCTCACTTCTAGTGCTGCATTTAGCTCATTGCTCTGCAATTATTCATTTGCATATTTCTATTTTCTGCCTCTGGGATGAGAGTTCCTTGAATATGAAATTTCTCTTTTGATTTTATTTTGTTATTATTTTACTCAAATTTACAAATCCTTAGCACCTAACACAGAAATGACACAGAATATTTGCTCAGAAAAATATTTAAGAGATGGGTTTTCTCAGTCCAGATTGATCTATTTGCAATGTTTATTGTTTTTAAATAATCAAACTCACAAATTAGTTTCTATCAGCTTTCTTGTTCCACTTGAAACTTTTTACCTTATAATTGGTTAGGGATGAAATTAGCTCCAAATAAATAGATGTAAATCTTATTATCCTGGATTTCCTAGGGTCCTGAAATGTGCTTTGCATATGGCAGATGTTCAGTTAATGTTTGCTGAATGCACTAATGAAACAAATAATCAGGATGTCTGAGTGGCTCAGTTGGTTAAGCACCTGCCTTCAGCTCAGGTCATGATCCCAGGGTCCTGAGATCAAGCCCGCATTGGGCTCCCTGCTCAGTGAGGAGTCTGCTTCTCCCTCTGCCCCCACACCCTCCACTCATGCTCTGCCTCTCACTCACTTTCTCTCAAATAAATAAATAAAATCTCTTAAAAAAAAAAAGAAACAAATAATCAGTAGTCACAAAGTGTTTTTGCACAAAGGGGACAGACAGAGAGAAGGCCTAAATTATAGAGTTTAATATAAAAGTGTACCCCATTATACTTACATCACAGATAAGAAAGTTAAGGTCTAGTAGGGCATAGCTATTAGTTAGTGAGAGAGGCAGGACTACCTATATCCATCACCCTTTGGGTTATACCAACTTGGCTCTTGGATTCAATCTGAATTTTATTTCTCTAAGTATATGTACTCCAATTAGGAGAAAAATCTGGTTTTGAGGCAAAAATGAATTCTACATTCTACACTACACTTTTATTTCTCTAAGTATATGTACTCCAGTTAGGAGAAAAATCTGGTTTTGAGGCAAAAATGTATTCTACATTCTACACTACACTTTTATTTCTCTAAGTATATGTACTCCAGTTAGGAGAAAAATCTGGTTTTGAGGCAAAAATGAATTCTACTTAAATGAATTCAAGTAATACTTGAATTGTTGAGTTTAGGATCTAAATGATTATCTTAGACATCATTTGAAAGTTTTTAATCTTTCACTGATTCCTGGGGTTCTGCTGCTTTTAGGATCACAGTGGAGTGTTGTACAAGCCTTCTTTCAAAAAAAAACCAGATCCTTTCTGCCTTTCCTTTTGGAGGCCAGACAAGCTTTGTCATAAAAAATAAAGTTTCAATATCTTTGGTATAGTTCACCTCATTTTACCCTTAATTTATCATTAAAGAAATTAAAACCCAGGGAGGTAAAGAGCCTTGCCCTGAGTCTAGTGTTCAATGCAATAAGAATAATGGTACCATCAACTAATATTTTAAACATTCATTTTTAAAACTCAAACTAATTTAAGTAAATCTATTAAGTCAGGGGTCAGCTGACTACAGTTCACAGGCCAAATCCAACTCAACACTTCTTTTTGTAAAAAAAATTTTATTGGAACACAGTCACACCTACCTTTTTTTGTATTGTCTATGGCTGCTTTTTACTACAACAGTAGCATTGAATAACTGCAGCAGAGACTGTCAGGTCCATAGAGATCTCTACAAGTAATATTTGCTGACTTCTGGTCTATATGATCTCCAAACCACCAGGGAATGTCAACCAATGGTTGGATCTACATATCAACAACCAATGTGAAGATCTTTTCCCACCCACATGGCTCACTCCAGGACTCTACCCAATAACTGTGTTCTGTGTTCTACTCTGTCATTGGTATTTTGCAGTGTGGAGACACAACTTCTGTTAATTAAAAATTTAGTGTGTATTTGCAAACCAAATTGTACAATGGCATTGGGTACTCATTGTATCGCCTTCAGAAAGGAAAATTTAAAAAAACTGAACTTTACCTGTATCTGTAGACCTCACAATACCAGGGCTGCTGCTTCACATAGAGAAATGCACAGACTTGCACAATGCAGGTGAAACAAGTGTTCAAGAAGACTGAGAGCAGCAAAGGGGGAGAGAGGAGCTGTCCTGCAGGTCGGTAAGGAGCCAGCTTCGGGTAGGCATGAGTTGAACTCACTGAAAAACAAATGCATTTTCCACTATTGCAATTTCATTATTGACAATAAAAGATTGAGATGCGTATTATTTCGAGACTGGCATTAGGGTTCAGATTCAGGAAACACAAATGAGGATTTACATCTAGGTAAGCACATTGCCTAGGTACATATCCAGTGCTACCGGACTTTACCTCTCCCATACTTTTGTTTCACCTTCAGAAATTAAAAGTAATAGGTTTAAAAATCTTGTAAATAATACATTTACCATATTATATGATGCAAATATTTTCTTTAAACAACCAGACTGACCAGGAATGCCATAGACAATAAAAAGGTGGCCTTCCACATGGAAAAGCAGTACTATGATCTCTCTCTCAGCGGTGGTGGGAAGGTGGAAAGTTAAGATGAGGAGAATAAAAGGCATCAGCCTAGACTCATCTTCATACGCTGGGTATTTTTTAAAAGAAGTACTCACTTCATTATTCATTCAGCCAACGTTCTCTGAGTACTTCAGTGTACCAGGACAGATGCTAGAGGTATGTTCTGTTCTATCCTGAATAAGTGCATAAATGGAAAACTGCTAGAGCACGTTAGACCCGGTTAGGAAAAATAGCTCATAAAAAAATCTTGCTTCCAGATGAGAGTGTTAAAATGTATTATGGTTTTGATCTTAGGGTTGTTTTTTTTTTTTTAATTTAAAGGCTTGGCAATGGGCAGGTATTAAACAGAACAATTACAACAACAACACAACAAAAAAGATGACTGCATTCTTCTTAGAAGCCATATATTCTAACAAGTTGATGAAAATGGAATGTACTTTACTGTTTAGAGCAGTGCAAGAAAGAAGCATGGAATGGTCAGGAATTAGATACAGTACATTCAGAGGTTAACATTATAGTCATGTTTCAGTTCTTGTCTTCATATCTGTTGCCTTTTTTCCCCTTTTTTATAGCTGATCACTGGTTTCTTTGATGTAAGGAAGAAAGTAGGGTACATATGCTTAGGCTTCTGTTCATGCATGTAGGGGCAAGGCAGTAGGAGTAGGCATCCAGTTTGGGATGATAAACTTTAAAGTAGGTCTTCAGTTTGCTCAATGGGTTCTTGGGTAATCACATGAAATCTCTGGTGCTTCATTTTCTCATCTATAAAGTATAAGTGTTAGGAATGTCTCAATGGTCTCCAAAGTCTTCCAACTCATTTACTCTAAAGCTCCATAATTATCTGAGGCTTTGTCTTTACCAATGTAATCAATGTTTCCCCAGGAGGATGCTAGGCTACAGGTTGTTGGGGTATGCAGAGATGAGGAGGACACCTCATATGCCCCAAAGAGCTTGAAATCCAATGGAAAGCACAGATGGGTTGGGTAATAAAGAATTTGGCTGACCTTTATTCCCAGTTCCTGGGATGTATCCTCTAAAGTGTTGGGATTTCTTGAGTTTATAGGAGTGTCTTTTTATACATGGTAGCCCTGATGGTTTATATGAACAAGAGGATAGATGATGGGCCCGAAGAAAATTAGTGATAAAGCGATGACTCAATATGGAGCTGACCATGCTGCAAAAAAGCTAGAGATTGGGATCAACTTCATGGCCAATGATTCAACAAATCATGTGTATGTAAGGAAAACCCAATAAAAACTCTAGACAAGATACCAAAGTTCAGGTAAACTTCCCTGTTTGGCAATACTCTGCTTTGTGCCACACGTGGATGTGCCAGGAAGATAAGGGAAACTGACTCCCCAGGAAGAGGACAATGAAAGTATTAGGATCTTCCCACCATGGGATCCTTCCACCAGTTTTCACCCTGTGTGTCTTTCCCTTTGTCTGGCTCTGATTTATATCCTTGTGCTACAATAAAACTATAATCATTGATACGAATTACTAAAATTGAAGGGAGAATGAGAACCCCCAAATTTGCAGCCAGCTGGTCAGAAGTACAAGTGGGATGCCCGAACTTATGGCTGAGGTCTGAAGAAAGGGCAGTCTTAAGGAGGCTGTGCCCTTAACTTGTGACGTTTGGCCTTGTTCTGGGTAGTTGGTCTGAGAAATCATTGCATGGCATGCAAGGAAGGGGCACACAATGTGGCCTGTTGTCAAGACAGACTGTGCTTTGGGGCCACAGAAGGCAGAGGTTGCAGTACTTAGAGTTCTTTCCACTTTCCTATCTCAAGGAAGAAGATGGCTACAGAGAACATGAAGATGCTGTGGGTGATGGAGGGAGGTATAATTGTATCTCTGTGCATTTGTATCTACCTCTCCTCTCTTTCTCAGGTGCTCACTGAGTTTCTGACTTTTCTTTTACCCAGAGACTGTATTAGATTGAATTATTGGCCTCATTGTGGTAGAGTGCACTTTACTACTCTTTAATTTTGGTTTCACTGTGAGATTTTCTCAGGCCAAAGAGATGTTAGCAGAAGTTTGAGGCCTGTTTGCATGGCCAGGCTCACTCTGTGATCGCAATGAGAGCATGCCCAAGTCTGTCATTCCAGCCTGGCCCCAGAATGAAAAATGTGGAGCAGACCTGAATAAAACCCATAGCTTGGACCAAGACCAACTGATCTACATCCTAAAGCTGATTAGATTCAGCTACCCAGATCAGCTGAGTGACAGTTTATCCACAGAGCAAAGAGTGGGTATTATAAATCACAGAGTTTTGGGGAGAGGTTTGTTATACAGTGTTATTGTGGCAACAGCTGACTGATGGAGAGTCCTTACATAATGAATATTTTAATTTTTTCCATATTAGAAATTCTGATGTTTTCTAATCAAGAATCTGCATATCTGATTATAAAAAAATGGCCAGGATTTTAGGGTCCCTGACATGTTCCATAGACAATGCTAAGTGTCTTATAAACATTATTTCTTTAAAAGGCAATGCAAGGGGCACCTGGATGGTTCAGTTGGTTAAGGATCTGACTTTTGATTTTGGCTCAGGTTGTGACCTCAGGCTCCCCGCTGGGCATGGAACCTGCTTGGGATTCTCTCCCCACTCCTACCTTACCATGCTCTCTCTGACCCTCTCAGCCACTCACTTTCTCTCAAAATTAAAACAAAACAAAACAAAACAAAACAAAACAACACCATTTTCCGAAAAAAGCAATGCAAAATAGATATTTCATCTCTATTTTATAGGTGAAGAAACAGGTTCAGAGAAGTAGGGTCCCTATTTAAAGACCCACAGTTTGTGAGCAACAGGGTGGTAATATATCTGTCTAATTATAAAGCCCCTCATTCTCTGCTCTACAGCACATTGAAGTGGTGTGGATTTTGTAAATTAAAAAGGATATGAGGAGCCTTAAAATTTGAGTATGTTATTTTCAGCAGCCAGAACTTCTCCGAATCGTCCAGGTTTCCTTAAAATGGTGATGATATATGCTATCATGTTGCATGCAGAGTAATGTAAGCTTGTGAAGTGTTATATTTCATTCAGAATTAATCATTCCCTCCTCTGAGTTTCTATAGCCCATTACTCATTTTACTGCTATGTAGTGAGGATGTCTTGCATCAAATCCAGTCATTTGCACATGCACTCAGTAGACCGTGAGCAACCTGAGGGAAGAAACCCTGTCTCATCACACTTTCTGTCCCTCACTGAACCTGGTACAGGGCCTGCTATGTAGGAATTCTTAGCAGTTGCAAATTTTTATTGTCAAAGTATACTTTTTAATTGTTCAGCATCATTTGGATATAATGTACATGTGCTTCTTCTAAATAGTTGGCTTGCTTTATACTGAGGACATTTGAAATCATGTTCATCAAAAAAAAAAAAAAAAAAAAAAAAAAAAAAAAAAAGAAATCATGTTCATCAAATTTCCAAAGGCTCTTGAACTCACCTAAACTACATGCAAACTGTTGAATGTGCCTCATGAGATTTTGAAGGTGAAAAGATCTATATCTTCCATGAGAGTCTCCAAAGGGACCAAGACCCAAAAAAGGTGGGGAGTCTTTGAAGCACTGATGAAATTTATGTAAGAGAGGCATTTATATAATGGATGGGTTTCCTCCTACAGTCTTCTTCTCTGGACACTGCCTCCTTCCATATGCTGAAGTAGTTGGCCTAAATAGAGCTAAATTACATGACCTCATCTTTATTTACAGAAATGACTAGCTTAGAAGTGGACATTTTACACAAGTTGGGTCAATGAATTTTCTCTCCAAAATATTTGCAAAGGAGACACTGAAAGGCTGAGCTAATTAGCTGTGCAAAGGCAAACAGAAAGGTTATGGATATTCAATAGTAGAGTCACCATTTAGGGTCATTTGCAAGGCAAATGAGTAGAAGTCACACAAAAACAGTAAGAATAGAAAGAAGAAGAAAGTGATAAGATGGTCTCTTGGGAAAAAAAAAAAAAGTGGCCTCTGTTTTCTATTCTTTAGTGTTCTAGTCCTGTCCTCGCCCCTAGTGCTTCTGAGTTTCTATTCTTAGATTTTTTTTTTGAGAATTATATTCTTAAACATCCCCCTACTTCTATTTTCCTGATCTAATTTGAGTAGGTTGTGTTAAAAAGAGTAGAGATGCAGCTAGAGCAAATTCTTTTCAGAATGGCTTCTGCACTTCTTAGGGTCAAATTGTGCTTTGAGATGTACATTTTCTTAATTGACTTCCCCGACTTCATTTTACTTTCCTCCTTGATTTCCCTTTAATATATTATATCTTGTTTTATTAGCTGCCTTTGTGTTGCCACAAAATTTTATGGGAACAAGACAAGGTGTATACAGATAAGCAAGTATGTAAATAAATTAAATACATGATGGTGTTGTCTTTGTCCCATACTAATTCAGGCTTGAAGTCAAAAGCCCTAATCTGGGAACCCAGAAAGGCAGGTACCTTGGTGAGAGTGATTTGACACTGATGGTCCAATTGTCAATGACTTACTAACATTCACAGATGAATGTCAACAGTTCTCAACCTGAAAGCCAAGCTCTGTGATCTGACCCAACTCACCTCTTCACATTTTATCTCCTGCTGTTTCCTTTCACATACATGACACTGTGGTCAAATTGAAAAACTCATGCCCCAGCCTTCTCTTGCTCATGCTGCTTCATTCTATTTGAAGTGCCCTTCTTTTGGGAAAAGAATTTTGAAATCTGTCCCATCTTTTCTATTTTGATGCAAATGTTATTACTTCTTCCATGAAACCATCCTTAGTATTTATTTATTTCTTCCACTGCTATCTCTTCCCTAACCCCAGATTTTCAGAAATAATCTCTCCTTTCTCTGAACTCCCAAAGCACCTGTTGTTTTCTGGGACTCACTACTTTTGATGTGCATTTCCTTCATTCGTGTATGTGAATCTCCCACTGAACTGTAAATTTCAGTGATCAGGCTTTTTATGCCCTAGGCACCGATGTGTCTAACATACAGTAGGAGATGAACACATCTAAGAGGATGTTAAATGGGGCTTTTCCTTTGTCTGGGACTTTCCTTGCTGAGCCTCATATTTGAAGACCATAAATGGTAAATGGCAACTGAATGGAAAGAGAGATGACTGCCATATCTCCATTGACTCATTCAGAGGGATCCATACTGGTCTTTCACCTGTAAACATGCCTCTAACTCCAAGCAATTGTCTATGTGCGGAATACATAAAACCATAGAAATCATTAAAAGATTCCTTAAAGGGAGTTTGTTGAGTAGCAAGAACTGTGTTTTTTTTTTCCAGCATCACTCCAACCCAATGAAGGAGGACAAACTAGCCACTCCAGGAGAGACCAGAAGAATTTTGGTGGGTAGAAATTGGCTTGCTCATTCCAGTTGCAATATCAGAGGAAAGAGACAGGTGACAGCAGTGCGAGCAGGCTATATCTATTATCCGGTAGATCAAGTAGAAGCTATGGAAATTAGACAGGCTGGAGTTGTCTTGGAAGGAATCTGTCCAGTGGGGCAATCAGCTGGGGCTAGATCAGTAGAGAAAGGCTTCATAGTACATATCACGGGAAGGCAGTTGCTGAGAGGAATTCTGAAAAATCAGAGGGAGAAAGCACTACCCATGTCAAGGAGTAGTCTAGTCCAGAGGAATTCACAGGAATCTCTGAAGAGCCCAAGAACCACCAGTGGGTCCCATGTCAATTAGAATCAATGATATTGCTTTTGCAATGTTGGATATTTTTAAGCAATTTGTATAATTTACTTCTGAACACACATTTTAGATGCCTGCCATGTTAAAGGGAAGTTGACAGGATAGAACTACAATACCCCCATATAAGTAAAAAGGCCTTTGTTCTTACTGCTCCCAGATTCCCTGAAGCAAAAGTGGAGAGTAGGCAACACAAGGAAAGTAGGGACCATGGCCTTCTCTCCCATTGTTTGCTCAAAGATCAGGTTTGATCTAGAGGAAGAAGAAGTCTGAATTGGATGAAAACATGAAATGTTAGTTTATAATACCTAGGTTATTAATGCCTAAAGATGAAATCATTTTAGTACCTGATACTGACCAGGAAATGGTCTGCCTGTGGGATGACTGAGCTTTCTTTCAGTGATAGAAAAACAATCGGGTTTGAAAGCAGAGGATAAAAAAACAAACACTGGGGTACTTGGGTGGCTCAGTCAGTTAAGTGTCCAACTCTTGATTTCAGCTCAGGGTCATGAGTTCCATCTAGCCTGACATCCGGCTCCACACTCAGCTCAGAGTCTGCTTGAGATTCTCCCTCTCCTTCTCCCTATGCCCCTCCCTCCCTCTTTGCCTCCTCTGTCTCTCTCTCAAATAAATAAATAAAATCTTTTTTAAAAATCCAACCAAACACTACTACCCATGTTTTTGGATTTCTACTCAGCCTACTTGTGTGCAGTCCTATTCTGTTCAAGGGTTCATTGAGTTAGCCAGTCATTTCAAAAGAAGGGAAAGAATAGGTGTAAGGTGATATCATCCATCTTATGATGAGTGCTTACAATGTGTGATGCACTGCTGTACACGTCATATGTATTGTTTTATCTCATCCTCACAACCCTATGAGGACATTTCATACCAGGAAATTATTTCATAAATAGTTTGTAAAAGCTTTCAGAGATAAGGAATGGTAGAGAATGGCCATGCCTGCACTTTCATGCCACTGCCTGATAGCTTAGCTCCTGGAGCTTCCTGGTGTTTTTTTTCTCTTTTTAAGCATCATTGATGGGCAGCTCGGGTGGCTCAGCAGTTTAATGCCATCTTCAGCCCAGGGCCTGATCCTGGGGACCCAGGATCGAATCCCATATCAGGCTTCCTGCATGGAGCCTGCTTCTCCCTCTGCCTGTGTCTCTGCCTCTCTGTGTGTGTGTGTGTGTGTGTCTCTCATGAATAAATAAATAAAAGCTTTAAAAAAAAGCATCATGGACCATGTTCACAAGTAAATCATACAGATTGCTTAAAAATATCCAGTACTGCAAAGGCAATATCATTGATTCAAAATGTTTCTGTCATCTGACTATTAAGAACGTACAGAAAAAAATGTGTTAATGGACTACGAATATATATTTCAGCCTGAAGAATCAAAATTGTTGTTACTTACATCTCTGATGCTGGTAACTTCTGTCTTGGGGTTGATGTAATAAATGACTTCAATATCAGTTTCATGTTTTAAGATGTTACATGAAATTCTCAAGGTTATTAATATCCTGCATTACCTGATATTTTATGTGTTTTCATAACACTTCTATTGTTGAACAAGGAAAAGAGATGACTATGTCATTCTTTTTCTTTGCCCTCTGTTGAGGCAGTCACCTTTCTCACTTATTAAGAGTTAGTATAAAGCCCCAAGTTCTTTGATGGGAAATTCTTTATCAGTGTCATCTCAAAGGAAGGAAATGAGCAATAGCTACTGTGAGCCATACCTTGCTTTTGAGAGAATTCCTAGAATTAAATGCTAGCATTTGTTCTCACATGTCAAAGGCCTAGCAAAAATCTGGTTTCATGTCAATGCGAAGTATAGCTGAATAATGGAAAGTGACCTTTGAGTTTTAAAGATTTCCATTTCTAGATTTCTTGCACATTTTTCTATGTGCAAGACAGACACCTATGAAAAACTCAGAATACATTGACCATTTTATGAGGCTAAGATCTATCTGCTTTCAGGATATTTTAGTGCCAAATCTAAGGACTTCAAGCCTCAACTTGCTCCAAACACCTCTTTCAAAAAACTCACAGGTAATGTGGTTTTAGTAATAAAGGTGCATCTTTTCAGAAGCTTTGATTTGTGTGAGCATTTCTAGAATGCCATGGATAAACACAAATAATTCTGTTTACTAAAACACTTACTTGTTAAACAGACCATCAAGGTAATGGCTACATCTTGCATAAGATACTGGTAATTCCCAAAGAGCTGTAGTTGCTGAAAAGGAAATACAAGTAACTACAAGGGGGCACATGGTTGCTCAGTTGGTTGAGTGTTCAACTCTTGGTTTTGGCTCGGGTCATGATCTCAGGGTCCTGGGACTGAGCCCCGCCTTGCAGTCCATGCTCAGCAGAGTCTGCTTGAGATTCTCTCTCTCCCCCTCTCCACGCTCTCTTTCTTTCTCTATCTTGAAATAAATAAATAAGTCTTGAAAAATAAAGTAAATACAAGTGTTGCATCTGCCATTGTTATCATTGCCAAAACTCCTTCTGAAAGTAATCAGAAAGCAACAGTTATTTTATTTCCTCTTTAAAAAGGAAATAACTTACCTGTGATCTTTAGCATCTCATTGGAGAGAACAAAACCAGATCATGATTTTCCCAGTGTTTAACTTAATTCTATATTAGCAACAAGAGTTAATCAGTTGGGCCACAGTAATCTGGCAGCTGGAGTCTCAGCCTGGACAGTTGAATTCTCCACATAAGATACCCATGGGGAACGCCAAGTTTAAAATTTTGAAATCCAAGCCTCAAATCATTCAACAGGTATTTCTTTCCATCCTTAACCATAGATTGAGAACACAATTTTGTTTTCTTGGGGTCCGTTCATTTTCACAAACTGAACACCTCTACCCCAAGTAAGCCCATTTCAGACTTCAGTCTGGTATGCTTGACTTTATAAGGTTTGTGTAGACACAGAGCTTGTTTGAAGTTCATGTTTATGGAGTCATATGTAAAAGTCAACTTGTTACCTCCAGGAACTTGCTTTGCAATCCCTGTTGCAGCCAACTCTGTTTCTCTGCTTCATAGCTGTTGACTAAGCACTAAATTATGACCTGGTCTGAACCATTTGAGACATTTATGTAAATGAGAAATATTTCTGGATTTTGAGTGTGGACCCAAGGCCCTGAAGTTTCTGATCAAAGGTCTGCGGGGGACACTCTTATTCAGGTCTAGACCATCAGAATGAATGGCTGCAGAGTGTCCTGTCTCTGCGTAGACACAACTCTATTCATGAAGACTTTGGACCTGTGAAGTCTTTCATATTTTTCAGAAGACAAAATTGTTCCTCATCCTCCATAAATGGTTCCCCAAGGTTCTCATCCTCCAATTTTCTGTCTTCTTTACATTTTTTTCCCCTCATATCCTTTCTTTCTTCTCTCAGAACGGTATAGTTATACATACACAGATGAAATGGAACAGGGATAAATTTTCAAAGGCAGCCTTAGTTTTTGTTCTAGAAACAGCTTTCCTAGAACAATGAAGAACTTTGGAAATCCACCATCCTGACCTCCCAGAGGCACATAAAGACTTAGCCAAGGATGAGATCTAATGCGTTCTGAGTTATAGAAGCAGAACTTGAATCTAGGTTTCCCAATTCTCAACCCAGTTCCTGTTTCTATCCACCTGGTTACTCCTTAGCCCTCCATGTGTGATTTTTGCATGCAATTGCCTACCAGATGCTAGAGTCCTATGGTCCTTTCTTTAATCTCTCAAATGTCTTAGAAAAACAGTATAATATTTGCCTCCCTGAAGTGTTACCTGAGCCTGTTAGATCTTTTCACTTTTGAGCAAGTTATGACTGAAATAATGAAGATTACTTTCAACGTATACATATTTCTTCCATATAGCTAATTGGTTTTTAAATGATTATTTTTATCATTTAATTTCAGAAGTCCTTTTAAAAAATTTTTAAATGCAAATCCTTTACTAATGACATGTCTAAGTGTGTAAGTTCTGGGCAGGTTCAGGAGTAAAGTTCTAATATGGGAGCTTTTCTAGTTTTTGAGTCCTTCAAGGTCAAATTCAAATACTTCTTTTTCTTTTTTATCTCTTCTTAGTCTTTTGTCAAAAATATTCCATAGTTGGAGACTGATGCATTTCCTGCTCACTTATATTTAGGCTGTTCTGAAGCTCTTTTCATACTCCAAGTAAAGAAATAGATGCTTGAAGAGGTCAAGTGTCTCAGGTTATCTAGAAAAAAAACAACACTCCTAGAAAACTGATCCCTAGCTCCTTATTTCTAGCTCCATGTGTCATGTGCATTTATGCCAAGTTCCCAAGTTTGCAGACATCTAATTCGAGAAATGTCATTTATTTATAAAACATTAAATCCTGTGTAGGAACCACGCCCCAAAGAATAAACCAAGGATGTAAATGCAATTAAAACTGGGAATAAATTATTTAGGTTCATACCCAATAGAGCAGTGATGTACCAATAAACTGGATTAAGCCGTACATGGTCAAGTATTTAAATACCCCAAAGGATGAAACCAGAGCAGCTCGGCCTTCTCTGTTTGAGAAAAAATAAAAATAACTGGTTATGCATGATATACATCTCCCAGTCTCTTTTATATTTCAAACAGAGTTCAAGTTTAATAGCTTGTTGATATACATTCACTTAATCAATGATTCATCCTCTCAATTATTTATTGAAGTGCTCATTTGCTCATTCATCCTCTGCTTCAATCATGACCTCACTCACTGAGTCATACACACACATTTATTTAGAGCTGATGAGGTACCAGCATTCTGCTTAGAGTCATGGAGGATATAAATGAATTAGGCATAGTCTTTATTTTCAGTGAATTAAAAAGATTAACACAGATATTATAAACATAACACATCATGATAAGGTGCAAAATGTCAAGCATTGACTCGATTGTGACTCGTCTCGTCCTAACAACACTTGCTTCTGAGAACAGAACTGTGTATGTTTGGAGTCCCACAGGAACTTCAAACTAAAGGGCAGGCATTTGTGCACAGTGTGGATGTGACTCCAACATATGAGATGAATGGGGATTTGTTGGTTCCAATACTCCAGGAAGAACCTATGGTAATAATCTGAGCTGGTGTGGAGTTCAAAAAACATAAAGACAACAGTAAAAACTGCAGGTTAAAAAGTAAGTATTTTCTCCTCTTTGAAAAAAATTCTGTTTGAGCTGTTTGTTATTCCCTTAACTGAGGCTTGGTTCTATGGTGGGTGATGACTGATAAAGAAGATAGTGTGGGGAAGGAGCTTGCGATGGAGGAGTGGGAAATGTGACAAACAACCCCTTCTGTAGACTGCTCTTGTCAAAGCAGAAGCAAATTCACTTGGGGGGCAGCCCACGTCCTCCCTGGTGGCATGGACATCTGTGCTGCTCAAAGACTTTGTCAACGGAAGGGGTACCCGAGAAGGAAACTCTTAAAGCCAAACTAGTAACCACTTTGCCTCAGGCCTGATGAGAAGATTTGGGAGAGACAGGCCAGGATGTGCAGGCCAGATGTTTTCTACCAGGCTGTGAGACACAGCCATTTGTTTTCCACACAGAGAGTGGAGGAGCAGACAAGCTGAGGAAGGGCAACCATGTGAAGTCTGGACCGTTTTCTCACACAAACTTTGTGGTTTCATCCTCTTTATCCTTTTTTGTGTACCTTTCCAGAAAAATGAAAACACCCAGATTCAAGGGAAAGTACAAAAAACTATTCTGAGGAAGACATAAAGGCGGTTTGTGTTGGCCTCCAAAATTACCACTATTCTTAATGATTATGAATTTTAAGAAGCTAACTCATTTATTGATGCATTCCACAAATATTCATTGAATGCTCTGATGTATCCAGCTTAGTACTGGGCACAATAATACAGAAATGACTAAGGTGCAGTCCTTGTCATAAAGGGCTTCAACTAGAGCAACAAGTCAACCATGTTTCAAAGGATACACATGAAAACCTGTGGGCCTCTGCATCTAAAAATGTACCTCATTGCCCCTCTGGAGGATGTTTTCTCAGGAATAAGCATGCATCAAAGATGGCAAGGGTAAAATGAGCCTAACAGAACTGAACCATATCTAATTTTTATGAATCTATGAAGTATAAAAGCAAAGAGCTTCTACCCTGAAATCTTACTAAACCATCTGCCACTGGAGAAATTTTACATCATGACTTGGATCTTAAAACACTGCATCACACTCACAAATGCATTAGGCCACATGTGTGAGACAGAGCATCTGAAATTCAAATGCCACTGCCTTTTGGATGGGTCAAATAGGCACTTTGTGCAACTGTCCAAGAGTTTAAACTCCCTTCACACCTGCCAATCCTGCTTACCTTCCATAACTTCCACCTGAGAAGGCTCCTAGCCCAACTGGGCTCTTGGGCTCTTGTTAACTCTCCAGTTAAAACCCCGTTTCTAAACATGGCTCTCCACTTCCTCCACCTGGAGTATCCTCCCATCTCCTTCCTGTTTACACACTTACCATCCATCCTTCAAGTTCCAGCTCCCCTGCTGAAACCTTCCTTCCTGGCTTGAGCTATATCTGTACCTTTATGGAACCAAGGCAAAGATTTGTTTCAACCTTCCTCCACTGCACACATTTCCAAGCACAATATTTTAAAAAGCTCCATGAGTTGTGTTGATGATGGAAAACATGACCTAGAGAGAGGGTCCTGGGCACTCTCATTTTGTGGTTGTCATGCTATGAACCGGAGTTAAAGCTGTAGAAGAGAGAGTAGGGAGAGGGCTTGGAGGGAGTCTTGAAAGACAAAACCAGTAAAACACAATGCCCGCTAGGCTACAGGTGAAGAAGGGAAAGAGTTCAAAGCACTTTGAGCTTCTCAGGGCTTTAAGGACAAGAGAACACAGGAATAGGAGGAAGAGCTTCTCTGGAGGTGCTGATGTTTCGGGGTGCAGAAGAACACAGGTACACACCCTCTGAGATCAGGGGGATGTGTCAAGGTGTCCCTGCTTCACAACCAGACACAGGCATGGAATGTCAAGAGTGGCACTGTTGGGTGAGTGATTCCCACTAGTAGTTGCCCATTCAGCTACACAGACACACCAAGGGGCATGCTGGAGAACTTCACCGTCATCCGTTTTAAATAAATTTCAAGTTTTTGTGATCTCTTTCAGACTGGTCATGAAGATAGATGGAAGATTCCCCATGGTATTTTAGGAAGCTACAGGGGAATAAGGTTTGTGAAAAAGAAGATGAAATCTAACATTTTATTCTTCACTACATTTCAAATATGAGTAGAGTCAAAATCAGCAATGAGAATAGAGTGGAGTGAGGGAGCTATACTGAGAAAATAATCAAGTTTTTAATTCCTTCCCCTTCCCTCTATCATAGTTTTTCATGGGATCATTTGGGATATTTGCTGATTTGTATCTTGGAAATGTAACAGTATTTGGAGAAGCTATCTGATGCAACATTCCCTTCATGCTTCCTCACCCACACCAATCCCAGGGAGGAAGTTTCCAGTATGTACCTCACATATAAAATAAGGGAGAGGAGAAGTAAGAAATGGCAACTGGATTTTTAATATCAACCCTACCTTTCAACTATCCCCATGACATAGGCTTTTACCCTATAAGCCTCAGCAAAAGTCATTTTTTTGGTGGCTTTTACTAGCATTTCCAACCAGTACTAATGGCTCTTTGATTAGTGCTCTGATAGCACTTTACCCCATACCTCTGTTGTGACATTTATCACTTTAAATTATGGTTGAATTCTGTCCCGAGTCAGACAATGAGCCTCTTGGTCATGGGGGTGGAAGGGGAAGTAGTGGCTTACCTGATGAGCTGAGGCACACACTCAATGTTTGCCATTTTCGACGTGAAATGGGAAGCCACCGATGCCTCCTGCTCTGACAGTGAAATGCCTGCATGAGCCATTTTCAAAGCCTAGAATGATAAATCCACATCATACTCAGGACTCCTTGGGTCAGGCTGTAACTCTTCAAACACCATGAAGCAATTCTTCACATTGTTGAGTTTATAACACTGTAACCTTCCAGCCCGAAGACTGTGTTTATGCTGTCCCTTCACTTGGAGTACCCTCCCTCTCCTGATCCAGAAAGTCATCAATAAAGAGACACCAGCTAAATAATGACCCTGAGGTAGAAGAGTGGTGGGTGTGTTCACATCCATGTGTGTGTGTATTGGTTGTGGGATGTAGATGTGATAAGAAAATGGAAGCACTTATTCAAGAAATCCACTAGAAAGATAATAGCATTTGAGTAGACATTTGTGAGGGCCTCCCCCATCGGTTCTTATCACTCAGCAGGCCATCTTCATGAACAAAAGGAGAAGATATCTAACCCTCACCTTTTCCTGGTGGCTTGATCTAGACTATGGGCTAACTGCTAGGATGAAGTACAGCATCTTCACTGCAGACAGGGACCAGATCATATGAGTCGCAGATCATTCTAGGACATGTGTTGCCTCACTAAATAAAGGTGAATTCATTGTCACCAAGACTAGAAGCAGCCGAGAGAGTCACAGAGCTGACAGTGGCTAATAAGCAGGTCAGCGACTTCTTGATCCTACAAGAATTGGATGACCATAAAATGGGATTTCACATTTCTATAGTTCTGTAGCACTGCAAAGTATCTGTTACCATGGCTGGTACATACTAAATTTCTGTTCAGTAAATATTAGAATATTTCCTTCTTCCTCTTTTCTCTCTTAGTATTTTGTTTCTCTATTACATATTTTAGGGCCATCTACTTTATGTTTGGGTTAATATGATGTGTGATTCTTTCCCTAACCAGATAATGAATTTTAAGGAGGCAGAGACTATGTCCTTTTTAACATATTTATTTCCTTTGTTATAAATTCTACATAACTATGGGAATGGGTACTCATTTTAGGTTTTGAAGAGCAGATTAACAACTGGCTTCTCATGAAGTGTAAGTTAGAAAAATTTATAATAGATCTTTAAATGTGAGCACAGTTTTTCACAATACTTTGAAGAAAACATGTAAAAAAAGAAAGTAAAACAGCTACCTAGATCTTAAGTATCTAACAGTCTTTGGAAATACAAAGCAATCCTCTTCAGTTTTGTACTAAAAATTTTGTACTGAAAATATTTTCTTATTTAGAAAAATCTTAAAGGTAGTCTACTGTTTCAACATATCTTCAAAACTCAGAATCTAGGCATGTCTGGGTGGCTCAGATGCCTCTGGCTCAGGTCATGATCTCAGGTCCTGGGATCAAGCCCCAAGTCAGGCTCCCTGGTCAGCGAGGAGTCTGCTTCTCCCTCTCCCTCTGCCTCTCCCCGCTGCTCTCTCTCTCTCTCTCTCTCTCTGTCTCAAATGAATAAATAAAATCTCAAAAAAAAAAAAAACAGAATCTAAAACATGTGCTGCCTTCTATTGTAAATGGGAAGTCATCTGCTGAGAATCATTAATGTAGGCTTGCTATAGTTTGTAATGGCCAAGTAGTTTGGTCTATGAGTTCACTGATGGTAAGGATTTGTGGTTAAAGCCAACTTTTAGAAACTAACCCTAGAGAAGTTTGGCAGGAAAAAAAAATGTAGTTTATATATAATTAAAACTTTAAATCATCCATTTCAAATGTTTTCTTCACTAAGCCTTCACCAGTTGTGACTTCAGACAAAATAAAAAAGTAAAAATAAATAAATAAAAATAAAATAAAATGGAAGAAAAGAAAAAAAAAAAGAATTCACATCCCTGAGATTCACTCTTGTATCAATAACACGAGAGATTTAAACCAGCTCATCTTGTAAAGTCCCTTCTGGGTCTGAACTTTCCTTGTCTTTTTTTATTCTGAGAGTTGTCAGAAAACAGCAGAAGTGGCTCATCTGACTTTGTTCTTCTTGGCATCCAGCCCACACTCAGGTGTGTGGGGGGATATAAACAGCCAACTGATGAAGCGATTCCTGGCACAGGGGTGAGGAGACACACCCTGGGGAACTGTGGGGCCCTCAAGAGGGACAGTAGGGAACTGCCTGCATTGGTTGAAGTAATTTCTACTTACCCCACAGTCATTAGCCCCATCTCCACACATGGCCACATAGTAACTGCAGGAGAAAGCATGAGAGAAGTTAATGCCTTAATGCCTCACTTGTATAATTTCCATCATAACCAACTCACATGTGATGTGTGTGTGTATGTGTGTGTGTCTTGAACACACATGCAATGAGGCTGATGGAAAATGACTTGGAGAGAAATATTCCCGGAGGAATAAGGCCATTGTGTTATTTAAATTGTTTCAATCACACAGAAGTGATAGTGATTCTGCCAAAGACATCCACCAAGATGATCACACATTTCAAAAGAAGTCCTGGGTGACTGTATCGACTAGGACTAAGCTTAAGAACGTGCAGCCATAATCACAGCACTTCCCACACCTAACACACAGATATAACCTAATCCATCTGTGTTTTGGGGGCTGACGTCATTGAGAGTTTAGAGTTTAGTATACACTAGGAGGAGAAACACTTGGGAAATGGTTGAACAGATAGAACCAGAGACAGAGACATATAATCTTGATGCATCCTGGAGTAATAGGAGATAATATGCTCCCCATCGATACTGGTTTGATGTGCAAAGACAGCAACATAAACAGAAGAGCAAATATAAAGCTATTGACAAAGAAAAGGAATTTCTGATGCAGGACACACTCTGTCTTCTCTTATAGGTAAATAATACACCATAGGTATTGATTAATGGCAATACTATTAAAGGCTCAAGGACAATTTGCCAAAAACACACAAAATAACAAAATCAATACAGGCAAAAAATGAAGTTCTCAGACAATTTCCTTATTACTAGTTGGCATATAAGAAATGGTCATTTTTATAAGTCAAAAATGATCAAATGTAAATAAACTCAAGAGGTTCGACCTAATATTTGGCTATTATACATGAAGATTCCCCCTGCGGATGTTTCATGTGCTCACGTGCACGTCATGACTATGCACATTTGCTAAAGTGGCTTCCTTTCTTCAAGCTTAAAGCACATGTTTAGTCTTTACATCACACGAAGAATCTTAAATGTGTTAGTGTTCCCTGAATGCAGGCGAGAACTTGGATAGCCTTATGTGCATTGCCAGGGATAAAGGCAGGAGGTGTAAGATGGGGAAATTGAGAAGACAGTTCATTCTGAGGCAACATCTATCTTCCTGAATTGATTTTTCTTTAGGGGAATATAGCTTTTCAAAAGTAAGCATATAAATTGGCAAAATTTCTTAGGCTTTTGAGAAGAGTAAAATTACTTTCCTCAGCCACTATCATATAATGACCATGTAAGTGAAATAGTCATTTTAGACACCAGTTACTAACCCAGCCTCAAGGCATTATGGGATTTGATAGGCAGTTTCTTAAAAC
Organism: Canis lupus familiaris; assembly: GCF_011100685.1. Lineage (NCBI taxonomy): Eukaryota > Metazoa > Chordata > Mammalia > Carnivora > Canidae > Canis > Canis lupus. Next base: position 24,997,219 of record NC_049255.1, read on the forward strand.
TTCCCTAAAAAATGCTTTGGCAACAAAAAATAATAGTGAAAGGCAGTCTCCTGGTTTTACCTACTGCTTATCATCAGTTAAGTGAAGTTTCACCATTCCCCTTTCCTTTTCACTTTCCAGAAATCTATAGCCCAGACATTGTAATGTTCCTAGAAAGCTGTAGGTAGGTCTAGTCTCAAAAACTACTTCATACTGATGTGACCTGGTCATCTATATTTTTAAGGGATGGAAGGAAGGACTTTTTTTTTTTTTTTTTAACTTTGGCTTCTATACCAAAACCCCTGCCAGGGCCAGATACAGTGAAAATATCTCTCCACCTCTTTCCTGGAGGACCTGAAATCATTCACATATCTTCTAATGGACTAATCTCAAATAATTCCAGGGGACAACTCACACACTTCTCCATTTTTCCTGTTCTGAACTATACAAGTCTCTATTTTTCTATTCTCCATGTTCAAGCTGAGAATTTTCATTTAAGTTATGCTGTACAGGCCACAGAAGAAATTCTGTCTGGGGTAGGCAGCTTCCAAAATGGCTCTCTGTTACTGCCACCTCTTAGTATTCATAATGTTGTATAAAGCCCTTCCTTGATTGTGGGCTGCACTAGTGACTTGCTTCTCATAAAGAAAATACAGCAAAAGTGATAGGATATCACTTCTGAGATGAGAATATAAAAAATGGTGATACCTCTCTCTCACTTGCTCTTCTTGCTTGCTCACTCTTGTGGAAGCTAGCTACCAGACTGTGTGCTGCCTTATGAAATGAGCTGTGTGGCAAGGAACTGCGGGTGGCTTTTGTCCAACAGCCAATGGAAAACTGGGGCTCTTACCCAACCACCCACAAGGAACTAAATCCTGCCAACAACATGAGAGGGAGGCTGGTGGCAGGCTCTCCTCCTGCAGCGCTGAGGGAGCTGCAGTCCTGTAGACACCCCACTGCAGACTTGTGAGAGGCCCCAAGACAGAAGACTCCATTAAGCACACCTGGATTTCTGACCCATAGGATTGAAAAATAATAAATAGTGTTATTCTAAGCTACTAAATTCAGAGGTAATTGGTTACACAGCAATAGACAGTGAATACATTCTCCTTTCATGCAATAATACCTACTTTAATTTCTGAAATTCTTCGACAAGACTAGATTTCTGTGCAGGTGACATTCTTGCAAAAATGGTTCCATTCACCAGAATCTAAAGAGAACAACAACTATTGCAATAATATCAGGATGAAGAACACCTCTTAAATAAAAGAACAGCCCTGAAAATCATTCCTGGCCATCGTTTGAATACAGCCTTGGGCGGTGTGTCATTAGCCCAAATGTCAGGACAAGGAGAAAGGGGACTCAACGCTTTACTCTTCAACTTTCACTTTCATCCCCCACCACAACATTATGACCTCCTTCCAGGCCATCTTTCTGAGATGGGATAACCTTGAGTTAATAACTGGAAAGTGGTAGAAAATATGGGACAAAAATGCTTGAGGAAATAAAGTTCTTTTTACTAAACACCATCTCTACAATTGCAGCATAGGTAGAGGAAAAGCAATAGATGAGGAGTAGAGAACAAAGTTCTATTCTCAGCCCTGGTCCAAGTAGGTGGGCAAACCTTCAACAAGGGACCTAACCTCTCTGAGTCTCAGCTGCCCCATCTCCTCAAGGAGGAACTGCACTAACAACTTTCTAGGAGCCTCTGGGGTCTAGATTCAATGGTCCTTGACTGGTAAGGCGAATTTTCAAGAAACTGCTAACAGATGGTTGCTGCCCTCAGCTTGTGCTCCACTTATCTCCTTCACACTGACAGTACAACCCTGCACAGCACTATTTTTAAATAGACACACAGAGGACAAGATAACAAATGGTTTTGAAAATAAACCATGGGGCCTTTGTTTCCTGCTGCTGTAACTTAAGAATCCTGACAGGACGGGGAATAGAGCTCAACCTGGCATGAGTTGGTGGCTTTCAGAGAGAGACGTTGACCCACAAAGTAGGTAGCTCATTTGGAATGATTTGGGGTGCTCCTTGCTGAGGAGGAAGAGATGGAGGGAGACTGAGATCGGGCTGGCTATGGGGGTGAAGAGCTGTACCAGAGCTTAGATTCTGGAGAGGGGGTCAAGTACCTGTGCAGGACCAGGTTGGGCTGGGCAACTTCTGAAGGAGCAGTGCCCCCTTGGGGGTGTTTACTCCCCAAATCTGAGACAACTTCACTGATCATCGCCTTCACTACTCTCTTCTTTTTTGCCTCACTAATTTGAGAGCAAAACAAAACATTTCATTTCACCAGTACTTACTTTTGGAAGCAAGCTGTTGAAATGCTGAAATATCACTTGGTATGATTTCCCACTCATTGCAAAATGGTAACAGCTCCCTCTTGTTCCATCAGGCACTGAACTGTTCCCAATGTTGAGGTAGGTTTCCTAAATTCAAAAGGGCATGGTTTCCACATGGGTTCTTAAGGAATGTCTCTGCTTTCCTATGTTTTATGAAAGGAAGTTCGTTCAAGTTACATAACAGGGAGAGGGCCAGCAAACGCATAATGTGTAATTTGTCCATGGAACTTAGACTCAGATGAAGGAAACACTCAAAATGTCCTCCCCAAATTATATGAACATATAAGATGTTGACAACATAATGCTCAAGATCCTGTCTTAGGACATAATACAGTGATGTATGTCTACTAAGGAAATGTTCCAAGGTACCAGTTAGTGATTCCAAGGAAGATTAGATAACATTCGTCTCTCCTCTTTCTTCTCTTCTTCATGCAGGTTTTTATTTCCTAAGATCTTTTACCATTCATTCATCATACATCATGCCCCAATTTCTTCCCTTTAAAATAGGCAGACTCCTTCTTTCGGGCCTATTCCTTATAGTACTTGCCTTCTCCCCACCTCAACAGGTGACACGTTCCCTCGTGGTTCCCAGTTCCTCCTGCATACCTTATTTTCCATTGCACCAGTTCAACTCCTTTGCTGAAACCCTTTCGGTCCTGCCCTCCACCCATCAATGTGTCCTGTCACTGCATTCTAGACCCACTTGGCTCAGCCCAAAGAGAGAGAACCCATCATATTGATAGCTGATCATGTTTTTCATGCAACATTTTCCAGAGTTCCTTACATTAGTCTAGGACTCTGAGTACAAATAGTATAGAAGGCAAGAACATTTTTTTCACTAGAGAGATCCATTTTAGGGAAAGCATTGTGTTGGGAAGAAAAATATTTTGATGTGGGAGGCTAGGCGATACATCCTTCCCTTTGCAACCCCCATTGCAAAATAGCCAACAAAGGTATGCTTAAAGCATTCCATAGGAGGTAAGGACAAGAGCTCCTTTTGCTTTCACCAGACAGTTAGAGAAGGAAAGTGTGGTGGGAGGGAGGCAGAGAAGAGGAGAAAGCCTGAGACTGTAATGTGACTTTTCCCAGTAATACCCAAAACTTCAGTAAAGGTATTAAACTGGTGAATGGGTAATGTGAGTGGACTGTTTGTTAAAAATTAGTGAAGAGGGATCCCTGGGTGGCACAGTGGTTTGGCGCCTGCCTTTGGCCCAGGGCGCGATCCTGGAGACTCGGGATCGAATCCCACGTCGGGCTCCCTGCATGGAGCCTGCTTCTCCCTCTGCCTGTGTCTCTGCCTCTCTCTCTCTCTCTGTGACTATCATGAATAAATAAATAAAATCTTAAAAAAAAAATTAGTGAAGACCTGAGCTTTATCATATGGCATAATCGAGGCAACATGCATTGATGCAGAAGCAAATGAGTTTGCAAGGAAATAAGAACCAGAAATCTCTCTCTCTGGTGATTTCAGAGAGAACATAGAGAGCTTTCATCTTCATAGCCAATGAAACGGGGTTGAGCCAAGTAGGGGCAAAGTCACTCTGTACAGTTGTGCAGTTTGTATACTGAACAAGGTCTACTCTACACTTAACAAGACAAAGGGCTATCAGCCTGGAGGAAGGGGAATTTTATAACTTATCGCCTGGAAGACCACCTCCTTGAATTCACACATAGGCAGAATTTCACATTTAGTGATGGGATGTCAGGCTGCAACCCATTTTCTTCACAAAAGCACAGGAAGTTTGCCATGTAGAGAAGCCTGAAACCTCTTAACCTCATGTCATGGACACAGCGCAATCTTAATGCCCATGGATCTGGGTGCCATCAGATAGACTTAACTTTGATTTCCTGCTCTGCGACTTGCCAGTTGTGTGTGTTGGGCAAGCTTACTTTGCTGGGCCTCAGTTCTCTCATTTGCAAAATGAACAATTTGTCAGCTGTATAGCCTAACTGGAAAAATCAAATGGGAAATATGTATGTAAATCATTGGTTCTCAACAATGACTGCACATCAGAATCTCAGGGAAGAAGGGCTGATGCCAGCTCCCAACCCAGAGATTTGGATTTAATCAATAAAACCTTGGCACTGGAAGCTTGAAACCTCTTCCAGGTGATTTCTTTGTGCAGCCAGGGCTGAGAAGTGCTGGTGGAAACACTAAATGCTTTTCAAACTGCAGAACTCTGGACAGCTGTGAGGGGTTTTGACTGTGGTGCCTTCCAATGCTGAGAGAAGGCTGCTGAGGCCAGGGCTGTGGGTCATCAGGCCAGGCCACTGAGGATCCTTCTAACATTTGCTCACATTCCTCCCCAATCCATTCTCTTGGTCCTCGATCAGCTGCCAAGTCACAGAGGCAGGAACAAAATCTTCTGGTTCATTGGCTTCAACAAGGATCACTTGGCTTCCTCTAGGAATCATTTCAGAATTCTTTGCCACAGTGATGGCTGTTTGAAGGTTGTCACCTAGATGACAAAGAGAGTCAGCTTGCTTTCTGTATAAATCTCTTGGCAGCCAGAATTGAGCCCTGCTTCCTCTGAGTGGCTATACCACATTGTTGGTGCTCTTTGGGGGGGCATTTCCCTCTTTCTGCCCTATTTTATTACCATTTGGCAGCACCTCTTGCCCAAGCCTGTCTGTCCCTAGTGATCAAAAACTATGTCTGTATCTCCCTCCCACAATAGCATCATGTCCTGAACATTGCATATTTACAAAACAGGCACAAATGAATAAAGACATGGTTAAGCACTGAGTGGTGAAGGTAAATTGATGGTTCTCTGATAGCATGGAACCATCCTGGGGATGTGGATTGCAGTCAACAGAGAATAGAACGCTGAAAGCTGAGCCATGCTTGGATTGGATCAGCACATGCCATGCCTGTCCACAGCCCTAGAGGACAGTCTAGCAGAGTCTGAACAGCCTTTACACAGAAGTCTCACTGAGGCTTCTGATGAGCACATATTTACTCTTGTGTTTAAACATTTACTGTGAGCCTACTAGCACTGTGCTAAGCCTGGGTAGGGAGAGGGCGGCATTAGACATAGACAATGAAGTATGATCTCTGCTCCCAAAGCTCATGGACATGTCAAGATTGATGCACATATGCCTGGTAATGGGAACCCAAGGTAACAGATGACAGTTAAGGACTTTTCCTTCTACCTCAGCCACATGAACCCATGCAGCTCATATGGTCTTTTTCTGAGGCTTGAGATACATTAAATATATCAGGCCTCCAGAAACACACACCAGTAATCATCACCATCCTGATGTGGGCTTCACTCAGTTCCTTCAAGACTGGTTTGGTTTCCTTTTTCAAGCGATTCTCCATTATGAGAAGTCCCAGAAATGTCAACTCTGACTCCACCTTCTCTCTTTGGATTCAGAAAAAAATCAGTATTAAAGCTTATTAAAGTCTTGACAGTTGAACTTTATTTCTTCCTTCTAAAACAATTTCTAAGTTTTATCAATGTAATACATGCATATGTTTTCAAAATCAAAAAGAACCCAAAAGCTTATGATAAAAACCCATAGTCCTTCTCTCCATACCCCTCCACCCCTTCTCCTTCCCAGAGGCAATCACTTCTATGTCTTTTAGCAACTTCTCCCAGTTTCAACACCATTTAAAAAAAATGTACTTATCTACCAACTCTTCTGTTGGTTTTTTAGACTTTTGTTAATTGTATTATTATTATTTTTTATTTCAAAGACTTTTTTTTTACCTTATAATCATTTTAGTTAGACATTGATTAAGTATGCACTGCATACGGGATATTATGATAATAGTTGCATATAGAATCACTCATTTCCACCTCCATCTGTAACCTCCAGAAAATACAGGACATCAGCCAAACATTTGAAAAGTTTTCAGAATTTAAAATTGGAAGCTCGAAGTCTAATTGGGTTACATTCATTATGTGGGACCTCTCTTCAGGAATGGAATAAATCTCAGGTGACTTTAAATAGTAAACATGAGGGCCAAGATCTCTTTCTTAATCTCATATTTTTTCTTTTTCTGTCCAGAGAGGAGTTAAGATTGCAGGAAGAGAGGGAGATCTAGGGATCTAACCTTGATGCATATGGTCAGTCAACCCTGATGTTGGGTCCCATCACCACCTCCACCTTCCATAGTATGTGACAGAGCTAAGCCTCAGTCTCTCGGGTTCCATGGGGTGAAGCAACTTCTGTCTTCTGCTATCTCTCTCTCTGACATGGTGTAGACTATGCTTCTTCCACCTGCTGATTTAGCTGCCACTCCCTCCACCTACTTTACATCTTACAGAAATGTATAGAAATCTCTCATCTGCACTTATCACTTGTCTTGTTTTCTTTGATATTGTTTCTTTTCTATCATGTTGGTAGGACTTGGGAGGGAGAGGAAATAAACATGTGGTCAGTAAACCTCTTTAAGAGAAAGGTCAGGGTTGGATTTCCTGATGAAAGATATAACTCACACTTAGATGGGAACATGGTGAAGAAACTTCTCTCTGGAGTAGAGAACAAGTTACTACATCTTCATTCAAAAGTCCATTCATCAAATAACTAGTCTGTTTTAGACCTTATTGTAGGCACTTTGGTGAATACTCAGATAATTAGATATTAATCTTGCCTTAGTAATCTCAGAGAATATTACAAAAGAAGATCTACCTAATACAGAATGTGTTAAATTCCCATCATTTATCTTCGTGACTTTCTATTATAAATTGGATTAATATTTTCTAATGAGCTACAGCTAAAAGAAAGATCCAGAAACCTTCTCACCAATTGATTCTGTTTTTGGTCTCTATTTTACGACTCTTGCTCTCTTTCACCAATTCAGGCACTTAAGCCTCTTGCTACTCTGCAACATTCCCAGCAAAATTCTGTGCTCACTATTCCTATTGCCTGCAATGTTCTTCCTCTGCATACCCATATGCTTTGCTCCCTTACTTTACACATATTTCTGTTCAAATGTCACTTTCCAGAGGACTCACTGATCACCTCATGTAAAAGGGCATTATTATCTATCTTCCCAATTTAGGAATAAGCTTCTGAGGGCAAAGGTTTTATTTTATTCGCATCTGAATCATCAGTGTCTTGAAGAGCATCTCAGAGAGTCAAGCTCAATAGAAATTTGCTAAACCAACAAAATGGAGAATTTTGATAAAGTATTTCTTCTATTTTCTAGTTTGGGATGTTTATTTTCTAAAAAAAAAAAGAAACTCTTCTATTTCCCTTTTATGAAACCAGTTTTTAAGAAGTTTTTGATTTTCCTGATTGGGAAACTTTGCTAAATATAATTTGATTCTAATAAAACTCAAAGTGTTTTCCTTTTCTCTGCTTGAAAACAATAACTAAATTTTAAGAAGCATAATAGGCTCCTGCTACTCTCTAGGAAAATCTGAGATGGTTGGAAATCTAACACATCACTTTATTTTGTTATATTTATAATAATGTCTAGTAACTTTTTAAGAAAGATTTTATTTATTTATTCATGAGAGACACACACACACAGAGGCAGAGACACAAGCAGAGGGAGAATCAGGCTTCCCTGTAGGGAGCCTGATGTGGCACTCGATCCCAGGACTCTGGGATCACAACCTGAACCAAAGGCAGACGCTCAACTGCTGAGCCACCCAGGTGCCTACTAGAGACTTTTAAATGAGAACATCACAGCCGCACTACTATGTGGCAGCAAGTTGGTGGCTATCCTCCTTGTCTTGCTACGTAAATTTTTTCTTCACACATATACCTGGCTTTTGTTATTAGATTTTTGTCTTGAAAAATTACAAAATCCTGTGTGTCTTCATGCTTGCTCAAGAATAGCTAACACCTTGAATGTTAAATCTGAGAGTGCCATTCATCTATTTCAAAATGAGCTTTGTGATTCTATTTAGAAGATTAAAATTTCATGGCTGAAAGCGTCCTTAAAGATCATCCAATCCTATACTTTAGAGATGAGGGAAATAGAACAGTGTAAGGAAGGGACAATGATTCCACTAGAGCAGATGGGCAGAGGTTGTAAATAGTTACACTGAGCCAAGGATATCCACATCTTATGCAAAGGTGCTAATTGTGTGTAAGTGAAGGTCTCTATCAGTGAGACAAAATCAAAGATAATAATGCATAGACAACTTGTTACTCAATGCTCCACAGTATCTCACTACTCTTTTGTCTTAGACAATTCAAAAATAACCTTTAAAAACTGAGAAACATGAAAAGAAACAAGAATTCACAGATCATCCTCTACTAAGGACAATTTATACCCTTAATATAATTAAGAATACTGAGTTCTATTTTGTGTAACTCAGCCTGCACTCACTACCTCTCCAGATCTGAGGAAGGTTACTATTGAGCGCTGAAAGAAGCAATCTGAAGGATGCTGGAGGTCTGTCACATTGCCCATTGTATCCTTCTTTTAACCTCTTTGTATGTGGGAACCCCAAGTCAGTCAGCCACATAATGTGGTTGAAGGAATGTTGATTATTTTTGATGGGATGATGGAATGCAGGGCAGAGATAGCTCACGGACATCTGGGAGTCAGGAAATCTGCACTGCCATCCTTGTTCTATCACCAACAATCATTGTGACCTGAGCAAGTCTTCCCCAGTGTGGTTTACAGTTGTCCATCTCCAAATTGGGAGATTGGATGAGACAAGTCTTCATCTCCAGGAGGCTTCTTGTGATTTGAACTGTCCTGTCCATCTCCAGTATTCATTTATTTGATGCACACATAACCTGCCTTAGTGCTGATTTCTGAGTTCCTTACCGGGCTAAATTCTGTACTTCTGAAAGCTTCTCTATCTTCAAGGCTTTATGGGCAAGGGCAATGACACGGAAACCTTGTATTGTATAACTCCTCAGTTTCTGTGGAAAATCCTTTGGCACTGTCAGGTGAGAGGAAAGAGGTAAAGGTAAGGTCATATTGAAGGCTGCCTAGCTCCTAAGCTAGACTCTGGGATCCCTACACTGTACCTTGTTTTAAAACTCCAAAAATACTTTGATAGAAAAACTATAGCTCCATCTAAAAGACACAAACAACTTCATCAGTGTGCTTTTATTATTTTGACAGAAATAAATGCCAGAGATGCACTGGCATCAAATGGGTATCAAATCCACTGGCTGGGTTTAATAAGGACTGGCCTTAGGACTGTGTCTACATGGAAATGAGGAAAACAGCTGATCCTCTAGATCAGGAGTCAGCATACTACAGGCCAAATCTGGCCAATTGCGTGTTTTTGTAAATAAAGTTTTATTGAAATGCAGCCATGCCCATTTGTTTACCATCTATGGCTGCTTTGGGGTCACAATGGCAAGGTTGAGCACTTGAGACAGATACCATGGTGGCCTGTAAAACCTAAAATATTTTCTACCTGGCTCTTTGCAGAGAAGCTTGCCAATCCCTGCTTTAGATGATAGATGATACAATGGCAACATTTGTGTATTTTGGCATAGTGGTCATCCGGGCCACCCAGGCTGCCCCTGTCATAAGTAATATTAAAATATTTATAAAATCTTTATGGTTTGTAGAATGCCTATAAGGGTATTAAAAGGAAGCACAGCATAATGGAAGTATATAGTGGCTTAGGTAGCAAAACACCTGATTTTTAGTCTCTATTCTACTACCAACTTGATTTCTTGGGCTTATTAGGTCTGTCTTCCATACCTCAATAGAATGAGAAAGAGAAGAACTCTGTGTCCCCATTCCACTCAGACTTTCTGTAATTCTAAAATGTTCCAGGAGGTGGGGATCAAGGAAGCTCCTAGCTCTCTATTAAATGCCCGGGTCGGAAATCACTGCAGTCATTATTAGCATATGTCAAAGATCTGAGGTAAGGACAATAAGAAGAATTGGAAGTGCTACCAGAAGGATGAGAGGTGAGAAGTGGCAGGCCCATATCCTTACAATAGAGCAGGAACAATAGTCACCAGTTGAAATATCAAGAAGATACTCACTTGTATCTGTGAGGCTGAAAAAAAAATTAAACAAGAAAATATAGGCCATCAGTCTGTGAAGGATAGAGTGATAGAGGTAATGGGAGTTCTGAGAACGATCAAAGTCAGAAAAAAAGGGGCCGATTCTAAGGTAAAAATGGCTCTAAGTAGAGGAAGAAGTTAAAGCAATCATTTGCCAAATCTAGAATTGTGTGCACAAGTTGATGGCTATCAGCAATCATAAGAAGAATACAGATGAAAATCAGGAGAAAAAGACCAATTTTATCCAAATGAACTCATTTGAATGCAACAATATTCTTACAAATCTGGGCTGCTGCTTAGAGGGTGCATATGTTTATAAGACTAAGAAACAATACAAATCAGCTCAAAATCTGGCCCAGAAAGATGAAATTGCTGTGAAAATGATCAATTACATTGCTCTAATACCATCTAATTTACTCTAATCACTTTTTTTCTAAAAGATTTATCTTGTCTATATTCTCTTTCCATTGATCTGCATGCACAAGGCTTTTTAGGTGGTGCCAGCCCCCAGAGGTGACGGGCGGAGCACCCCAGCTGCCGGATGAGTGCCGGGTCCAGACCTGTCCCATTGGTTCCCAGTGCATACTCTTCATCCTTGCCCTTCCCGGTGACCCTTACATAGCTTCCTGTTCTGGCTCCTGATGTTTGCTTCACATCTCCTTCCCGGAGACCCCATTGTGGTTCAACTTTTCTGGATGGACCAAAGTCAGATATTTACTCTCTGCCTTTCTACCTTGAAATTCCCACTTCCACTCTATCAGATCTACTGGGCCCATTTCTCACTCACTGAGAAATCAATCATGTCCACATTCATTGATTTAGACTTGTGTGCTTTGTATATTTGGGCTTCTAAAATATTTAAGCTCCTGAAAGAGAACAGGGTCAACTAAATTAGTACCTGTTTCAGACTTGCAGAACTTGGCCAGCATCTCCGGGGCACCCTTCACGTAGACATGGAAGTGATCCTCCCCTGCCAGCTGAGTGACCACAGACATCCTCTGCAGGCTTGAGGAAAATGGAAACTGGCGCAAGATGGCTATGGCTTCTACAGGACTCTGCGAGAGCACCAAGAAAGAGGGGGCTTAAGGTGCTTGTGAGTCTTGTGAGTGAGACTTACCAGGTGCATACCAAAAAGCAGGGTTTGCTCTGCAACAAACCCAGGGAGATCATGAAGTGGTGTATGTCACAATATTGATATTTTTTTGCCCATCTCTAAGGTGATTCCTTTATCAGGTCATTCAGTCTGCAAAGCTATTCCCCATGGCTGCTTGGAGAAATCCTAATTATCTTCCAGGCAGAGTTCACAGGTCACTCTCTCTGTGGTGCTCCTCTCTCCCACCTCTGGACTCCTGCAGCTTTTTCTTCAGCCTTTATTATAGCACTTGGCACATTGTCTTGCACTTATTTGCACCTATATGGATTTTCTTCCCACCCATGTAATCCTCCCACACAGAGCCCAACATGTCTAGCTCTGAAATCACACTATCCTTTAGCACCTCCTAGTATAGTGATCTAACATACTTAGGCACTCCATGAGTGTTTGTTGAATAAATTAAAGGACAGATTCATGAATAAATTAAAGGATAGATTCAGGAATGAAGGAATGAGCAAACCTATGGACACTGTTAGGGTAAGGCAAAATAATAGGAATTTAAAAATCTGTGAAAGTCAGGGGAGATTTACCAGTTTCAAGGAGAAAGAGCCATCTGATTTAAAAAAGCAAATCATACCCAACTGGCTTTTGGTCCTGGTTTTATTATGGTGTTTGAATCTAACATCCCAAATTTGCAGTAGTCTGCACTGCAATCTTCCATTATCTGTTTTAAAATGAAAACATCCATAAGATTCCTTAGAGAAAAATAATAAGGAAGAAATACCTCTCATTTGCATAGCACTCAGAATCTCTTCAAAGCCCCTTTCACATATTTTCTCTTCTAGACCATTATCCAAATACCATCATTGTCAAATTTCTATTATGTGGTTTTATATTAAGGACCTTATTGTAGAATGTCAAAAAGTCAGAAATATTGTGACTACAATTTAAGTAGTAATCGGTGGAAGAAATGCTAGTAACAGGCCAATGGCTCTTCTTGAATGGTATTGTCTAGTAACTGGAGGTGAGTTTAAGTAGAGATCTACTCTCCAATATAGCTGAGCACATTAGCCCTCAGATGAGTTAGGATTGGGTCTTGAGATAAACATGGAATTATTTATTATTCTATATCTATGTTACTATACCTAATTGGTTAGCTACAGAATCAGCCAGTTAGCTGCTAGCAAATTAGAAAGCATATCTGAAAATGGTTTGTATTCCTTGGATGTTACAACAGTATAAATTATATATCTGAGAAACCAATATTAACAGAAAACATGGGAAAGGCCATCAGATATGCAAATAAGAAAAGAGGAGGCAACATTTGGCTTCTGCTCTTATCAGTTACTTGTTTATAACCTTGGGGACATTACTCCATTTCTCCAGATCTCAAATTTCTTCTGAAAAATATTCTAATATCACTTCTATCGCTAAAACCCTTAGAGTCTACAAGGGCATTCCCCCCACCACCCCTTATGTTTCATGAAAGGTAACTAAAACCAAAGGATATTTAACTGGAGACTTTTTCACCCAGCTTTATTTTTTTTTAAGATTTTATTTATTTATTCATAGAGATACAGAGAGAGAGAGAGAGAGAGGCAGAGACACAGGCAGAGGGAGAAGCAGGCTCCGTGCAGGGGGCCTGACGTGGGGACTCGATCCCGGGTCTCCAGGATCATATCCTGGGCTGCAGGCAGCCCTAAACTGCTGGGCTACCCGGGCTGCCCCTTCACCTAGCTTTAAACTCAGTGAATCATCTTGCACTTTCATGCTTTGTTTGGGGTGGATACCACTGTTCTTAAAGACAGTCCTTACAGAGCTATTACAAGATTTATGTTCTTATGCAAGACCCCAACTTGTACATTATTTGTACAAATAGAAGAAACTCCACCCCCCACCCCCCCACCCCCAATGGAGAAGAGGCACTGTCAGAACCAGGATCAAAGTCACATATAGTAATAATTACTCTAAGCAGCTCATCATTATGTCAACGTTAATGATGCTGGTAAGGACATTGTTTGTAATGATTATGCTGATTCCTCTCCATTAAGATGCAGGAAAGTGATTACTGCTTTGTCTTTATGTCAGAAATCTCTCCACAGCAAATGCTAGAATTTTCACTTACTGATATCAGAAATTTCCCTGTTTACAGGACTCCTCTTTCATTACTTTGGCTTCTAGAAAACTACAACTTTGCCACTATACATCTTTAAATTAGCCTTTTTGTGAGATGTATTTCATGTCCCTGCAATCATTTGTTTTCCTCTCTTTACCATTCTGTTTAAATGTTGTCCTGCAGTTGATATATCATTGTCAGTAGCTTTAAAACGTGTTTTTTTTTTTTTGAGAGCAGAATAATGTAATGAATTAAATAGTTAGTGAATGAATGAGTGCCTCCCCCCACTTGTTGGGCACTTTATAATGCAAGCAGGCCCTGTAGGCTCATAGGTTCAATGCTTACCACAAGTCTGTATATGAGGTATCATTATCACAAATGCACACATGAGGTAATAGACTCAGAGTCCTGGTTCTGGATTTGGGGTCACAGAGCTAGAAAGTGGTGGAGTCGAGAGGTCCGCCACCATGTCATGACAGCCACCAGGAATGTTTTATAGTCTTCAACTGTCATTCATTCTCAACTCAGAAAACTAAACCAATTGGACTCGGGGACTTCAGTTTGGTGTCTAGACCTATACTGTCTAATACAGTAGCTATCAGCCACTTGTGGCCATTTACGTCTAAATTAGTTAATGTGAACAAAATAGAAAATTTAGCTCGGTTGCATAGCCACATTTCAAGTAGTTGATAGCTACATGTGACTAGTGGCTGTTATGCTGGATGGCACTGCTTTAGACTACTGTTTCTCTGAGGGTGTTACAGGGGTTACTTATACCATGTTTTGGCCTGTCTAGGTTTTCTGGTCAAGTAAGGGTTTGGTAATTGCTACATATCATACTCCTTCTTGAATATTCACAGTGTATCACAGTATATAAAAAAAATCCTATAGGGATGCCTGGTGGCTCAGTGGTTGAGTGCCTCCCTTTGGCCCAGGGCTTGATCCTGGAGTCCTGGGATCGAGTCCCACATTGGGATCCCTGCATGGAGCCTGCTTCTCCCTCTGCCTGTGTCTCTGCCTCTCTCTGTGTCTCTCATGAATAAATCAATAAAATCTTTTAAAAAAAGAAATCCTACAGTTAAATCAATTTTACTGTCTTAAAACAGCAGTTCTCAAAATTTTTTGGTCATGGAACCCTATTTCATGTTGCACTCATTGATAGAGTTTTTTGAAGCAGAGGTTGGGAAATTCAGGTAGAGTTAGGCATTCATCCACATAGTGTTATAAATCTCTGGGTTTCAACCAAAGTTAGAAAAAGTTTACCAGTCCCAGTAATGATTTCTTTAAGTTTTTCTCATTGAGTCAAACCAAAAAGCTGTTGCCTTACCCAGGCAGTGCCCTCAAACATTTTGAGGTCCAGTGGGTCTCCCTGGATGGTCCCATTGAGAAGGATCAGAGAGTGGCAACTGGCCATGGCAGCACACAGAGGGCTCCACGGCAAATCTTTGCCTGAAGCAAAGCTATGGACTTCCTGAAAACTGGTATAGAAGATGATTAATAAGTGAGGGTTTTCGACAAAATCATTTCACACATTCTGAAACCTTATCAACATAGAGTTTCAATAATACTTAACCCTTATGTTCAAATCCTTCCAGAGCTCCTCATACCTTATATAATAAAGTTGGAGTGCTTGGATATAAGCACAGAGACCTCTGTCAGATTACTTGCAGCCAGCGTCTACGTAGTAGGTAGAAGGTTCTGACTGACACCTGCAAGCTCTGCAGAGTGGGCTCTAGAAACCACACCCCCTTGCAAGAAGTCTCTGGGCCAGTGTAGTAGTGGAGTTAGAAAGGAAGACTGCCTGCTGGTTTCTTATCCCTTCAAGTAAAAGCACACCTAGACTCTGAAATACTTCTCATGACTCAGCCCTTTGCTCTTTGCCCTATTCCCTGAAACCCCTAGCATGTATATCCAACATCTGAAGCCCATTTTCCTCTATGACAGTAGACTGACTGGGTTTACTTTCCTCTCCTCCCATCTTACAGCTAAATAGTAATTGTGTCCAGTTGTTTCTACACACCTAAAGCTTACTTAGGGGAAGGGAAGGAAAAGGGAGGTGAAAGCTGCAAACATTCTATTCCCTTTTCACTGATCTGGCCAATAGAGGACAACACAGTGCCTGTCTGGACAAAAGCCTGGCCTGACTGTCTGAGCAACCAGGAGCTGAACCACCATGAATAGGGTTGAACCCAAGTGTCTTCTGCAATGCCACACTGCCTGTCTGATGTTATCATGTGCCAGGACTGTGTTTGGTCCCATCACTGTTTTGGGGAGTCCCTGCATGAATCCTTCAATAACAGAGCCTCAATCACTGTGAGGAGTATCCAGAGTTTAAGAGCCAAGGCATCTGCGCTTGGATTGAGAAGGCATACCTTGGTCCTGCAGTGAAGGGAGCTAAGGCTCTTCTGTCTTTAGCTGCATTTGGGGTTGCATCTCTGTGATCGCCTTCTCCCCTCCCATTGCCAGCTTTTAGCCCATATCTATAAAAATTCTAGCCACACATGCTTCAAGATTCTATCTCAAATGGTATCTCTGTCAGGTGGTTCTCCTCATTCCATTCATTTTCAAAATTAATTTGTACCTTTTATCTACTATGTTATTCTAAAATTCAGGACTGTGTGTTATATCAAGCTATCACTACTGTTTCTTCTTCTCTATTCTGATATGTGTGCCTTAATCATAGCCCTTTCCACAGCTCATATTGTACATAGAAGGTAGGTGGGTTTGTGCCCTTTTTTTCACATGAGATATGAGCTCCATGAGGGAGGGGATGGAGCTTTTCCTTTTTGGACACCCCCCACCCCCAGCCCACTAATCCCCAGTGAGTCTTTGCAGTTTTTAATTAAGCAGAGTTCTGATTTCACTCTTTGCTCTTTTATTTTATTCATTCAGCTCCCTACTCATCCAGCTCATTTTATTTTTCATGTGGAGTTTGAAGGCCTACTTTCCCTGTCTGATTCTGAACTTAGAACTCATTTAATAAGTTAGAATAACTGGAAACTAGTTCTAGTAAATTATCATATATATTTTATGTGACATTCATCCCTCAGATGGATCTAAGTAATACCAAAGTAGCCACACCAATCCCACATTCCATCTTTACCAAAGTGCCTACCAGTTGTCAGCAGTTGGGACCACCCCCCAGAGGTCCAGCCCATCTTCTGTAAGAGTGCCAGTCTGGAAAAAATTAGAATTAGTGTTAATATTATTTAGTTCTTCTAATTACAGCATGATTTAAACAAAACAAGCTTCCAAGAAATTAAAGTAGATCTAGTTGTCCAAAGCCCTTGTTTATAAGCATCAAGTTTTAAATCAGAGGGTACCTGAAGGAAAGATTCAGCAAGTGACAAATGATTCCCCAAAAGCCTATGTTGATAATTAAATGACTCTAGATACTAGTCATTACAATTAAATGCTAGTGTTTTGTTTTTGTATGTTTATTGTTGCACTTGCTGTTGTTAAACGAGAGGCATTCAGTGAATGGAAATCCAATAAGAACCAGTGTGAATTTGACTTTTCAGTTGGCACCTGCAGTCTTTCTAAAGCAGAGCTCAGAATTTTTCTTTCTTTTCAAGACTATTTATTTCATAGTCTGCCATCTGGTCTACAGCAATTTTCTAAAATATGGGTGACATGGTGACTGTCCAGATTGATAATGAAATGTTGATAAAGGGCTTTGAGAATTTAGAAAGAAATGAAGTGCTAATAATAAATATTCATTAATGCCCATGAGTGAGTTTTATTGTTAGATCAAGAGGAAAATGGTTGGGAGATTTGATTTGCTGTATTATAAGTATTTGTCCCATAATGTAACAGAGAAAGCAACATGGAACTGAGTACTGTCACAGCACTTTGAATTTGCTCATTGCTTCAAGTACACCATTAATTACAGACTCCCATGTCTTTATGCAAGAAGTCAATGCCCCCAATAAGCACAAAGCCCTACTACTTCAGCACTGTCAAGGCTAAGCAGAGTATAACCAAGCGCTGGGGTGTATCTCTTTTCAATACTGACATCCAGGTCTCTGTCATCACTCTTCAAAGTCATTTCTGTATAAGACACTGAATTTTCTAGTTTTCTATCAGATGACATTTCTGTCATTACAGGACATTAAATCTGCATAATGCTTTACAATGAAGTGCTTCCATTGCTTCCAATTCTTATAACCGAGTAAATAGGGAAAGGAGCTTCTCAGGTTAGAGGTGAAATGAACAGCCTTGAGGTTCAGTGGCCTGCAGGTTGAAGAGAAAGAACCAGAATCCATCCTGTCTAGAGTCTCCCACCAGATGACAAATGTTAAATAAATTTTGCAAAGTATGCAGAAAGGCAAAACTCATACTCGACTTCCAATTAAAAAATGAAGGGATCTGTTCAATGAATTCATTTGGACTTCATAGAAAGCTAAGACGCATTGTGTGAGCTATTCCTTGAAGAACAATAGCAAAAATCTCTTTGCTTCATTTCTTTCTTGTATTTTATAAGGGTCTCAACCGTGTGCTTAGTTTTCAAATCCTCTTGACTTGTTCCACTTCAAAAAAAGTTAGCAGCTTTATTCAAACTGAAATATTTTCCTGATGATCAGGTTATATTTTTAAGTATCAATATTTTGAACATGAAAGCAGAACTGATACCACAACAAAACAGAAATAGGACTGTGCTATTTTCTCTATGTGAAAATTATCCTTGTATAATAAAACTAGCCATGAACAGAAAGAAAACTAACTTACAGTTGCAGTTGTAAAAGGAAAAGGCAAATTTCTTAGCATAAATACTAGCCCAGGCTTGGGTTGAGAAGATAGAAAAGAGAGAATTTATTTTATAACACACCAACGTAAACTAGAAATAGATGACAACAAACGGACTCAGAAGCCCAGTGGTGAATGTCTTCTAAATGGAAATAATAGTAGATGGGGCTTCAATTAATTGTGGGGTGCTTTATTCCAACACCGTATTGGTAGAGTTTTACAATATGAAAACTAGAAAGACACTTAGAGATCATTAGAGTTCAAACTTCTCTTAAAAGATCACACAGAAACTTAGTACCAAATCCGGGATTTGACTTCTCATTTTGCTCATTCCTAATCCAGAGTTCTTTGCACTATATGCTGTCGTGCCATTGGGGTTTGGCCATGTGTACAGTCCCTCAGTCGTTCTGGCGAAGGAACACATGAGGATGTGGAGGAAAAAGCTTTATAGGAGATGTAAAATAAACTCGCTCTGGAAAAATTAGTTTTAGAAACAGATGAATCTGTAATGAACATATTTTCTAAATCTCCCTCCTATATTATAGATACTAGTGAGGTTCCTGGGTAAGTATTGGAAATCTCTACCAGAAAACTTCCCAGGGGTGGTTCTCTGGCCCTAAAACTAAAAGGAAGTTACTGTTAATTTAACCCTAGTGGTTCCTGATGAGTGGGATTGAGGAAAGGAAACTTAACAAGAATAGAATGGAAATAATCTTAGAGCTCTTCTACTTCCAGCTGGGGGCCAAGACTCATCAAGTCTACTCATGGTGTCGCTCAAGCTGGTCCTCTAGTCTCCATTCTTGCCATCCTTGCCTACGACAATGTCCCCAGATAGCTTCCCATCTCTGTCCTATCTCCATGAAATAAATCAATCACCCCAGAAGAAATAAATAAATCATACCTATAAAAATATAACCCATCTTCTTAAAAAAATGGTAGGGCTGTTCCTATTCTCTTTCACAAGGTTCCACACCTTAGCTTGGCACATCAGGCCCTGAGAAAATGGGCTCCTCTCTCCAGCTACGCTGCCTACCACACAGCCCCCAGTCTAGCTGCATCCCCATATGTCATAGGCCCTGATGTCCTTGTGCTTCTGAACTGCTTGCCTCTGACCCCAGAGCCCATTCTGTCTAACAACCAAAGCCACAGCTCAAAGGTAATCTCCCATCCACAGCAGGTAACTTCACCTTGATGTTCTGTTCATAGCTTTTTAAGCATGCATTTCACTGCACTATCATTGTCTACACTTCCAGTTTGCCTGCTTCCTCAGCTAAGTCATGTGCAGAGCAAGGAATGTCTCATTTATGGGGCTCTTGGCCAATGTAGATTAGTAAAAAAAAGTGCCAAAGCCTTTATCAGTTATTCAAATGTGAATGAAGTGAAGACAGACAGACCCACTGTGTTACAGCAGTTAGATTGGCCTGCCCAAGCAGAGGGTAGGATCTGAATAGCAGGTGGCTGAGGCTGAGGTCCCTCCATAGGAGAGGCACAGGAAGAGGTCTCAGGACCTGTTCCAGAGGAGTAATCCTCCCCATTTGGACATACTTCTCACCTGCCACTTCCAGGACCCTAGGCACAGGGACACATTCTCTAGTCCAAAATTTTGATAGCCTGGGGATCAAAGGCGAAAGGAGGGACCCAGTATATCAACACAGGCACCGTCCCCTTCCTCTCTTTTTTAGAAAGAAGCAGAAGAGAAGAAGGGAGTATGTTCCATTAAGTAGAGGAAAAATCACTTCTGGGGACAGAAATGTTTCTCACACCTTTTTTTTTTTTTTTGCCTGAAAAAGCCAGTCAGTCATAGAAGTTATTACAATAAGAGATTGCTTTAAAATCCAACACAAGCACAAAAATATTAAATTTCATAGGAAAGAAATTCACGATGTGATAGCTAAACCACTTCCTTAGAACTCAGTGGAGTGGGCTTCTAGAACAGGGTCTCACACTAGCTCACTGTGGGACCTTCTCTGGCCTCGGTGTTCCCAACCGTAAAAGGAGCACAGTGAGCCAGGCATTCTTGGAGGCTTTTTCCAGCTCTGCTGTGCCTTGAAATCATTTACCTCCAACCCGGAAAGTTTAGATCATACTTTGTCAAAGCACACGAGGTTTATTTGCCCGCACATATTGATTCTCTGCTGGGAGATACAGAAGATTTTCTTTTTCTTCAGCCTCTTTTGTGCATACACGATGCCTGTGGTCAGGGCAGCTGGCAGCACAGGAGGGACAGTTATGGTGAGGATGAGCAGGGCCATGGTTGTAGTATCTCTTGGAGAAACCTGGGGAGGGAGGGTCATACAGGTTAGCCCAGTAGAGCAGGCTGGCACCTTTTCTGGCACCATCTTCTGTAACACCACAGGAGTCCCAGAAGCTCAGACTATTCAAAGTGAGCCAATTCTCTTGGTGGAGCTGAGAGTTCTCTTGGGTGTACCTGAAGAAAGGACAAGTTGTCTCCCACCGAGAACAAAGGAGACTCTGTTCCCTATTCCATGTCCATCCTGCCCTTTCCTGACTCTGTTTCTACTTACTTAGCATTCTCTTCACCTAGAGCACCGTCCCTCCTCTGCTCATCGTAACACATTCTTTGGACTCCCCAGGAACTGAGACCATTTTGGAGTTGTAATATTTTACACACTGGCTTGATAGTTGGGTTATAAATCTCCGCCAATAGCTCCCAAACTCCTTGGGTGCAGCAGCTGTGGCTTATACATCCTTGAAGTCATTTTCAAGTGCATTTCATTCATTTCAGATACAGAGCCTAGCACAGTTTCTAACACAGAGGAGGTCCCAGCACACGTATTAAATGAATGGTGACCTGATAAAAATGAGGACCAAGATTCCGCTAAGATCTCAGCATGGATTATCTAATATAGGGAAATCAATAGTAAAAATAGATTTTTCTCACTGCGCATGTTCTGGGGCTATTGTGTTAGGCTACGTATGTTATTTAGTGACACCTTAGGACACCCTTACAATGTAAATATTGCTATTTTTTTTCTATTTAATAGATAAGGAAACTGAGGCTTAAAAATTAAATAACTTCCTCAAGCCACAGGCTTGCAAATTAAATGCTGAGGATCTGAACCCTGGTCTGTCCCACTCCAGGCTACAAATACGTGACCAGTGTGTTATACTACCAAGTCGGTTCTCATGGAGTCAAGATCTCAGTCAGGTCTGCAGAAATTCATGTGACTAATAAGAATGGAGCCAAGATCAAATCACAGGGTGGCTTGTTTTATTTTTCAAATGTTCTAGATACTAATGGCTTTGCCCTAGATTTTTATGAAATCAACCATAATTTTAGCCATAAAGTTCTCTTCTGAGTCCTGGAAACACAGATTCAGGTTCAGTAACAACGCCTGCTAGGTACATCATTGGTTCAATCTCAGTTTATTACAAAATCCATCATTCCTTGCTTTTCCCAACGACAGCTAGAGTGTTAACTCTGAGGCCTCAGCCCTGTCAAATCTTGAGCCAGTACAGACAGAGGCAGCCAACAGGGCCACAGGTTATGACCCACAAGAAGACCAGTTCTGTGATTAGGGTTGCTGCTTTGGGATGGAGAGGATGTACTGGATGCTGAGTTCTGCCCAGGAAACCTTCAGTCCCAATCACTGCAGGGGCTTCTTAGTCCATACAAGAGAGCTTTTTGCTTGTTTTCCTGCTCAATACTCCTGCATCCCAGATGAAACTGGCCTGGCACATTGCCTCAATGTGCTTTAACAGTTTGTGGAGCTTTTTTCAGGGTCCATTCTACTGGTGCCAATATACTCTGGCCTCCTTTGTCCTCACCTGACCTAGAAATGCTCCCTGGGGGCTTATATCAGACTGAAATGACTACTCAGAAGGCAAATGTGAGCCTGAATATTGCCTGGAAATTCTTGTGACTGTTCATCAGTATTTGCCCCTCTCCACAATGTTTACCCTTCTCCCCAATAACACAAATATAGAATGCACTAAAGCCGCCAATTTGGGCATTGTGATTAGGCCACCCATACCTAGTTTCATATCTATGCTTTCACACTTTTATTCACAATTTTTCTTCTTCCTTATGAGCCCACATTGCTAAGATCCTAATATGTCTTACAGAAGAGACCACATGGTTTACAACAGAATCCGACTCTCAGGACTAGAAAGGACCTCAGAGGTCATTTATGATGGGTGTCTCTCTCCAGCCAACACAACTATTAAGAGGGACATTCAAATGAAACCAGACACCATGAAGCTTAAAAGAAAGTGGAGATCCATGCTGCATACAATTCTGTAAAAATGCACATTTATAATTGTTTACTTTTATTTATTTATTTATTTTAAAGACAGAATGTGAGTGGGTAGAAGGAAAGGGGAAGGGGCAGAGGGAGAGAGAGAGAATCTCAAGCCCTGAGTGTGGAGACTGACACAAGGCTTGATTTCATGATCCTGAGATCATGACCTGAGCTGAAACCAAGAGTCTGATGGTTAACTGACTGAGCCACCTACATGGCCCTGTAAAAGTGGACATTAAATTCCATTTCAGAACCTAACAGAACACAGAGCAACTCATTGCCTATGTGGTTTGTCAGGTATGCCTTGGACAATATACACACTCAAATATCTCAACATCTTCAAATAATCCACATTTCTGGGCATGGCATTCAAGATCCCCTTCAATGTAACCTATTTCTACCTTGCTAGACTTAATCTCTCAGTTGCTTACTGGTTCCAGAAGATCCATCTGCATTCCTTCCTTTGTCCCTTACTCATTCTAAGTAGTACGTCCTTTCTGTTCTCTGATCTAATTGACTAAATCCTCTCCATCCTATCAGACTTGAGAAACATGTATTTCCTCTGAAGCTGTTTGGGCTTGGGTATTACAAATGCCACACATGCAGTAACCTCTCATTCTCATCCAAGTGGTGAAATGAGCTATGAACTTTGCAGCTTTTCATAGCTGTGCCATCCAATACAATTTTCACTAACCACATATGGTTACTTAAATTGAAGTCAATCAAATAATCAAATTAGTTAAATTAAATTAATTGAAAATAATTAACATGAAGTAAAATTGAAAGTTGTTTTCCTTTTTTCTTTTTAAAGATTTTATTTATTTATTCATGAGACACACACACACACACACAGAGGCAGAGACACAGGCAGAGGAAGAAGCAGACTCCATACAGGAACCCCGATGCGGGACTTGATCCCGGGACCCCAGGATCATGCCCTGAGCCAAAGGCAGATGCTCTACCACTGAGCCACCCAGGTGACCCAAAAGTTGTTTTCCTAAGTCACACTAGCCACAGTTCAAGCATTCAATAAGTACATATGGTTAAGGGCTACCAAATTGAACAGTGTAGGTATAAAGTAGTTCCATCACCTAAGAAAGCTCCATTGGACAATGCTGATTCCCAAAATGATGAGGCTAAAAGGTAAACTTATCCAACCCTTTTGAGTTAGGTCAAGTTCCTTGAGAAAGCTTTGCTATTAAAAATCTTACCCCCAATACTTACTCCATGGTACATATATACACCGAGGGCATAGAGGAAACCCACAGCTCCAAGGCAGGCCAGGAACACTATAAACTTGAAGGCATCGTTGTATAGTTTGAAGTTCAGAGGCCGAGGATAGAGGATGGATCTCACCAAGTCCCCTTTGGCGGTATTGTAACCTACATGAAGATAATTGCAGATGGAGTAAGGTCCTTTAATGCAGTTTTCCCCACACCCAAAATGGTTTGCATCAAATTAAGGATCGGTTAATAATGTCATTTGAATATGGAATGAAAACACCATTGTTAACAGTACATTTACATTTATTATTCTTACAAGTTTCCAGGAACAATAAATGACATTCACTTAGCCCTGCTCAATTTCTCTTGCTTTGAGTCAGTCCTTCAGTGATTCACAAAGTGCAGCTTCTCACTCATACATGAGACTGGGGAAAAGAAGCCTAAGGAACCAACAGACGCAGTCACCAGAGAAGATGAGGTGCTGAGAGAAGAAGACTTTAAAGCCCAAATATGTGTTGAAAATAATAGAAAATTAAGAGAAAAAGAAAGCATAAACAAGTAATTTCTTAAATATATGTGCCTTTCATCACATCATTCCTATGCTCAAAAGCCTTCCAGAGCCTCTTATTTTTTATAATAAAGTTTAAATTCTTAGGCATGACTTTCCAAGTCCCATCAATCTGATGTACTTCTATTTTGCTAGACTTTTAGCTATGCACTGTTCTCAGAAGACTCCAGTGCATTCTTTCCTTTGAATTTTGCAGAAACAGATTAGTGTGTCTTTTCAGCTCTCTGATAGGATTGGCTAAATCTTTCCCATCCTATCAGGCTTGGCTCAAATGCCACCTCATCAAAGAAATGTTTCCAGAATTCTACTCCCATACTTCATATCAAAAATAATTTCTCCCCTTCTTTGGAGTCCTTCTAACATTTAATCACATGACGTCTATCACTGCTCTCTGTTTAGTTAGCTCTAAATCCATCTGTCTCCTGCACCAGACCATAATATTCTTTAAGGGCAAGGAGTATCTCACAATTTTTTTTTCCTTTAGTGCTCAGGGCATAACACTTTATAGATACTCATAAATATCTAACTTATTGGTGAAAAAATGGACTACTAGATATAAGTCACTATTGTTAAGTGTGAAACATGCCTTAATCCCGCTGTTTGATGAACCTCTGGTCTCCTCAAATATGGCTTTGCAGGCTTTACAGAAAAGGAACAGAGCTGTCTCTAACCTATTACCTCAGCATTTCATAAGCTCAGATCAGGTGTTTTCCATGATTTCCATCCATTTGCTCCTGCTTATCAGCTGGCTGAGAGACATTCTCATGCCCACCGACTACTTTGAAGCAAAATTTGATATTTTTAATTAAAAAAATCAAGTAGAACAATTGAATCATAGGCTAACTAAAGCATAGAGATAACAAAGTGCAAGGTATGTTTTTGAACTTATGCATATATGGGCTGGTGAAACACAGGTCAGGGGTGAATATGGTAGCTAGGACTGGCTCACAGAAGGTGTTGGCTGTATCATGTCATGTGAAAGATTAGGAGTAATATTAGTAGTTTCGAAAAAATTTTTGAGCATGGTGTGCATGAACTACTTCAAAATGTTTTAGAAATATGACTTGGTGACAGATCAAGGGATAGGTAGAACAAAGGAAAAGACAAAGTATTTCAGGCCAAAACTGAAAGGGAACAACAGTCAAAAAAATATTTCTGTTGTAATAGTTAGACAGGAGATGATGAAGGGCCTGGAAAAAACACCAACTGTGCGGATGAAGTAGAGGGAGACAGGATTTGGGAGGTATTTGTAGAATTGACAGAATGTGGTGACCTACTTGGTGTGGGAGAAAGTGAGGAGTTAAAGGTGATGTGGAGACTGGCTAGATGGCAATACTGTCAACAGAAAGAGGAGGATGAGTCTTTTAGATGCTTTGACTTTGAAGAGTCTGTAGGGAACCCAAGTGGAGGTATCCAGCAGAGACCTCGAAATAATAACCCAGCAAGGAGCACTTTGAAAGGAAAATCCTCAAGCAATAATGGCTGGAAGTGTTTTCTTGGTAATCACTTAGAGTGGATGTAGAGGGAAAAGAAAAGAAGCTTGTGAACATAAAAAAACCAAAACCAAACAAACAAAAACTCACAAGAACATAGTCTTGCCTTTGAGGCAAGGTACTTCATCTCTGTACATGCTTCATCTAGGTA
Organism: Canis lupus familiaris; assembly: GCF_011100685.1. Lineage (NCBI taxonomy): Eukaryota > Metazoa > Chordata > Mammalia > Carnivora > Canidae > Canis > Canis lupus. Next base: position 25,023,142 of record NC_049255.1, read on the forward strand.
AGGTTTTTGTTTGTTTTTTTAGACAAGTTTTTTTTTTGTAAATTTATTTTTTATTGGTGTTCAGTTTGCCAACATATAGAATAACACCCAGTGCTCATCCCATCAAGTTCCCCCCTCAGTACCCGTCACCCAGTCACCCCCACCCCCCACCCACCTCCGTTCCCCCACCCCTAGTTCGTTTCCCAGAGTTAGGAGTCTCTCATGTTCTGTCTCCCTCCCTGATATTTCCCACTCATTTTTTCTCCTTTCCCCTTTATTCCTTGTCACTATTTTTTATATTCCCCAAATGAATGAGACCATATAATGTTTGCCCTTCTCCGATTGACTTATTTCACTCAGCATAATACCCTCCAGTTCCATCCATGTCAAAGCAAATGGTGGGTATTTGTCGCTTCTAATGGCTGAGGAATAGACCACAGCTTCTTTATCCATTCATCTTTCGATAGACACCAAGGCTCCTTCCACAGTTTGGCTATTGTGGACATTGCTGCTAGAAACATCGGGGTGCAGGTGTCCCGGCGCTTCACTGCATCTGTATCTTTGGAGTAAATCCCCAGCAGTGCAATTGCTGGGTCGTAGGGCAGATCTATTTTAATAACAAACCATTCAGTTGAAAATGGTGACAACTTAGAACAATAAGGGTCTGACTGGAAATGAGTATGGCTGTTATTATCAGAATATAGCAAAGTCCGTATTCCTAAACACAATTTTCCCAATCCAACTCCCTCACCTCTAAAATGGACTAAATTTACAAAAGTGAAATCTACCAACCTGTTTGCAAGACAACTGCTCTCACTGGCCCTTGCCCAGATGGCTTGACCTGGATAACTTCTGTCCCACAGAAAAGGACATGTTTCCGATAATCTTCCGAGCTGTGGGATTTCCAGGCCATGGTGTTCTCTGAATGAGTCAATGGTGTCTTTGTGACAGGTATACTTTCTCCTAAAAAAGATTATCTTTTGTTGATTCTGTGTGACCTGTGACCTCAGATAGTCGTTCAGAGCCGATATTTTCTAATTTCAAGAAAGTATACAAACCACAGCTATTCAGGTCTTACTTACTACATACACCCTGAGTCAGATGATTTCTTAAAGGATGCTAGTGATGCAAGCAGTGGCATACTTGGTTATATTTAAAATATTCATTTAAGGCCTACCTATATTTTCCATATTTCCATCTGCATGGTTTGCTGCTGTATTTTGAAAAACAGGCCATTTTAGCAAAGAGAGTTGCTACTCAGTTGTCCCCTTAAGTGTTCTTTAAGCCCAGATCTATGCTAGGCAGTGAAGGAGCTGTAAAGCATTTGTATAGCTATTATTATTTGCCAGTAATTTACTTGTTTATCTGTCCATTCAACAAATATTTTTAAGTGCTGATTTGTGCCAGGCACTGCTCTAGGTGCTGAGAATATAATAATGAACAAGACAGATAGAAATCCTGCCCTCAGAGACCCAAGGAGCCAAGCCACTAAACAGTAGTAAATAATTAATAAAAATACAGTAAGGTAAATATTTTGATAGTAGCACCAGGTAATCTGAAGATCTAGCCCGGGGTTCCAGGAAAGAGGTCCTGGACAATTAACAAATGACAACTCAAAAGAAAATGAAGCCAACTAGACCAAAGAGAAGAAGAAAGTGTTCTTGGAGAAAGTGAGAGCAAGAGCATGCTATGCTCTGGGCACCAAAGATGGTTGAGGGTGTTGGAACATTGAGCATGAGGGTAGAGGTAAGCTGTCCTGGAAGTACAGAGATGAATGAGAAATTATACCATCATAAAATCTATAAAATATTCTTCATGATCTTTTTGGAGCTTGTAGCGAAAGATAGAAACCAATATAGCAAGACAGGACATCTCTTTTTTCTTTCTAGTTCTATTCTCATTAATTAATGCTTACAAATAGTTAGATCAATAACATGTATCTTCATCTTTACTCTCTCCTGTGTTCTTGTTTTATATTTCTCAATGATGGGCTATTCATCCCAACCTGGATATCCCACTAGCATCCTCAAGTCACCGTATTATCTACAATCCATATTAATATATTCATTACTAAGTGTCCTCTTGGCTTTTTATGGTTACCACCCTTTTGCTGAGTGACAGGTTTATAGTCTCAGAATCACCTTTGATTCCTCCTCTTCCCATACTCTGCCCTCTCATGGACTGATTTTCCAACTCTACTGCTTTTTCCGTGTGATTGAGTCTCACTGACTCATTCTTTGGACTCTTGCATTTGAGTCCCAAAAGCTTCATTGGAAATTGCTGACTCATAGTGGTTGCCTTATCAATGGATTACCTGTAATTGCTTAGCTCCGTGACATGAAATACATTTTAATAATAATAATTTGAGACTATGGTAGAACTGATACCTCTTTTTTTATGAATAAGTATCTCACTCAAATCTTCCTGTCCTCCCAAGTTGGGAAAAACCTTCAGTCCTCCTCTGTGTCTCCTTTGCTATGACACTACCACCACACACACTATTGATCCCCAGATGGGGGGTAGGTTTCTCCACAACAAGCAATTCTGTGATACTGGCTGGTTGTCCTACAATTTAACTCAATTTTCCCTTTTTTAAAAAAGATTTTATTTATTTAATCATGAGAGATACACAGAGAGAGAGGCAGAGGCACAGGCAGAGAGAGAAGCAGGCTCCATGCAGGGAGCCCGATGTGGGACTCAATCCCAGGTCCCCAGGATCACACCCTGGGCTGCAGGCGGCGCTAAACCGCTGAGCCACCCTGGCTGCCTAATTTAATTCAATTCTTGCAGTATCTACCTAGCATCAGGTCCCACAGGTTAAGGACTCTGTCCCACAAGACTGCTTGCACTCTACCTCAGATGCTAATTGTAAATGCACATTGTCACCTGTGCTTTTGACTAATAAATCTGAAGTTTCCACAACCCCCTTCTGGGGTTCAATTAATTTGCTAGAGTGGCTCACAGAACTCAGGGAAATACTTAAACTTACTAATTTGTTAAAGGATATGATAAAGGATAGCCAGATGAATAACCAGATGAAGAGATATATAGGATGAGGTTTGGAAGGGTCCCAAAGGCAAACTCTCTCACTAGATTTTCAAAGCCACCACAAACTGAGCATCCCTGGCTCTTTTTCCTACACACTCCAGCTAAATGAGGCCACTTGCAAATCCTATTATTGACTTCCAGTCTTTGCCAGTACCATTCCTCTACTTTTCCTTATGGCAGGAAGACAGATTATTTAAGATAACAAAGAAAATTAGCTCAGAGTTCAAAAGGATACATTTCAGAGACAAAATAAAAATGCTAATAATACTTCCTGGATCCCATATTTAAAAAGCACTAGAATTAATTTAAAATTCCATCAGTCTTTTGCTAAATGTTCAATTAGCAAAATAACATGTCATATTTCTAATTTGGAATCATATTGATTATAGTTACACAAATTCAGTTTCTATCTCTTCTTCTAGGTAATAATTGAGGGCAAGGACTTTGACATGTATAACTTTTTATACTGCTCATTTTCCTTGCTGGCATGTAATAGGTTCAAAAGATGTATTTTTGCTGAATACCTGGGTGAATTGAATAAAAACAATTACCCACGTTTTTCTATGACTGGTTTTTCAAAGCTTGTTTTCTACATGGTGCATTTTTTACGTCCTAAGTTACAAGAAACTGTACAATTTTTATTAGTGATCTTGAATATTCTCAGGAAATTCCTTTACCCAAGCACTGTCCCCAATTCATTCTCTTTAAAACAATCATGATATTTATCCTTTGTCTGGATTTATCAGTTGTGTTCTAAGTGACTTTGGAAAAGGGATGGAACCTTTTTGACAAATCTCCAAATTGTTGTATTCCCATTGTTTTGAAATCAGCCTTTGTAAAAGCAGATACTTAGAGATAAGTTCTAATGTTTTTCTGCCTTTGAATCATAGAATATTAATCCACAATATATTCTTAGACTAATATTAGTGAAGAGCTTCTGCACACACAACCAACAGTATTGGTGGCAGGCAGGCATTCAATCAACCAGAGATGGAAGTCATTTGGAGATAATGTTCCAAAGATAACATTCAAATTGGATATGATTTTACACAGAAACGACTTTCAAGTCTCTTTGACGCTGTTCACATATTAATAAGGAGTCTCCTGCTTGGCCTTTCTTGGGATTCCAAGAATATTTTAGAAGGCCATAGAGTATTTTAGAAGGAAGAACACTCATCACCAACTTCAGTGGGCTTCCGATACCTGAAGTCCTGGCTGCTGTGAAGTGCAGTCCTCTCCCTTGTCCCCAGTGAGCAGGTGCCTCCTCATGGGAGCAGTGTTTGAAATGCCACGTCCTTGTTCACTTATATTTATGGGACCCTTCAACTGTAGGCTGTTCAAGAGTAGCGGCCATTTCTCATTTGCCTTGTGACTCCAGGACACAACACAGTGCCTGGCACAGAGTAGGTATTTCTGAACTTGATTGAATAAATGGATTGGACGAATGAATAAATGAAAGAAAGGGAGAAGTGAGAGGAGGAAAGGAAAAAGGAAGAGAGGGCAGCCCGGGTGGCTCAGCAGTTTAGTGCTGCCTTTGGCCTTAGGCTCCCTGCATGGAGCCTGCTTCTCCCTCTGCCTGTGTCTCTGCCTGCACACCCCCCACCCCCGGGGTCTCTCATGAATAAATAAATAAAATCTTAAAAGAAAGAAAAAAAAAAGAAAGAGAGAAAAGATCTGACCTAAAGATCTGACCTAGCAACTCATTGTAAGATTGTCTGATAGGATATAAATGTGAAACCACCAATTCAGGGAATTCCTGTGTGTCCAACTTGGATTCTCTATGTACTTCCCACACACATATTTCAAATACATCACGAATTCTAATGAGTAGAAGGAGAAGGAGGGGATTTTGGTGGAGTGAATACTACTGCTCTCCCCCATAATTACCCCAAACAGAATGAGGGAGCAGTAGTCTCAGGCCTAGGCTCTCAGGTCAAAAGTCCTGGATTTGAGTGTTTTGCCTTCTTCATAGAATTTATAACTGTTGGAAATTTATGTCATTTATCTATTCTCATATTTTCTTTTTTTAAAAGATTTTATTTATTCATGAGAGACAGAGAGAGAGAGAGAAACAGAAACAGAGAGAGAGGCAGAGATACAGGAAGAGGGAGAAGCAGGCTCCATGCAGGGAGCCCGACGCGGGACTCGATCCTGGGACTCCAGGATCAGGCCCTGGGCTGAAGGCAGGTGCTAAACCGCTGAGCCACCGGGCTGCCCTCTCATTTTTTCTTTCTCCCCACTAGACTGCCACCTCCATGAGGGCAGAATCTTATCTGTGCTATTCGTTGCTGTATCCTCTGCACCTACTAGAGTGTTCCATAAATAGGAGTTAAAACAGATTTGTGGCATGAATGAATGAAAAAAATTAAATGAACCCAAACAGCAACTCTACCACTTTTAAGCTCTGTGACTTTAGGAAAATGACTTATCCTCTCGTAGATTGAACAAAATAATATATGTAACATATTAGCACAATACCTAATACATATAAGAATTAAGAAGAATGAGCTAATGTGCCAAGAGAAAATTTCAAAATATTAACAGAATTTCCCCCACAATATTTATTCCCTTTTGCCTTTTGACCACTTTATGAGGAGCATAATGAAGGGGCCCATTGCCTCCAAAGACAGAAAGGACAGAGGAGTGAACAACTGGCTTTTAGGTTTCTGAAGTCATTCATAAGTTCAACAGTGAATTTTAGAGACCACCTGAGAATAAAAACAGAGTTTTGCTGTTTAATATCTATGCCTTCCCTCTACTACTTTTCTAGCTAAATAAAAATCCCTGGATTGGAGGTTGTAAGAAAATCCAAAGGAATATTAGATATTGTGTGTCCCTAAGAGAAGGTTTTGCAGGTGGACAGGCCTGGGACATTTCCCAAGCCCAGAGTGGAGTGGGGAGCCTCAGACAGAAGAGCTGCCCTAGACAAGACCCATCTCAAAACCTTACACAACCTCAAGTAGTCAGACTTGGGTCAGGGGACCTGCCAACTGGTGGGGATAACTGTCTGACTTATGCCACTGCTTACTCTCAAGGATGATAAGATTTGAAGCAAAAATAAATATGAAATGTAGTTATAAAATTAAATTTCTTTCATAATTGAGCTCATGGCAATAGGATGAGGCTAAGGAGATAAGGAGAAGGAAGATCCTTATTACATTGTAATGGGCATGTGCTATGGGTGAGACCACCCAGTAGACAAAAAAAAGGTGATGAGGCACAAGAAATGACAGTTTTATGCCCCTGAGAATCCTCTTCCTCCTCATTCCTGTGGTCCCTCTTATCTAGAAGCAAATGCCACTCTGACCCTGATATTTGCTAGCTGAACAATCTATTTTTTTTCATCTGGGTTTCCTTATCTGGAAATTGATTATTATCATAGCTCCTAATTTGTTTTATATTACGACAGAGTGAAATAGAAAAGTTTTTTTTATAAAATGTAAATTACGATAGAGCCACTAGGAGTATGTGCTATTTTTCTTCCAAATAAAGACATAAATAAAAACTTCTATATATGCCAAGATCTGGTTTGCATATGAAAACAAAAACAAAAACAAAACCCGAGTCACATTCGCAGACAAATGCTTTAGGAAGACATATATGGTTCCAAGAATCTAAGCATAACATGATTGTTCAATCAGGATCCTTTTTACAAATGCATCCACGAGTGGGCAGATCTACGTAGACTGCGTAATAATGTATTTAGAGCATGATGGTACTTAGATATTTCCGAAGAAAATAACGAGAAAGAAATATGTGTATTTCTGTTTTATGTGTCTGTCTCTAAAATCGACATTTATCAGTACTTAGGTGCCATAGACATTAATGCTGGTGACCTTGTTTTTCCAGAAACAGACTTAAGAAAAGCCACTTACTTCTTAAGATCATTTTAGGTCAGTTTTGCATATGGTTGAAAGGCAGCATTGTTTACCATCTCTACTTTTCTGGAACTCTCTAGGGTTCCTTAGAATCAAGACAAGAACTGTGCACCCAAGTTAGTAGACCCAGGATAGTAAACACTGGGATCGGTCCTCCCCTTTTTGTTCACAGTCATGTTCCATTGCCAATGAGAGAAGCCACCTTTCATGGACGGGCTGCTGGGAAATGTGAGACAGTTGCTGTCTTTGAGGGAGGAGGACAGTTTTTCTTGGGCTTGAGGTTGGCGCATCGGGTACTATGGCAACATTCTGAATGAAAGACACGATCAGTATGCAAACCCTCATCACTATCATTATAAGGCAGTTAGATTTCAACACACTAAAGGGGTATTTTGTAATTATACTGAGCATATTTATGTTTACTACATTTTCCTATCTCAATTTTAAATTAAGCAGACCCATTTTTAATGTGAAATCTGCTTGTGTTGAACAATTTAGGAATCAATAATGATTCTCTTTACATTTAAGTGATATTAAAAAGTGTGCGTGTGTGTGCGCACGTGTGTGTGTTTTTCTGTCTTTAGCAACTTGGAAGCAGAAAAATAGAACAGTTTGTAGGCACTGAAAGAAGACAAATGCTTTCTATTTTTGTGTTATTGTATAGTTTCTCCTTCTCTCATTATAACATGCTGTGTATTTTGGGGTTTTTTGACTAAAAGATATTTTATACATAATGCCTTGAGAATCACACAAATCCAAGTGAACTTTACGAAGTACAAATGAGAATGACAGTTCAAATCATTACAAGAAAACTGGCTTTCTGCTTATTAAGATCAACTGGAAACCCAATTCTAAAGAACAGAATTGTTATATGGCCTTTCCCTGAAGGGGCTTCCTTGAAACTGGGGCTTGGGTTTCTATCCACAGAGAGCAGGGTTCAATAAAATTTCTGCACCACACCAATTGTGAGAGATGGTCATTTCTGGTTGTGTTGTGTTTGGACAGGAATGTAAAGCATGCTCACGTTCATGAAGACATTGTTCATTAAGCAGCCTAATGCACTCACCCTCCTCTGGACCAAACCACCCTATTCACCCGACCCATCAGGAAATGAACCAACCACATGTATTAGACTTTTCTTCTATTTATACATTTTTTATTTGTTGTATTTGATTTTTAAATTATTAAATGTTTCCTGTTTGCCTATATGGAGTTTCCATCTGCTTGAGTACCCTGGTTGTGTCTCCCTCATCTATCTCTCCATATTTTAATATCAGGCTGGTATAAAGGAAGCAAGGATATGTTGATCTTTGCTAATTCTTGGCCTAGATATTGGACAGGAAAAAAGAAACTCATGATAATGGCTTACCTGTTAGCATGCCTTCATTCACCACACAGCTTCCATCAATCAGAATAGCATCACATGGCAAAGAAAACTTTCCTGGAAGAATAATAGTATCTCCAGGAACCAAGAGACGGGATTCCAGTTCCTGCAAACCTACACAACAGCAAAGTTTCCATGACTGGGTGACCTTTTCCAATTTTTACTGAAGAACGCAAGTGGCTGAGAACTCTTAACCAACTGTTGAACAAGGACTACCCTACATGGTCACTTGCTCCAGCTCCTTCCAACTCATTTGCAAAATCATAGAAAACAGGATTAGAGATTTGATTCCAGGGACATAGCAAAAGATTAGCTGGGCAACACAATCCCATCTAGATCCTAGTACTTAGGACTGTGCTCTGCCCACAGGAGATAATCCCGAGTACTGGTCATCTGAAAGATACCTCTTTACTGCCTCTTACTTACTGGGGCTGGGCTCCTGACCCCCCGTGACACACTCTGTCTTTGGATTGGGGCCTAATGTAAACCATTCAGACAGCATCTGTGGCCCTGGGGTGCAGTGCCTCACTCCTTGCAGAGAACCAAGACCACCCTACCCCAGGCTGAGTCCAGAGCAAATGCCCAATGTCCAGCCAGCCATTTACAAATGTTATTCAGGCCTGGATTCTGGATGACAGATTGAAATGTCATGATTCAGGTCTATTTGGGATGGTTAATAGGGGAAATCAAAAGCCTCAAGAAGGCTTACCCAGTAACATTTAAATGAGTGAAATACGGAAGGCAGAGGGACCTGGAAGCCACCCAGACACTGAGTGGAAATGGTTCAATCAGGACGAGGATGCAAGGTACCCAGGGTACAAAATTCAGTGAGGTGCTCACCTTCTGGGTCCTGCAAAAGCAGGTGAACATTTGCATGATCTTTCCTCCTTAAGGTTTGCATCTTAGAAGCCTTATTTGCCTCCTCTAGCCCCAGTCCTCGGTTAATCAGAGAAGACTTCTCAACTAACAATCAATAACAAAGGAGACTGACTCCCCAGAAATATTAGGATGCAGAACACATCACTTACCTTTGCCTTTTACCATGACTGTAACCTGGACTTTGTTGTGATCCTCCACGAGGTTGTGCAGCTTAACTGATTGCTGCCAATGCAAAACCAACTTTTAAGTATCAGATCGTCTGTAGCTTGAAAACCATATGATCTCAATGTGGTAAATACCAAGCCTGCCATCACAGCCAAACCGACAGCAGGCAAAGACTCAGGTTCTACTTTTGCTGCTTCTGAGTCCTTGCCCCGACCCCTATCCTAGCCACCCCCCCGGCCTGTAGCAACAAATATGCTATGATTTCAGGTGCAGGGAACGTGATGCACAATCATTGTCCCCAAGGACCAACTCCAAGGCCCTGAGGCCGCGCTTCCAGAAGGCACATGATGAATCAGGGGAAAAGTAACAAGAAGACCATGATCAGGTGACTTTCCCTATTGGTACCTGTTTCCCTGTCTATAAGACAATAAAGTTGAATTTGATCTTTCCATTGCAAGAGCCTGTGAATATTTGGGTTGTGTTTTGGTTTTAGGAACAGCCATACCCTCCCTTATGAACTGGTGGATTTTCACCTTGGGTAAGTCTGCAGACTGGAGCCTTGCTGCTTTGTTTGGAACCCTGGTGCTTCCACTAAGGCATTACTCAACCTGTTTATCTCCCTTTTCCTCATCTGAAAGTGGAGATAATAGCAGTATCTGTTTCAGGTGGCTTTTTTAAAAAAAAAAATTTATTTATTTATGATAGTCACACACACACACACACACACACATAGAGAGAGAGAGAGAGAGAGAGAGAGAGAGAAGCAGAGACATAGGCAGAGGGAGAAGCAGGCTCCATGTACCGGGAGCCTGATGTGGGATTCGATCCCGGGTCTCCAGGATTGCGCCCTGGGCCAAAGGCAGGCACCAAACCGCTGTGCCACCCAGGGATCCCTCAGGTGGCTTTTAAAATTAAGTTAATGTGGGATGCCTGGGTGGCTCAGTGGTTTAGTCTGCCTCCAGCTCAGGTCGTGACCCTGGGGTCCTGGGATCTAGTCTCTCATTGGGCTCCCTATGGGGAGCCTGCTTCCCCCTTTGCCTATGTCTCTGCCTCTCTCTGTGTGTCTCTCATGAATAAATAAATAAAATCTTAAAAAAATATATATAGTTGATGCTTGTCCTAGTTATCCCTTTGGATAGTACTCATTACCATGGTAAGAGATCAAAACTGTTAATGATTAATAAGAAAGTTGTTGCTGAAAAACAATTGTCTAAGTGCATCCACTGAGAAGACTCACTTGGAGTAGAATTCATTGAGATGTGACCCTGTGCAAAGTGGAGGAGATGGAAGCAGCCTGAAGAAGAGGAGGCAAGTCTCCTGGGATAACAACTCAGGAAACAAAAAGGCAGAGATGAGATGACACGTGGTCCACACAGTTCCCTACATGAACTGTAGGGGCGCCATCAACTGGGCATTCCTGGAAGGCGTGGGCCCCTCCACAGGGATATCAGTTACCTGGATACTCCTAAGTAGAAGAGATCTGAATACTGTCAGCAGTACTTAAACAGTACTGCCTCACCTCACTCAAGTATAAAACTTTTCCCTTTAGATGTTAGGATGAATTATTTTTATCTGTCCAATTGATGATTTTTAGCTAATGGTAGCCAATGTCAGCAGTCTAAGCCAAGCATTACACACAATTATACAACTTTCCTCTTGGGAAATAATAATAAATTCTGTGTTTTTATTTATACAGAACAATGTATTATTTCCTTCAGTTTTTTTTATGAAAAGCTACATTTCAAACATCGGACCAACTGAGTGAAAGAGTTGTATGACTGTTAGGTACATATTCAGTGCTCTAACTTGACTTCCTGAGGGTTGCCTACTGGGGCCTCCATTTTAATGATGGAGAAGAGTGAGAAAGTCAGTCATGGTTCCATGATAAGAAAAGTGGATTCAGTCAGGATTCCCAAGTTGTGGGTCAGATTTACCCACTAACCAGCCATGTACTCATATATAAGAAATTTCACTTTATAAGTTAGTTTTTTCCTCTCAAGAAACAAATGGCATTGAATTGAATCATTTTCAAGTACGTTCCAAAACTCAGTATGTCTGATGCTGATTTATTTTACATATCAGAGATTTATCCAAAGCCCCTAAGACTTCATAGAAGAAATACCCAACATTTATAATGGCTCACATTATTATTATTTTTAAACAGTTCATTTTTTCTTTTTTTAAAGATTATTTATTTATTTATTCATTCATGAAAGACACACACACACACACACACACACACACACACAGAGGCAGAGAAGCATAAGGAGAAGCAGGCTCCATGCTGGGAGCCTGTTGTGGGACTTGATCCCGTGACTCCAGGATCACGCCCTGAGCCGAAGGCAGGTGCTAAACTGCTGACCCACCCAGGGATCCCCTTTTAAACAGTTTAGAAGACTAAGGAACTACTCTGTGCCAGGCACTGCTGTAAGCACTTGGAATATATTGCTTGATATATTTATTTATTTATTACTCATCTAAATAATCCTACAATGAAAATGTTGTCTCCAATATACAAATAACAAAATAAAACTCAAAACTAAACACAAGACAAAATAGGGGCTTAAAATGCTAAAATAACTTGCCTACAATTATTTACTTACTAAGTATTAAGATTGACAGTGAAACCCACATTCATCCGACTCTAAAGCCTTTTCTGTTGATGAATACGTTCTCCTAAAGTGCTTGAAAATAGCTTTTTTCCTTTAAGAGGATAAATAACTTTCCTTATAAATTTCTTTAAGTTACTTTCTTGCTTAGCAAACTCTTTTAGTCAATGCCATAATAACTTCAACCTAGCTTAAGAGGATGATAATCCACACATTTGGAAATGGTGAAGTATGAGTTCATAATGATTGACTGTAACTCTCAAAACTCATTATAGCATCAAGCTGGATTTATTCATCAGTCTCAGCAGTCTGTGAAACCTGCAATGCTTCCACGCCTTTGTTTAAGCTTATACCAAGACTCACCCTGGTTTTCTTCTAGCAAATTCTTTCAAATCCTTCACATAAAGCCCTGCTCGAATGTCACCTCCACTCTGTAAGTCACTAACATTCCCAGAAAGAATTAATTGTTCTGCTCTCTGTGTTTCCACCTGTATTAGTGAACTGATCACATTCCATTACAGCTGTTTTCTTGTCAGGTCTCCCCTGTGAAGCCGACAGTTCAAAGAAGAGCCAAGCACTCATCTAGGTACCCCTGGAGTCTTTCACATAGTAGGCCCTCAGCAAACATTTATTTAATATAACTGAATTATTTTATTTCTCTTAACAGCACTGGAGAAGGATAATGTAAGCATCTTCTTTGAGCTAATGTACCAGGAAACTCCACAAACACAGGTTTCCATGACAACCAACCAGTTAGGAGAAAGCAAGTCACTGTGCTGCTTCCCGTGATTTGGAAGCTCCATGCCTGATTTTCATTAAGCGCCCTATGGTTTCTCCAGGCCCTGGTTAGTGGGACCAGGATCAGTTTCCAAGACTAATTTGCATATTGTTATTATTCCGCATCTGTGGCTGTGTGTCCTTGTGCTTGCTGTGGCTGGATTTCCTCCAGAGATGAGTGGTAAGGGCATTAACTCAGGTATCTTTTGAACCCAGCTCGGTCATGACTGAAGGCAACTCACTGTGGGTCAGACACTGTGCTATTTCTAGCAGCTCCCTGCAGTGCCAGCAATGGAGTGGGCGCTTGGGCTCAGCTCGGGGTAAATACCATTGAATGCCAACTCAACTTGCACTCACACCTGCACCAAACTTGTAACAAAGGGGCTGCCATGGGGTGTTTCTTGGCTTAGGCAAAGTTATTCTCTCTTTGTGGCATGATTCACATGATTCAGGGCTAGAGTAGATGCATGAAGATAATATATGCCCCTCCTGTCAACCCTCCCCTCTTGCAGTTTTCAAAAGCTGGTATTTGTTCAGCCTGATTTGGAGATGGCAGGAGATGCTCCTTCCATTCCTTGCAACCCCCTTCCTCAATCTCTTTGTAATAAAATGATCAAACAATCATTTTTCCCTGCAAGGAGACTCGTAAGTCGCTTTGAAATTTTGCTCCATGGATCAGTGTGAAGTATTTGACTTAGAGTCAGGAAACCCAGGGCCATGATCTGTAAACACTGTTATGTCACAGGCCTGAGCAAGTCACTTCACTTCCCTGATAGTTCCTGTCTCCTCCCTTTGAGGCGGTGAGAGGATACAACACTTACAAGTGTATCATTTTAGAGTTTGCTGTGCCCCATACAAGCACATCTGTCACGGATGTGGGAGCCCATTGCAAATTGTAAAGGCTAAAGAAATATTGATTGTTGAGGATTTGTGATTTAAACTGCAAAGATACAGTTTCAGGAAACTGGCTTATTTTGTATGGTGTTACAAGATGCCTTACAGGGTGGGTCAGATAAGCTTTTCTTAACAATTATGAATTGCTAATGGGATTAGTATCTCCTTGTTAAAGAAATCTTTCCCAATACTGTCATCAAGTGAGGTTCCCAGGTCAGTAACTATTTTAACCAAAGGCATTTTGTTAAGATGAAGAACCTGAATGTTCAAGATTCTTTAAGGATTTTAAAATGAATAGTAAGAAAATTACAAGTAGAAAGAACAGAGCATACTTACTTTTGGAAGAGGAGAGCTTTTTTTAAAAAAAAAATTTTTATTGGAGTTCAATTTGTCAACATTTAGCATAACACCCAGTGCTCATCCTGCCAAGTGCCCTCCTCAGTGCCCATCACCCAGTCACCTCAACCCCCCACCCACCACTATTACCCCTTGTTCGTTTCCCAGAGTTAGGTGTCTCTCATGTTTTGTCACCCTCACTGGTATTTTCACTCATTTTCAAGAGGAGAACTTTGTAAGCAAAACAGGAAACCCAGAAACTCAGAAAAGGACAAGAGAAACATATATCTGACTAACACATTTTTAAATATCTGGGAAAAGTCAAGGTAACAAAAACAAGACTAAAAAATGAAACTTTTCTACATGTATGATGGATATAAAGAGATAGTATATAGAAAAGAAAAATGCAAATATCCATTAGAGGAAAATGTATCTAATCTCACTAATAATCAGCAAAATGTAAATTAAAACACCAGTGGAACACGATTTTTAAAAAAATATGTTAGATTGAAAAATTTAAAACATAGTATATAACACCAAATGCTGGCGAAGATCTGGGGAAATGGAGAATCTTATATATTGCTGTTATTTTATTTGAGGAAAATAATATCTCAGTATCTATTAACATCCAAAATATACTTATCTTTTGATTCAACTACCTAGTTTTTGGTTGCTTTGCTAAAAAAAAAAAATTGTGAACACTAATATGTAAAGACACATCTATATTGTGGTTGTGTGTGATTCAGCTTACTTGTGGCAAAAATTGGAGAGGAAGCCCAATATATAGAAAATATACATATTTTCTATAAATAAAAGGATGGTTGAGTAAATTATAATATACCATGGAATGTCACACTACCATTTTTAAACATACTTTAGAATTATTTATTTACTTGGTGGTGGCCATTATATGTATTATAAAATGAAAACTACAAGCTCCGGATTAATGTACAAAGTACGTTCTAGTTTTAATAAAACAAATTAATAAATACATAAATGAAAGCCCATATAAGCTAGTACTTCTGTGCATTTTATAGATTAGAAAGAGTGAAAAATGTGTCCAGCTGATGATGACATTAATAAATAACTAAATGGATGTATTTGGGATCCTAGTATTTGAATTTGTCTTTTGGTGGATTCCTTTGGAACAACAGCTCTTAAGCTTTTAGCAAGCATAGCAATCACTCGTTATGAAACTGTGAAAAAGTACAGGTTCCTGTTGTTACCCTGGATATTTTGATTTAATAGGTCAAGAGCCTAGGAATCTTGAGTAATTCTCTCACTGAAACACTGCCCTCTAGAGGGAAGAATCAAACCTATTTTTTCTGTAACCCTTTCCCCAACTCCCACACAGGAGTCTCTGTGTTCCTTTTACATTTCCCTAAAGACAGTTATACCTAAGTTCCAAGTGAAGAAATGGACATTATAAGGAAACTTTAAAAGAGAGACTGAAATTTGTCATAAATGTGTAGATTGGAAATGTGTGGAGCAAACACAGGATTTAAGTTGGGGGAAATATGTGGAAACATTGAGGGGGCATAACACATCAAGTGGTAACACCACATTTACTTGGGGCCCATTGATTACAGGTGACAGTAACAGGAAATGCTATGAGGAGCAGGTCATTCATTCTCTTCCCTGGACTCCATATTGCTCACCTCTGCATCTCACAGTGTGTTTAGTTCATTCTTTTGCTCTCTTTCTCTACACAAATGTTTTTTCTACTTGTCCATACACAGGGATCAAGGGTAGCCATTGTGGTCCTAGCTAGGCTTCATTTCTCAGATCACATTCCTAATGGAATATAACAGACAGCTTCAAGCCTTTAGGCTTAGATCCCAGGCAAAAAGATATGTTGGCATCATTCCTGTTGATGGACTGGTTTCTACAGGGTAAGGTGACCCCTGTTGCAACTATGTGTGCCAGTGGAAGGAGAGCGACACCTGAAACAAACTAGTTGCAGGCTGCTAGAGCTCTGGGTGCTCCCAATTATCAGAGAAGAAAAGAAAGGTAGAGCACTTGCTCCAAAGATTGGGAGGTTGGAGAGAGTAAGGTTCATAGGTCCAGGCCCTGTTAAAGTCTGCTGTACTTTATGTCCTCAGGTTCTAAGAGCCACTGGCACATATTTATAATATATATCCCTTTTATGATTAGGGTAGTTTAAATAGGTTGCTATTATTTGTACACATCCTGACCTGAGTTGTTCATCTAGATATGTAGGCTAACACCTAATAGGGTCCAATGGGAATTGACTCCAGTCTACAACACATGTTTCCAGATTTCCAGTGGCCAGAAAATTTCTTACTAGTATTCTAAAGTTTTCAAAGACTCTTTTTCATTCCTTATTTGTGGCCCAAGCAAAATAATAGAATCCTGAAATGGTGAAACCTAAAAAAAAAAAAAAAAAAAAAAAAAAAAATAGAGTATAGCTTCTACTACTTACAGATGAGGAAAGTGAATCCAGAGAAAACAGTCCCAAGAGATGCACGATGAGTAAGCCAATGGTCGTTAGCAGCCCTGTCCCCTTGTTCCTGTGCTGCTTCCTGGTTCACATTATAGGGCTCTTCCCTTCAATCTCCATGTCCCCTCCCATCTGTCCATTGCCAACTTTCCCAACTCCAGACAAACTAATAAAAGCAGCAATGGTAGTATCACTGATAATAAGAACTAGCGTTTGGTGAGTGTCTACTGTGTACTAGGAATATAATATTCAAATTCATTTAATTTCTCATTTAATTCTCTCTCATTTGAAACATACACATACACACCTCTTATTGATAAGGAGGCTGATTATAATAGCGTCAAGTAACACGAATAGGAGAGGGAAGGGGGGTATTTTTAACTTGATTAGATAAGATCTTCCTGCCAAAAGTCCTTAGAGAGTTCTGTATTTTTCCTGAGAACATTTAGATGGTTCATGATGATACATTCAGGTGAGTATTTGTAGATGTCTCCCCAGTGAAATGAAAGACATAGTGGGAGCATTGTACTCACTGATGCTTGACTTAAGCCAGAAAGCATATGAATGGCTTACAGGAATCATTAGATATTCTATCAAGCAAAGATTTCTCAAAATCCAGGAACTAGAAATTCTATTTGTGGGCTTCACAATACATACATTTATCATATAACAAAGGTAAAAACTTAGGACACTGAAGTTTCTTATTGTGGCTGGAAGGATGTGACAGATCTTTTATTGTCCTGGTGTCTATTTTCATTTTTGTGCTCAAATGCTTAGACTTCACCAGAAGGATGTCACTCTTTCCCCTGACTTGGCAGCCAGGCAGAAAGTATTTGCCACCACCAAAGGCAGTTTACTGGTCACTGTTAATATTTTTGGGATTTAAATTAGTTTGTGAAAAAACACACCAGGGCATTCATTTCTTAAGGGGGGGGGGGGGAACAAAAAACAAAACCCAGAAACGAAATAAAGCTCTTTTTGTCCTCACTCTTGAGTTCAAAATATCTCCATTTATTTAACTTTTCATTTTTAGGTTCTGTTTTCTAACTCTTTATATACTTATTGCCTTTCTTTCATTTCTCATCAAAAACTTCATAACTCAAAATTTACAGGATCTAAAACCAGATAAAGAGCCAATATTAGACCTAATACTTATTGAGTGACTGAAACAGACTTGGAATAAAAGATCCCTTTCAGTGGGACTTGAGCCAATGCTCCATGTCTGCCTTACTGACATGTGCCCAGAGCTTATTTTACCACTATCTAGAATCATCTCTCTTCTCACGCTTATGGTTTTGACTTCCATCCTCAGCTATGCTATTAGCTTTACACTGAGGAAATATGGCTCACGCAGTAGCATATCATTTGATATGAAGCCCTGACTCTTTCACAAACCTATGTTCTGACCTGAAACTAACTCCCTTGAATCTTAGTTTCCTTCCCTTTAGATGAGGGATGAAGTTTGAACCAGTTCAGTAGGGCTGACAGAATGACACATTGCGCTGTGCCACCACCCACACCCCCCCCCCAACCCATATATACAAAGCTTAATTCCACACTCAAGTTTTCAAAAATATATAATAAATACAGCAAGACATCTTTTTGGGGTGGCCTCATGATTCAGTCTAATGACTCTTAAGCAAAGTAGAACATTTTCTAGAAAGATGCTGTGGGAAGCTGAGACTTGCAGAGGCTATGGAGTTATATGTGATATTCAGCAAAATTCTTTTTCAGAATGCATTGTTATATCATTTATAAGGCTTATTTTTTTCTAAAAAAAAAAAAGAAGGCTTTAAATGGCTATATGATGAACAATAATGGAAAGGTTCTACACTGGCATCATTAATCCATCAGAGCCTTCTCTTCCACTACATTCACAACAGCCTCAGAGTCCTTCTGAACATAGTATGCCATTGAGCTTTCAGTTGATAATTTGGACTTTGCAATGACATTTTCATCCACCTGCTAGTCCTGAAGCACTCCTCCTGAGAACCCTCAATAAGTCCTTGCTTTTTTCCTTTATGACATATTAACAAAGCAACTCTGCTCTCAGTGGAAACTCCAGAAGCTAAATAGAATCCCACTGTGATTTCAGCTCTTACCTGTCGCAAATCATACACACTTAAGACAATGGAGATAACAGACAAGATGATGATGGCCACAGAGTATTCTATGTAACCTTGGGACAGCCACAACGTTAGGGTAAAGGCTTGGAACACGTAGAATGGATTTAAAACCTGCAGGTACAAAAACAGCATTTGAGTTACTTTCATGGACCTTAGTGGCAATCAGGATATTTCTTTATAGAATTTTTTTCCCACTTTTTACAACACACAACAATCTCTAACATTTAAGAATTCACTTAGAACTCAATTTCAGTAGAGACAATGTCAAGCACAGAGAATACGCCATGGTGGATGCCAGGTTATGTTAAGCACTCAGAGCCTGGCCACAAATTGATCATTCTTATTTATTTTAAATTTTGAGAAGTATTTTAGGGACCCCTGGGTGTTTCAGTTGGTTAAATGTCTGCCTTCAGCTCAGGTTGTGATCCCAGGATTCTGAGATGGAGCATCGGGCTCCCTGTTCAGTGGGGAGCCTTCTTCTCCACTTCCCTTACCCTCTCTTCCCTGCTGCTCCTCTCTCACTCACTCTTTTGTGCACGTGTGAATAAATGAAAAATCTTTAAAAACAAAAAAAGAAAAAAATACTTTATCAATAAAAAAACTAATAACTTATTTTTTAATCCAATATTTACCCATAATGGAGGAGAACCATGATTTAGTCTCTTTTTAAAATGAACTTCAACTTTGACCATTTTTATTGCAGTTCCTTCTTCATGTGATCTCATGCCACAGATTGAATCCAGGTATGTGAGGAAAATGCAAGACTGCATTTGCATCCAGGTAATTTAAAAATTACAGACTGTTCATGTCACAGGTCTTAGCAAGATGCTTTGAGAGTCAGGCAAGTCTGCATGGGCCTGACCTTGAGCAAGAAGGGACATGGTACCCAAAACTGTGGTGAAACCCATAGGCAGAATGTATTCCCAGCCCAGAGCGGGCCATCTGTGCATGTAGTTTTTAGTTTCTTTATAATATCTTCAACTTTTTTTATTCACTCAATTTTCCCCATTTTGGTCCTGCTGACACTATTAATAATGATGGCAGAGAAAGCAAACCTGAGGAGCTAGACGGAGTCATATGATATATACACATAGTGTGAATCAAAGAGCCCATCTGAGAAAAAACAAGGATTATTTCTTGGTGAAGTGCTCTTTATGATGATTATGAATTAGATGAAATATTACCTAAAACCAGTACCATTCTTTTTTACCTCTACTTCCTATAATTTTCTAACATGCTAAATAAACTTCTCCTTTAGTCTCCAAGATGAACTGACATCTGGTTAGTTAAGTTAATAGGCTGTATCTTAGTTTCTCAAACCCTTGGATATATTTTTTACATTAAAAAAGCTCTTGTTCCTTAATGTTTCTTATTATTTCCATTGCAACATGCTTTCCTTACAAATTATAGCTCTTCTGTTTGTTTGGCATAAAATGCTCTAATTGTAGATTATGCGCTAATGATAATATGATTTTGAGTTTATATAAACTCAGTAGAAAATTGTTTAAATACTTCTTGTATAGGAAACAACAAAATCATAATTAATTTAGCTCCCTTATTCAATATTCTTCTTTTGAAACCAAATACAGAATAGTTTTACCCGCTTTTTTTTTTTTTTCCTACTAAAGGCCCAGTAAGTAGGTAGAGAAAATATTATCACTCCTTTCAAAATAGACAAAATTGATACCTGGGGGAATCTTTGGCAGTTTGAAAATGAATAAAAATTTTAAAAGCAGCTTGCTTTTTGGTGGTGGAGGAGATTGTGTGTATGTGGGAGCATGGGGTAAATGGGAAAATCTCAGTACCTTCTAATTAATTTTTTCTGTGAACCTTAGATTGGTTTAAAAAAAAGTATAATAAAACATTATTTTGAAAAACATGACTGGGATGCCTGGGTGACTCAGTGATTGAGCATCTGCCTTTGGCTCAAATAATGATCCCAAGGTCCTCGGATTGAGTCCCACATCAGGGTCCCCACAAGGAGCCTGCTTCTCTCTCTGCCTATGTCTTTGCCTCTCTCTGTGTGTCTCTCATGAATAAATAAAGTCTTCAAAAAAAATAAAAAATAAAAACATAACCATGCTAAAGAAACAAAATGTCCATCATTATAAATTAGCAATAGACTAGAAACATGCAGCATGGAGTGAAGACTAGCACAATTGGCCCACTGGGTTCCACACAAGTACTAGACAGTGATGGCTAGGAGCTTGGTGCCACAGGGAATAAGACCAACAGTTGCTCCACAATTGGCAGAGGCCAAACCAGTCTTGCTCCCCTACCCCAGAGAAGAGGCCAAGAGAAATCACCACCAGCGACTGTTCCCTGGCAGAGGGCAGAGTGGGAAAGAACAGAGTTCATGGTGCAACTGTGAACTTGGCCAACCCAGCTGGCCCAAGGCCTGTATCTCCTAGAACGTTGGGGAACAGAGCCAGACACCCAGGAGAGGCCCTGGTTCTGAAATGGGAGCTATGGGGACTGTTAAGAGACAAACTCAGAGCCATACGGGATGGCAAGTGAAGACGGAGAGAAAGAGAGAAGTGATGGCAGGGGAAATCCTGCTTCAGGGAGCTCACTGCTGCCACCACCACCACTAATAATAACTTCAGAGTACACTAAGAAAATATCCCTAAATAAATAAATAAGTAAACCCACTAACAAAGCAAAAAGTCATCCTTAAGAAAATCGATAGAGTAACATGAGAAAGATCAAACTAATACATTTAAAATAATCAAAAAGATCATAAAAGTAATAACAATACCCCCACCACCATTATAACCATCATCAAAAACTTAAGAAAACAAAACAAATGGAAAATTATAAAACAGGAACCTGTCTCTCACACTGGGAAGGGATTTTTTTTTAAGTGGATTTACTTTAAAATAGGGAGTTATTGAAAAGGACTAGTTAGAAATCCTGGAATAGGGGCACCTGGGTAGCTCAGCTGGTTAGGTGTCTGACTCTTGATTTTGGTTCAGATCATGATCTCAGAGTCATGAGATCAAGCCCTGAGAAGGGGCCCATGCTTAGTGGGGAGTCTGCTTGGGATCCTCTCTCTCTCCCTTGTCCCTCCCCCCACATGCTCTCTATCTCAAATAAATAAATAAATAAATAAATAAATAAATAAATAAATAAATAAATAAATATTTTTAAAAATCCCGGAATAAGGGGCACCTGGGTAGCTCAGTTGGTTAAGCAGCTGCCTTCAGGTCAGGTCATGATCCCAGGGTCCTGGGATAGAGCCCCACATCAGGCTCCCTACTCAGTGGGGAGTCTGCTCCTCCCTCTCCCTTTGTCCCTGCTTGTGCTTTCTTGCTCTCACTCTCTCTTTCTCTCAAATAAAGAAGTAAATAAAATCTATTTTAAAAAATCCCAGAATAAAAAAATATGTATTTATTGAAGTATCAAAAAGAAAAGAAAACCTCTATGGACAAGAAAAGCATAGACTAAAGACAACAGGGAATAACAAAAAGCAGTTATATGAAATAAAGATTTTGTTCAGATCAAAGTATCCATGTATTGACTAAAATTCCCCTGAGTACCAGGAAGTAAAAGTAAAGGACCAAAAAACATTTTTTTTTCAAAAACAGATGAAAATAATTACCTGTTTAACAAGCAGCTTCCATATGGGCTGGATTCCTACCTCAATGGCATTGGGCCCGCACACTAATCTTCTGTAGGAGATTGATCACCTATTAGTGCCACATCTAAAATCTCATTGGTAAGTGAGTATAAGCCACACTAAGCAAAAGTCACTGCTCTACCCGTTAAGCACTTTGTGCCTTTAATAAAAAATTAATGCACAAATCCTAAAATATTAACATTTTTTAAAATGAAAGTGCATGATGGACAAAGTTGTTTTTTCACTTAAAAAATATCTTAAGTACAATGCAACTCAAGCATCAAATTGAAGTTAGTAAAGCATTTTCAGTTATTTTTTAAGTAATTGTATTCTAAGAACAACTAAAAAGACACAGATGTAAAGATATTTCCTAGAATTCTCAGGCATTCTAGATTGTTCTTGATGTTAAAGATCACTTCCATCTTACCTTGGTCTCTTCAGTACCTAGGGCAGGCCTTCAATATGAAAATAAATACATGAATGAATGAGCCAATGAACTGGAAGAGCCAATATGGTCTTCACAGCTAAGCCTTTGTAATTCCACACATATGCATGTTCCAATAAGAATGTTGTATAGCATTTTATACACAAAATTATCTCATTTAATTGTCACAATGGTCCACAGGAAAGGGCCAATATCCCCATTTTGCCAATGGGAAAAACTATCCGTTTGGGTGTTTTGCCGAAAGTATGCAGATCTAGTATTAATTGTGACAATACAACTTTTAAGCAGAGATGACTGTCAGAAATAGCACTTAGCCTTTTATATGTATTACCCCTATGAGATTTCCTAGTATCATCTTTATTAGAAAGAAAGCTGAAGTTCAGATAAAGTCAGTAACTGTCTCAGAGTCTCAGAGCTGGAAAGACGTAGATCCAGGCTTCACACCCTGGTCTCCATGCCTCCACTTCACACTCAGTGAACATCAATGCTGCAATGTGCATGAGGGGTCCTTGAACTAAGGCATAAAATAGCTGAGTCAAGGTTTGTCTGACTTCCAAGCCACATCTTTCCAAGTACAATTCCTGCGTGCATGGGTTTGAGAGGACTCAAACCAAGGTTTTCTGACTCCATGTGTGAAAACACTGAGGTGCAAGGATGCTGGAAGACAGAAAGGTCAAACAGCATACACTGCTGGGTTGGGGATATCATGTGTCCCCAAATTTCACACTGGGAAGAGAACATAACCCAGGCCACTTTGGTGCTCAGGATCTTCTCTGGAATAAGTGGAAATAACCTGTTGTTGGCAAAATGTCAGAACTTAAAGTGTCAGAACTTCTCAGAATCCTGAACTTGGTCTTCTTTCTTTCTCTCTTTCTTTCTCTTTCTCTCTCTCTTTCTGCTTGGAATGCCTTTCCCACTTTCCTCAATTTATAAAGGGCCTTTCAGCCTGTGAGAGTCAAATCTGATGATAGAGCCTAATGGCATAATTTGAGATCTAACAGACCTGGATTTGAATCCAGCTAAGCCTTTGCTGCTCGTTGGACTTGAAGCCAGATTCCCCTGCATCTTTGCATGGCTTACTCTTTTTCATTCAGGTCTCTGTTCAAATAGCACTTCCTTGTTGGAATTTTCCTTAACAATTCTATTGACAATAGCCACCCTGATACCCAACTCAGATTCTCTTTATCTCCTTACCCTATTTCATTTTTCTCTATAGTGTGCTGATAATATGAATTTGCACTTTATTTTTTACATGTTAGTAGGCATACAAATAAGAGATGGTATCATTCACTATAATATAGACTTCTAGAGGACACTAGTATATCTTGAATGCCTAAAACAGGGCCTAATACATATAATGCATTCAATAATTATTTGTTGAATGAATATGGGGTGAGCCTCCATTCCCTTATCTATAAGATGGGTTTGATAATACATTCCTGGTAAAATTGCTATCAGTAGTATAATATAAACAAGAAAAGCATTTAGCACAAGTTCCAAGGGCATGGCAAGTTCTCAATAAATGCCAGTTATCTTACAAGTCTTCCTTAGTCCCATAGGCACAATTAACTGTGTTTTTCTCTCCTCTGACATGCCTCCTTTTCTCAGTGATAGCAAGCACCTCTTTGAATTAGAGCATATAGTTATATGTGTTTCTTCTCAAGTTTCCTAGACCCTCTTTAATGGCAGGGATGGAGCTTTTTCAATTTTTTTCTAGCATCTAGAGGCACACTGTATAACATAGAATGTTTCCTAAGTATTGGAATTAATTAATGAAGACCTTTGTGACCCATGTCTACAATTACCTCTCCCCTAACAAGGCTGAAAACCCAGCTTACAGAACTACAGAAGCACACGGTTGTGGAAAGTCAGTTTAGAAAGAAACAAGGCAAGTGCCCGATGCTCTTCATCTCTTTCTGTCTGGTCAGATGGTTCCCAGTGTTACCATCAAAGGGAGCTCAGCTCCTGTGAGGACAGACTCAGCAGATTAATACATGACTATAGATTATCCTCTTTAGGAATTGTCTGGGCCACGTTTGGATTGCAGGAGCCTGGCATGCTCCTTGTTGGTTGGTCTTTTCCACTATCTCTTGCTGTAAGGTATTGGGTGTTTAGGATCATGTACTCATCTCAATCTGAACACAAGCCAGGCAGGATTTTCAGGGACATTGACCAATGGCTGAGCAACCAGAAGTAATGGAAGGCTTGAAGCTGGGTTACATGAAGAAAGTTCCGGGGAACAGAGGAGATAACACATTCTGACTAAAAATCTGATAAGCTTTTGAGGAAAGAAAAGAGGCCCTGGATTTATTCTGGGAGGCCTTACAAAACTAAATAGGCTGAACAAAATTATGTAAACTTGCCTTAATATTCAGAACTAGCCCTTAGGGGATAATTTCTTTGGAGGCAGAAGGTCCCTCTCTAAAAGAGATTGAAATATTTCTTAACAGGGAAGCTGTGGAGGCCATTTCAGGGTTGGCTATGACCTACAGTTGAAGGATCACTGAGCTTTCCTGCAACCATTCCATAATAGTAAATCTGCTGGGATATATTTATTTCTGAAAAATCAAACATGAATGACTAGGAATACTTTCATCTGGGATGGTCTATGTCACTTTTCAATTTGATTATTTGTTCATTCATTCATTTATCAATTTATTTTTGATATAATGGTGGAGAATATGTTGTGTGCTGGGAACTTTAGAGTCCAGATAGTGAAGAATAGAGTAGGGGTCCTCAAGGAGGTAGGAGGACCATGTCAGAATCACTGGTGAGCTTTTTTAAACCACACATGACCATTCTGACTCCATTCTGATCACCCACCAATAGAGTCCTTGGCAGGGAGGGACACCTGAAGTCTTTTAAATAGTTAATGCTAAGCCAGGGAGTTCTGGCATGACCCACTTCCATGAACCGTGGAATATTTAGAGAGCAGGCTTATGGAATTAGAAAAAGTTCCCGGGCATCTAGTTCATGAATGAATAAAGATAGGAGTAGAGAACTTTCTAGAACATTTTTATTCCTAAGGCCCTCTGAAAATCCCTCTTCAGGATAATGTTATCTCTCCTCATGTCCTGATTTGCCTTTTTGCTACTGAAAAGTGACAGTGACATAAATATGTGCATTTTCCGTCTCTGCCTGGCTAATAGGAAGCCTAAAGAGAACATTGTATTTAGATTTTGTGGCTTTTCATTATGAGAGAGTTTTGTGTCTCTCCTCCCTTTATTTCTTCATGCTTTTCATGAAGGCAAGCTCAAATCTATTTAGAAAACTAATCCAATACCATGCAACCAACCAGTCCATCAATCACATTTATTAAAAAAAAAAAAAAGCCCTCATCTTACACTAAAAAATTAAAGAGTGTGGGAATAGTTCACATTCTACTTGCTCCCTTTACTGTCCAACTAAAAAAGCCCATAAATAAAATCTGCCTATATATTTATAAGGAAATTATCTCCTCTATTCTTCATATTTGGGAAACTATACTCTTTGTCTTGCTTATTAGGTTGCCAAGCTCTTTATTGCATGGACTAGATTTAAATTTAATTATGTATGATGTTTATTAAAGCTTGGCACTTGATAAATAAGGACAAACATGAGGTAGTCACACTGATGGGCAATCTTTCCTGTGGAAATGGTGTCCTAGGCAAAAGCCAAGTATATCTACAATAACCAACTAAATTTCCTAACTAGATCAATCCTTTGCTTGTCTGGTGCTTAATGCTATCAAACCAGTATGTTTTTAGTGACTTTGAAAACATTTTGTGTTCCAGCGTATTAAGTATTGCATCTGAAATGCAGTCATAATATTGTCTTTCTGTCTCTCAGAGGATTTGGAGGATGATGAAGCAGATGCCTATGAAATGACTCAAGATTTTTTGAGGAAAGAATAAAAAAGGCAACACAGAGGAGACCGTTTCACAGTCCTGAGGGAAAAGATCAGATATTACCTGATTGGTTTTCCTTTTTAATAAGTTTGCCTAAGATTAAAACAACTTAAAATATGTCTTTGTGTCTGGTAAATAAACTGGAATTATATGAGGTTGATGAAACATTATGGCAACAGCTCACTGATCAAAAGCCATTTGATATCTCAATTTCTTCTGGCAGAGTTCACTCTCAGGGAGTGTCGCAAACCATACCTGACCTCTTGTTCTTCACTGGTCAGGCCCAGTCCAAATGTGTGGTAGATGTCGTGGCAGGAGTTGCTGTCTTCTAGTAGCCTAGAATGTCAGGACAGGAAGCTTGCTTCAGTTCATGGCACTCAACAAATCAGTGTTTTTCCTTCATATCTTGATGAATGCTGAGAAGAAGTCAAACTTACCCAACTTTCTGAAACCTCTTCTCAGAGTAGTTCCAAACATACCTGATTTTCTGCACCTGGACACATTGCAGCTGCAATTACAAATATGATAGAACAGGTGTTATTCACAAAGTAAAGCCCATCAGGGGAGGTGAGGGCAATTTGGCACTAGTCCCTGTGTCGTGCTCACTTTCCTTAATACTTTGTTGTAATTCCCAGCCCAGCACTGTGACATTCAGAACTTCCATCCAATGAACACTTACATTATCCTTTTTAAAAAAAAAACAAAAAACATGCCATTACATTGCACTCAAAATTACTTACTTTTAATTCTGGCTTCAGTACGGCTTGGTTAATGACAGAGTGGCGGTCAGCCACCAGGGGTTCTTCTGGATTCTTGCTTATAGGAAACTTTAGTGTGGATAAGTAGAGGCATACAACCTTCTTCCTCATATATCTTTGAAATTTATCCTACAGAAAACAATCTAGCCAATGAAATTCTCAAATGTTATTTATTTAGTAAGACAATCAACCAAATATCTACCTAGACCAGTGATTCCCAAAGTTTCAGCTATAGACAAGAGCATCAGTATTATCTTGGAACTTGCTAGAAATGCAAATTCTCAACCCCACCACGAGCCTACTGAATCAGAAATTCTGGGGTGAGGTCAGCAGGCCATGTTTTAAGAATCATTCCAGGTAACTGATTTGCACTAAAATCTGAACCACTGTGCTAGAGCATGAAGAGAAAGACATGCTTTACAGGAAAGCTTTATATCCAGAAAATATTTTCCAGTTATCTTAAAAAATGACATTTAGGTGTTTAAAATGTCTACTTTCCCCTCAAAATATGTATTCTTAAAAACCTGAACTATCCTTCCTGTGTTATGTCTTTAAGAGTTATAACACTGACAGTCCCTGCTAATATAATGGCTAAAGGCATTGAGAATTAGTCTGACATGGTAGAAATTTCCCCAGGGTGACACGGAGGGAATGTCCTTTCTTCTTGAGTCAAACTAAGAGATGGCAAGTAGGTTCACATATAGTTTTGCCATCTCCAATTTGGGGACAAGAAAACACTTAAAGAAAGATCTACTCTAGAATGCCAGCCAGTCATTGGTTGTGCCACCAATGCAATGCTGAAGGGCTCTCACCGTTGTTTTTAGCAAAACAGTGTCTGCTTCTTGCAAGGGGCATGGGATACAGTTGGCCCACACCCTCCACTGGGGTTTCCAGTAGAACACCAGCAGAAGAAACCCACAAGTCAGTATGGATATTACAAGGCAGAGGGCTCTGCGTAGATTCTGGGTCCGGTAACCAAACACCTCCTGTAATGTAAATAAAACATGACTCTATTTTTCTTTTTTCACATAAACACACTATTTCGTTCCAAGAAACACAAGCTTTAAACACAGTGATATTAGTTGGGAAGGAAATCTGGTTTTGGCTAGTTGAATCAGATTGATTGCTTACAGCTGTCAGCTGATATCATAAAAAAAGAAGGACTCATTTTGCTACCCTGGCATATGTAACTAAAACATTAGACAGGAGGAGCAAGGACCAAGTTGACTTATTTGGTTTTAAATACTGTCAAGAGTCACCCCATGTTTTGGACCAGATTTACTTTTTTTGGTAAAAGTTTTTTTTTTTTTTTAAGATTTATTTATTTATTCATGAGAGACACAGAGAGAGGCAGAGACATTGGCAGAGGGAGAAGCAGGCTCCTTGTGAGGAATCCGATGCAGGTCTTGATCCCAGGACCCTGGGGTTGATGACCCGAGTGGAAGGCAGACGCCCAATTGCTAAGCCACTCAGGCGTCTCTAGGTATAAGGTCTCAAAAATTATTAATGTAAACTTACTGGAGGAAGATGATACAATGGGTGCAATAATAGAAATCAAGAGATTATCTGTGGACATGAAGTATTTTCAAAAGACCACTGATAGGAATTTACCCTGACAGTAACATGCTGAAATGTAGTTGGTATAATCCTGAATGGAGTGAAGACTTTGAGATGTGGTTTTAGGGGTACCACATAGCCAAAAACAATTGATTCTTTTATTTCAAGCCAATTTCTAGTTTCCATCCATCTTCCAAAATCAAGTTTCATAGCACTGGATTTTAAATTTCAAAAACTGGACTTTTAGTGTACTTGAAAGACCCAGAAGAATGTTGATTATGAATGACAGTATTACTATATTATTTTTTTACGTTCTGCTGTTATTTGTTTATGTATTTTTTGAATATATTCGGATTCTGAATTCCTATGTCCAGATCACAGAGATGCAATGTCAGGAAAAAAGTTTTTTTTTTTTTTCTGAGTTTCTATAGCATTTTTAATGATAGAATCTTTTTAATTTAATGCCAATTTAGATCATGTTATAACAAATCTCTTGGCTTACTATTTTTGAAAAGTTTTCATTTTTGAGATCGTGATTTTCATTAGTTTTTTTCTAGTAAAGAACTCTGTGGTAGATTAAGATTTTAATAATAGTTGTTGAAAGTAATCCTTAAGCATAATGAAAAGGTCACAGGCAGCAAAAATGTAAATTTGAGTCACTGCTCTACTAGTTATCAGTTATGTGACCTTAAGTAAATCATATCACCTCTAGAGAATCCCAATTTATTCCTTTACAAAACAATTAGAAATACATGCCTTACAGGGTGCTTGTGCTCAAATGAGATAATGTCTCCTTAAGTGCTCTGCAAAGTAATTACAATTTTAAGAGTTTCTTTCCAGTGCTCCTTAGTATTATCATACACCTGGGAAAAAATGTTCATTAAGTTTACTGATGCAGCCACTCTATTTTGAGATTATTCATGATGAGGTTTAAATGTAACTTAACAATGTGTTCACTCTGGTTCTAAAGCACATTTTCAGTTGAGTCTCCTTTCTCCCTTCCTACTTTCCTTCTGATTCTATAAACCTGTTTTAGTTTTATTTCTGAATGATAGTTTTATTAGACTCCAATAAACTGTATACATCAGTTCACATATTATGTTATAAATATGCATTATTTTACTAAGTTATTCATGGGAGCTTATAGCCAAAGTGTTCAAAATTGAAGCAAATCGTTTGGAATTTTAGGCCAGCTTGTAGCTGAAAAAGCACATTGCAAATGCCTCCCCCCCTTTTTTTTTGTTAACTTACATACAACAATGGCATGGGTAATCATAATTCTGACGCCCTTTCAGTTCTTTTCTATACGATATTTTTTTACTGAACTGACAGTGCCAGCAAGATGGCAATAAAATCACTACGACTACATACTGCTAATAACCTCATAAATTGGAATAATTCTTTAGAGAAAGCAAGGTGAAAAATTATATCAAGATTTATAAAGATGTTTCTATCTCTTGAATCAGTAATGTCACGCTTGGAAATATACCCTAAGGAAATAATACACAAAGTAGAAAATGATGTGTATAATGATGTTTCATACAGTATGGTCTGTAATAGCAAAGTTATTGGAAGAACCAAATGATAGCTAATGGTTCGGCAAGATGTGAAATATCAAAACAATGGGCTATGGTGGCACCATTAACCAGAAAATGTGTGAAGTCAATGTAGAAATATGGGCCATTCTACAATATAATATTAAGTGAAGAAAAAGACAAAGAATAGATAGAACAGATGGGAAAAAATAGTAACTTTAACCCAACAATATCTGTAATTATACATAAATGACAAAACAAAGATTGCCAGATCAGATAATTAAAAACTCACTATATGTTGTTTACAAGAGACATCTTTAAATACAAAGAAGCAAATAGATTAAAGGAGAAAGAAAGGGAAATGAACAATGCAAAGACTAACAAAGGAGAACTAGTATAGCTATGCTGATGTCAGACAAAAGAGACTTTACTTTTTTTAAAGGTTTTAGTTATTTATTTGTTTGTTTTTTTTTTAAAAAGATTTTATTTCTATTTATTTATTCATGAGAGACACAGAGAAGCAGAGGGAGAAGCATGCTCCATGCAGGGAGCCTAATGTGGGACTCGATCCTAGAACTCCGGGATCACACGCTGAGCCAAAGAAAGGCAAGTGCTTAGCTTCTGAGCTACTCAGGTGTCCCAAGATTTTATTTATTTGACAGAGAGAGAGAGAGAGAGAGAGAGAATAAGCTGGGGGAGCAGCAGGCAGAGTGAGAGGGAGAAGCAGGCTCTCCACCCAGCAGGGAGCCCAATGTGGGGGCTTGATCTCAGGGTCCTAGCATCATGACCTGAGCTGAAGGCAGACACTTAACTGACCGAGCTATCCAGGTGCCCCCAAAATAGACTTTGAAAAATAAATATTCTGAGAAGAAGGATACTTCATAATCCCCCCCCCCCAAAAAAAATCAATTCAACAGGAAGAAATAATAATTCTAAATTTAGGGGCACTTGTAATTTCAAAATTTGTAAAACTTAAAGTCAGTGTCATCATTGGAAATTTTAACACTCCATTCTCACTAACTGAAACAAATACATAATAGAAAATGATCAGAAGGCTGAAACAGGCATTTTACAAAGGAAGATTTCTTGTATAGCATTCAAGAAGATGCTCTATATCATGTCGTTAAGGAAATGCAAAATAAAATTACAATGATATATCACAGCCTAGAATAGCCAAGACAATCCCTAAAAAAAAAAAAAAAAAAAAAAAAAAAAAAAAAACCAAAACAAGTTGAAAGACTTACACAACCGGATTGAAAGACTCACTCTAAAATGACCCAGTGATAAAATGACACAATGGTATAGCCATAGAATAGCTAAAATTAAAAGGACTGAATATACCAAATATTGGCAAAAATGCAGAGCAATGGTACTCTCATACATTGTTACTGGAAATGTAAATTGGTACAGATATTTTGAAACTGTATTGCTAAAGATACATATACTCTATGAGCTAGTAACTCTTAGATTTTTGCACAGGTAACTGTATACGTTCATGAAAAGTTTTGCACAAAAATATTCCTATCAGCTCTATTCTTAAGAGCCCCAAACTGGAAACAATCTAAAGGTACATCAATAGGAGAAAGATAAATAAATTTTGTGTTTTCTTACAATGGAATGCTACAGAACAATTTTTACTTTTTTTTATTTTTTTACAAAACAATTTTTAAAATGAACTTCTAATGCAAACAACGGCATGTGTGAATTTCACAGACGTTATGCTGGATCAATGAAGTACAGTAAATCGATACACAACTTTATTCGTAGGAAGTTCCCAAATGAGCAAAAATAATTGGTGACAGATGTCGTCGAACTGTGCACTTAAGTTCAGTGCACTTTATCAACACCACTGTACTTATATATGCCGATAAAAAGTAAAGGGGGTTGTTTATTATACACTGTTCCAAGTAGGTGGGAGTTACTTTAATTACTTTAATGGAGTTAGACTGAGGAAGAGAAAATGGCAGTAAATTTTGAGAAGTAAATGAAAAGAGAAGAGCAAGAGAATTTCTGTAGGAAATGGAAGGAAAGTTTGATAACCTGGAAAGACTATAGCCTCTCGATGTGGATGATTGGGAAATGCTGATTTCCGCTGAGCAGAGACAAAAATCACATCCCTAATAATCAATAAAGGGGAAGTGGTTTCTGTGAAAGACCCTGCTTATGGTTGGGGACAGCACAATTAAAATGTCAGCAGATTTTTTCCCCGTCTGTTAAAAAATAGTAAGTAGATAGATAGATAGATATAAAAGAACTTATAAATGTCAGAGTAGCTTTCAGAAACATGAAGCTCCTTGAGCAAAGACGAATAGAAACAATATTTTTGCTTCCTTGACAAATTGGCTCCATAAACCTTGGTACATTTCCTTTCCATCATTTCTGAGTTTTCCCAAGGGTTACATGCTAGACTGGGACTTGAGGTTTTGGTTAAAAGAATCATTCTTTAATCTGGCATTCTTTTACTCAAATACTCTCAGTCAGCTTGCCAATGTTTGTGTAATTTGAGTTTATCACAGTGTATGTTTCCATTTTCACTCAGTTAATCTCAAGTATAATTTGAGTGTTCTAAGTGATTATTCTTCTGATGCAATAAGAGTCACTCAGATTTCTCCAAAGCATTAAACACCCATGGTAAGATCCACCAAGATGTGCAGAGTAGAGGAGGGAACCAGGAGCAATATGTGTACAGTAAGAAGATAAGTAGAATCTAGAGGTCTTGTAGATGTAAAGACACTGGGAACAGAGAGAGGGAGGGTCAGAATCTCAAACCCACTACTCATGGTTCCTTGCAGTAAAGTGGGTTTTGCCACCTACTAGTTATTGTGATCTCGGGATTTAACTTCTCTAAATCTGTTTCCATCTCTGTACTCAGGAGATAATAGCATACACCTGGAAGCATAGTTGTGAAGATTAAGTAGAGGTGTAAGGTGTTGTGCACAAAGGAAGCTTTCAATCAATGTTAGCAGGTGGCTTGGTAATGTGTTCAGCCAACGGTGGAGAGAGTTTTCAGTTTTGAGTGGCAATATACTGAAGCAAGGTGGGTAATAGAAACAGGCTAGTTCCATGGGGTGAGGAACACCGATCTGCCACCAATTAGTTGAGTTGAATTGGAGAGGTGTTGCACCATCTACACGTAGACTTTAATTGTACTCTCTCTAAACGGTCCCCTTACTTTTTTCTTTCCTGCTAAAATTCAGTAATCCCAGTACCAGGAGAGGTACCACATCTCGAATAGTCTGCTTCTAGGTCCAAAGTACAGAGAAAGTTGCTTGGATTAGGAGTAATAATAAAATATGCACATGACTTTCAACAGAGGCTGTTGCTAAAGGTCACAATTTAGAGCCTATCCAGACCTATCAGCACAGCCTCTTTTCTTTATACCCCACCCTATTGCCTTCAAGAAGCTCTCACTTCTGTTCTTCCATCACTTATTAGTTAATGGGATTTGGGTAAATGATTTGAATTCACTAAATTTTAGGTTTCTCATGTGAAAAATGTGGCTGGTTGTAAAATGCAAAGTAGTAGTCTGGTATAGCAGTTAAAAGCTGGAGATATGGGATGAGAAAACCCAGTTCAAATCATACAGCTCCCACTTAACCAGATATAAGACTTTGGACAATCCAGTTTATTTTTTCTGGTGATCTGATTTCCTCTTCCATAAATGAAAATGATATGAACCTTCATATCATTTGTTGTAAGAAACTAATGGGTTGTTGTAAGAAACTAATGAGTTAATGCATGCAAAGCATTTAGCACAGTTCCTGAAATAAATTTTGAGTGTGCAGGATACATTAACAGTTAATATTAGCTTGACTAATATACAGTTGGACAAAATTTCAGTAGATTAAAAGTGGCTAGTCCCATCAGAGTCATTGTGAAATGATTCAACCACAGGCAGCATTCAGAACTAAATCTTATTTGGGAAAAACGTAAGTTGTATTTCTAAAAGTGATTGATCCAATGGCTTAAATGGAATCTTTGCTTTTCCCACAGAGCACCAATTTTCAAAATCAAAGTCAAACACAGGCCAAAAAGAAAACTGCTCACCTTTGTAATACGTAACACTGAGAGAGGGCTTTAAAAAAAAAAAAGATTTTATTTATTTATTTGAGAGAGAAAGAGATAGTGAGAGGGAAAGGGAGAAGCAGACTCCCCACAGAGCAGCGACCCCCCCTCAATGCCCCCCGCCCCAACACCCTGGGATCATGACCTGAACAAAAGACAGATGCTTAACTAACTGAGCCAGCCAGTCATCCTGGAGAAGGGCTTTAAGATAAACACCAAATTGATTCTAAGATTAATGAGCTTAGTCACTATATATAGATGTAAGAGGGCATGCACACACACGGACCCCAATACAATCATCTTCGCTTGTACAGGAAGGACACCGTGTAAAAGGGGATCCTCCCTCCCAACATGATGTGACTTTGTATCTGTTACTTAACTGAGCCTCATTTTCTCAGTGTAAAATGGCTATCAGACTGCTAGCTCATAGCGATTGAGTACACCCATACATGGAGTGCGAGTATCTAAGATAATTTTAAAATCATTTTCCTTTCTTTCTTTTGTTAACAGGTACCTGAGATGGAACTAAGATTGGCCAAATTCCTTAGGAAAGGCGTTACAGGGTGCAGTTTAAGCTAAACATTGTTTCTTCCTAAAATTCTCTTTAAGAAGGATCCTCTTAGTTGTGTGGAACCATCCACTCGACTCTGCTGGTCTTTATTCCTGAATTTCCGTTGCATTGCAGCACTAGCATTTGTGCACGACTGGCCTTGTGAACAGGTCCTTTTGCATTTCTGTAAATCTTTTTATTCTTAAATTCACCCTTAATTTGTTCATCTAACTATTTGCTGCATACCCACCGTGCACAGGCACAGTAGTGTGGATCTTTTCTTTTTTTTAATTTTTTAAAAATTTTTATTGATTTATGATAGGCACACAGTGAGAGAGACAGAGAGAGAGGCAGAGACACAGGAGGAGGGAGAAGCAGGCTCCATGCACCGGGAGCCCAACGTGGGATTCGATCCCGGGTCTCCAGGATCGTGCCCTGGGCCAAAGGCAGGCGCCAAACTGCTGTGCCACCCAGAGATCCCCAGTAGTGTGGATCTTTTTGGGCGCAGTTCATAACACACTGAGTGACTCGAACCAACACTCTTGCAGCACAAGGCTGTAAAGTACCTACTCAACCAAATGGGACATAAATACCTCTCAGCACTGTAATTGCCTTCTGTGAATGGTGATGCCAGCTTTTTGCTGTGAAATTTTAGGCTTTTCCATGGGTGGGTATTCCAATAGCCTTAGAGGAAGTGAGCTCTTTGTGGGTAAGCATCAAATGTTTATAAAGTCCCTTGAATCATGGCCAAGGAGATATTATCTCTGAGTCCTTTGATGGGGCAAGAGTTCATCATGTTTTTTTTCTTTTTTTTTTTTTTTTCAAATAATCACAGCATCAAGTTTCTATTCATTATTCACAATCTACCTTTTGTTGTCTTTATCTGTATGTGCCAAATTGTGTTCCTTAATGTGTTACATGGGAGGAGGTTCTTACAACTCTGTCATATATCAAGTTTTTTTCTTTAACGTTAGAATAATAGTGTCTCTGGTTAATGAATCACGTTAGTACGGTCATTGTTCCTCACCCCTCTGTTACTGCTTTGGTTTGGCCACATGGAGTCATTCGTGTTAGTAATCATCACTAATCACCAAGCATTGTTGGGTGTAGCTTCATATATCTTCTCCTGCATTCATACCATGGAGTGTCCTTTGAGTAGGGGAAGAAAATGTCTTGGACTGCTTCCACTTTTGTCCATTTGGCAATGAGAACTAACCTTTCTCAAGCATTTAGGTGTCCTTCAGTCATCATAACCTACTCCATGAAATAGCATAGCTATTTATGAAAATACTTATTAGTAATGTCATCATTATAATAATTAATATTAAGTAATACTATAATAATTAGTATTATAATTGATAGTATTGATAAATCCCTCTAAATACACTATTATTTATAGATCAAAAAACTGAGTCTTGAGGATGTTCAAAGTAATTGCTGAAATAGTTCAACATCTTAAATCTTCCCCTATGCTTTCTTCCTGGAATAAGAAAGGCCCTTTCCTCTTTAGCAATGTGAATCAAAACCCAGTACCAAGCAGATGAGAATATTATCACTCTCAGCTACACGCATTCCCATAAAATCAACTACTAACATGTGGTCTCCCTGGAAGTAAAAGTGCACCTGAGGACCTTCTTTTGATGCAGCCAGGGGCAAGAGAGCAGCAGTAAGTAAGGGTCCAAAGGTAATGAGATGCATGGGTGAATCAGCAGGGACAATTTCGAGAGCCAGAATTTGCCTTAGATCAAGCACATGGGACAACATAGCATGTTCTGTTAAAGCTTATTTCTGGAATAAGAGCATCACCAAACAAGAGAAGTATCTAAGAGATTATTTGGTTCAAATTCCTTCCTGAAAAAAATAGGTATAGACCATCTTATGCCAGTGAGTGCCTAATGTCTGTTTAAGACAGGCTACTTGCTCATTTATAGGGTAGACTTTCTCTTGTTGGGCAGCTGTGGTGCATTAGTTCTTTCTTTCTTTCTTTCTTTCTTTCTTTCTTTCTTTCTTTCTTTCTTTCTTTCTTTCGAAGATTTTATTTATTTAT
The DNA here is from genome assembly GCF_011100685.1 of Canis lupus familiaris. Taxonomy (NCBI): domain Eukaryota; kingdom Metazoa; phylum Chordata; class Mammalia; order Carnivora; family Canidae; genus Canis; species Canis lupus. The sequence continues at coordinate 25,060,141 of NC_049255.1, forward strand.
TTATTTATGAGAGAGATAACACAAGCAGGGGAGTGGGGAACAGAGAGGGAGTAACAGACTCCCCACTGAGCAGGAAGCCTGACATAGGGCTCTATCCCTGGACCCCAGGATCATGACCTGAGCCAAAGGCAGACACTTAACCGACTGAGCCACCCAGGTGCCCCAGTGCATTAGTTTTCTATTGCTGCATGGCAAAGTGAGTGGCTTAAAACAACACAGATTTATTTTCTCACAGTTCTGTGGGTCAGGAGTCTTATTAGCTGGATCATTTGCTCAGTGTCTCAAAAAGCTGAGATCAAGGTGTCATGTGGGCTATGTTCCTTCTGGAAGTCAAGGACTTCTTTCAAGATCACATCGTTAGTGGCAGGATTCAGTTGTTTGTAGCTCTGAGACAGAGACACCCATTTTCCTGGTGGTCAGACAGCAAGTCCCTCTCAGGTCTCAGGTCTTAGAGACACTCAGAGTTCCTACCACATTTGCCACATAGCATAACATAACATAATCACAGGAATTAAAGCTCATCATATTTATGGGTTCCACCCTACACTCAACTCAAGGGAATCATCGAAGGGCAGGGTCGATGGAGAGTTGTCAGGTTAAATTCCGCCCCCACAGATGGTTAGAAAATTCTCCCATGATGGAAATAAATCGGAGAGGGGCAAGATGACGGAAGAGTAGGGTCCCCAGGTCACCTGTCCCCACCAAATTACCTAAATAACCCTCAAATCATCCTGAAAATATACGAATTCGGCCTGAGATTTAAAGAGAGACCAGCTGGAATGCAACAGTGAGAAGAGTTCGCGCTTCTATCAAGGTAGGAAGACGGGGGGAAAAGAAATAAAGAAACAAAAGGCCTCCAAGGGGGAGGGGCCCCGCGAGGAGCCGGGCTGAGGCCGGGGCGAGTGTCCCCAGGACAGGAGAGCCCCGTCCTGGAGACGCAGGAGCTGCACCGACCTTCCCGGGGGAAAGGGGCTCCAGGGAGTCGGAGCAGGACCCAGGAGGGCGGGGATGCCCTCGGGCTCCCGGGGACACTAACAGACCAACTGCGCCCCGGGAGAGTGCGCCGAGCTCCCTAAGGGCTGCAGCGCGCACAGCGGACCCGGAGCAGCTGGAGGGGCTCGGGGGCGGCTCCGCGGAGGGGGCTGCGGGGCGGGAGCGCGAATCCAATAGCGCAGGCCCCAGAGCACAGGGCGCCGGGTCACAGCCCAGGATCCGGCCTCCCCCGGGACAGGCAGAGGCCGGGAGGGCCCAGGACAGCAAGGACGCTCCTGCCCCAGATGAGCAGATCAGCGGCCCCGCCCCGGAGCCTCCAGGCCCTGCAGACGGAGAGCTCCGGAGTTCCTGCGGGGGCTGAATCCAGGGCTCCAGAGCTGCCCCGCCACTGCAGTTGTTCCTCCTGGGGCCTCACGGGGTGAACAACCCCCACTGAGCCCTGCACCAGGCAGGGGGTAGAGCAGCTCCCCCAAGTGCTAACACCTGAAAATCAGCACAACAGGCCCCTCCCCCAGAAGACCAGCTAGACGGACAAGTTCCAGGGGAAGTCAAGGGACTCAGTATACAGAATCAGAAGATACTCCCCCGTGGTTTTCTGTTTTGTTTTTTTTCTTTTTGATTTCTGTTTGCTTCCCCCACCTTTTTTTTTCTTTCTCTTTTTCTTCTCTCTCTCTTTTTTTCTTTTTCTCTTTTCTTTCCTTCTTTCTCTCCTCTCATTCTCTCCTTTTCCCAATACAACTTGTTTTTGGCCACTCTTCACTGAGCAAAATGACTAGAAGGAAAACCTCACCTCAAAAGAAAGAATCAGAAACAGTCCTCTCTCCCACAGAGTTACAAAATCTGGATTACAATTCAATGTCAGAAAGCCAATTCAGAAGCACTATTATAAAACTACTGGTGGCTCTAGAAAAAAGCATAAAGGACTCAAGACACTTCATGACTGCAGAATTTACATCTAATCAGGCAGACATTAAAAATCAATTGAATGAGATGCAATCCAAACTAGAAGTCCTAACGACGAGGGTTAACGAGGTGGAAGAACGAGTGAGTGACATGGAAGACAAGTTGATGGCAAAGAGGAAAAAAGAGACAATTAAAAGACCATGAAGATAGATTAAGGGAAATAAACGACAGCCTGAGGAAGAAAAACCTACGTTTAATGGGGGTTCCCGAGGGCGCCAAAAGGGCCAGAGGGCCAGAATATGTATTTGAACAAATCCTAGCTGAAAACTTTCCTAATCTGGGAAGGGAAACAGGCATTCAGATCCAGGAAATAGAGAGATCACCCCCTAAAATCAATAAAAACCGTTCAACACCTCGACATTTAATAGTTAAGCTTGCAAATTCCAAAGATAAAGAGAAGATCCTTAAAGCAGCAAGAGACAAGAAATCCCTGACTTTTATCGGGGGAGTATTAGGGTAACAGCAGACCTCTCCACAGAGACCTGGCAGGCCAGAAAGGGCTGGCAGGATATATTCAGGGTCCTAAATGAGAGGAACATGCAACCAAGAATACTTTATCCAGCAAGGCTCTCATTCAGAATGGAAGGAGAGATAAAGAGCTTCCAAGACAGGCAGGAACTGAAAGAATATGTGACCTCCAAACCAGCTCTGCAAGAAATTTTAAGGGGACTCTTAAAATTCCCCTTTAAGAAGAAGCCCAGTGGAACAATCCACAAAAACAAAGACTGGATAGATATCATGATGACACTAAACTCATATCTCTCAATAGTAACTCTGAATGTGAACGGGCTTAATGACCCCATCAAAAGGCGCAGGGTTTCAGACTGGATAAAAAAGCAGGACCCATCTATTTGCTGTCTACAAGAGACTCATTTTAGACAGAAGGACACCTACAGCCTGAAAATAAAAGGTTGGAGAACCATTTACCATTCAAATGGTCCTCAAAAGAAAGCAGGGGTAGCCATCCTTATATCAGATAAACTAAAATTTACCCCGAAGACTGTAGTGAGAGATGAAGAAGGATGCTATATCATACTTAAAGGATCTATCCAACAAGAGGACTTAACAATCCTCATTATATATGCCCCAAATGTGGGAGCTGCCAAATATATCAATCAGTTAATAACCGAAGTTAAGACATACTTAGATAATAATACACTTATACTTGGTGACTTCAATCTAGCGCTTTCTACACTCGATAGGTCTTTTAAACACAACATCTCCAAAGAAATAAGAGCTTTAAATGATACACTGGACCAGATGGATTTCACAGATATCTACAGAACTTTACATCCAAACGCAACTGAATACACATTCTTCTCAAGTGCACATGGAACTTTCTCCAGAATAGACCACATACTGGGTCACAAATCAGGTCTGAACCGATACCAAAAGATTGGGATTGTCCCCTGCATATTCTCAGACCATAATGCCTTGAAATTAGAACTAAATCACAACAAGAAGTTTGGAAGGACCTCAAACATGTGGAGGTTAAAGACCATCCTGCTAAAAGATGAAAGGGTCAACCAGGAAATTAAGGAAGAATTTAAAAGATTCATGGAAACTAATGAGAATGAAGATGCAACCATTCAAAATCTTTGGATGCAGCAAAAGCAGTCCTGAGGGGGAAATACATCGCAATACAAGCATCCATTCAAAAACTGGAAAGGACTCAAATACAAAAGCTAACCTTACACATAAAGGAGCTAGAGAAAAAACAGCAGATGGACCCCACGCCCAGCAGAAGAAGAGAGTTAATAAAGATTCAAGCAGAACGCAATGAAATCGAGACCAGAAG